>NC_137916.1:26840305-26942805 GCF_963457725.1 Sprattus sprattus | reverse complement strand
TAATGCTGACAGTGATACAATCTCCCTACCTAGAATAGATTAGTTTAGTCTGGTATGTGACCACATTTCTTGTGGCAGGATTGAAATCCAAACATTTCTTTTCAATGTGTACAAAACATATTGATGCCTGAATTGCCTTACTAGGAATCAGGGGATAACTCAATAATAAAGAGTGCCAAAATGGTTTTCCCAGCCACGCAAAGTGAAGTTCATGACCTGGCCATACGCATAGGTTTCTTTACATGTGGCCAATCAGACCTCAATTCAGACCGCAACATCATATATTCAAATGTTGTGAGTATTTGATTTCAACCCTTCAACAAAAGAAGTTCAAGCTGTTGTTTTCACAGGAACACAAATTGAGGATAATGACCAGGCGATTATTATAGGCCTACTATATCCGCCTCCGCTGGGGCCTGTTGTGAAAAGAACAATAAATCAAGTGCAAGACATCACATGGCAGACTCACTTGCAGCGCTCCGTTGTGCAGGTCGCTCCTTGTTAGCGAGCGGCACAGGAGTTGGCTTGTAGAGAACATCTCCGGCCCCTGGCTTAGTCTGCAAGGATAAAATCAGCAGCTATGCATTTAATGAGAACATTCCACTTTCTGAGAACTTGGTGAGGGCCATGGCAGAGGATAACCGACTTCAATCAGCCTACTTTATGAAGTACAGGAGGGGGTGCTGGCGGGGTGGGGGGGGGGGGGGGGGGGATGGCGTAGCGGAATGAAATTTGGTGATTGTTTCCATGCATGGCAAGACAAGAATGTTGCCTTTCATCCAGGTCTTCATCTGAAAACGGTCTCCTCTTTTATTTTTTTTTGTGGGTCATTTAAGTACAAGTGGTTTACTGTCTTCTGTAGATAGCATAGACCGTATAGACTACACAGTTTAATCAAATGTTTACTTTGCGGTTTACTTAGGGTTGACAAATGCAGACTGACCAAAATGTGGTAAGTTTGTGTTGGGACATGAAACCGACACTGAGAGGTAACTAGATATAATGACTATCTGTCTGAACAGGAAACATATGTTTTCTATCTTTTGGCTCATATTAACCCTACACTTTATCCTCTACTCAATTCCCCAAAAAAACATTTCTGACAATTGAAAACCAATTGACCAATGAAAATGCGGGACATTTTCTCAATATGTGTAATGCGGGAGAAAGGGTCAAAATACTGTGCAATACAACGGAGAGTGGGACTCCTGGTCACCCTAGTGTGTGTGTGTGTAATTGACAAAACAAACACACACCTGGTCAATCTAAGTATACTATACTCATGAAATGGCACACATACAAAAGACATGACACCAAACACGGACAAGAACAACAGCAACCCCAGCATTTCCACCTGGGCACAGGTGAACGGAGGGACTCACTGGGCTGGTCGAGCTGGTGTGTGTTGTGTGGCCCAGGTATGCAGGTGTGTGTTGCGGGGCCGCAGTGGGGGCCGTGGTGGGGGGACCCATCGAGCCGTACATCTGCTGGTGCAGGTGCATGGCCTGCATAGTCATCTGCTGGGCCTACCGTACACACACACACAGTAAACCAGGGTTGCCGTCAGCAACGGTTATAATTCCGACTATTATAGCAGTCAGTGTATTGATGTGTATGGGCCTTTTGGATCCATACAATCCATACATTTATATAGGGATACTATTGTAGTACTATTTTGATAAGACATCACTTTAATAACATACATTGTATAACCTGGGGGTGATACTCACCAAAATGATTGCTTGTTGGTTGATAATAGCTTGCTGCTGCTGTGACACAACTGAATGGTCTACCCCTTTGAGAAAAAAAGATAACAAATGTATTGCTGTGGACACCTCAAGGAAAAAAGATGACTGGTGTCCATTTGAGACCAAGACCCTCGCCACCATAGCAGACCATCCCCAAGCAAAGATTAAATGATCTGGCACCGCGTCCATACCTGGCACATTAGGTATCGCTGGCACATTATGCATAGCTGGCATAGCGGGTGAAGCTGGCATAGAAGGCATAGCGGGGGCAGCTGGCAGAGAAGGCATAGCAGGGGTGGGCATAGAGTGCACTGCTGGCGTGGGTATGGGTGGCATCATTCCTCCCATGATGGGCAGAACGGGTACCGCTGAGAAAAGCAAGCGCAGCACAATGAGGCGGTATACTGTTTCACATGTCCACTCAATGCCACAGAGCTAGGCAAAGCTGGGCTCACTGGCGTTTGTTCTTTGGCTGAGATATAGAGTTGGTTAGTGCACAGAGGTTCTTGCTGGCAATTTACTTACGGGTATTTAAAATAAAGACAAGGCGTCAGAAAGGACAAACTGCAGGAAAGCTGAATGGATTTCTACGTGCATGTCGAGCAGCCATGTCAGAGGAAATGCTATCTATCTGAGACTGCTGTATTATGTAGGAGGGGTTACTACCTTTGAGAAAGTGCATATATATACTGTTTATATGAACAGTGACAAATGAAAGGTTTTCATATTGCAGAATTAAGTGAAAATCAACTCTAAATTTGGTAGCAAGAATAAGTTAATCATCCCACAAGATCATCAAGTAGTTGCAGAATTTCATTAAACACAAACCAAGACAGAGGTCACCATTCTGTTTAAAAAATAACCCATACCTGAATTGATTCTGTTTTTAACACTCCCATTGATACTAAGGGCCTGATTTACTAACAGGATTGCGCCCATTTCTGGCGTAAAATAGCGGTCGTAAACATAAAACGGTATTTACTAAGGGGCAGCAGCGCATATTAACGCCTGTGGGTGTGAACAGGGGAGGTAACTTGGAGGTGGGTGGTAACGTAGGCGTGAGGCGCAATTTACATGGGTGGAGACAAGGTAAGTGCGCCTAATGATGTCATGCGTGGTATTTACTAAACTGCCTGTGGAGCGCACGTCTCCAATTTGCAGGATAATTCTCCGCCTCATAAAAGCACGTCTTAACCAGGAAGCGCAATTTCATTGAGTCTGAAAACGTTGATATGGCAGCAGTGATAAGAGCAAGGCGAAGAATGAAGACAGAGACAGCGCACAGAAAAAAAAAATTCAACTCGCATAACACATTTTCAGTTAAATGAACCACAAATCATTAGACGGTACAGGTTAACCAGCCACGCAATACTTCAATTACTGAACCAGATCAGAGATGACATCTAACCCTCCAACGGAGATCACATTCCATTCAATCAGTTGGTAAACATTGCAAATATTGGCACCGGATCATTTCAAACAGTTATAGTATCAGCAGTTGATATGTCTCAGCCTTCACAAATATTCACACAGGTACTCGAAGCATTGCTATGGCGCACTGGTCAATACATTTCCCCACTGCCACAGCTGAAATTATAGACATCAAACAGGACTTTTTTTGAAATCGCAAACTTTCCGAATGTAATATGAACCATTGATTGCACCCACGTCCATATATATTGTAGTGAACCCATGTCCCTTGTAGAAATTATTAATCTCGCCATGCACACATCTATATTGTTATAATAGACAGTTTATGCATTAATGCCACCAATAGCATATTCTTTATAATCGTGTTCTTTTAAACATCTTGCTGTAGGTGATGGCGGGCAGAACAACATTATAGCAGCGCACACATTGAATCAGGTTCAGTGATTGAGCGAACGTGAACCAATATATCAATCTCCACTTGCTGTAGCTTCATTTTCTCTTCCTAAATAAATACCACGGAAAATACGGAAAAACACCGTGCGTTAATGTGCGAACGCAGTTTAAGCAGCGGTCGCAATGTTAGTAAATCAGGCCCTATATAGGGCGGAGTAAACACAGATTGCCCAGCGCGATCTGGTTTGATAAATACCAACTAAAATGCGCTAAAACACCGTGCGTTAATTTGCGAACGCAGATTAAGAAGCGCTCGCATATTAGTAAATCAGGCCCTAAGTATTTTCTGCATAATTTATGCGCTTGTAAGTGGAGAGCCACTGGAGAACCGGAGCGGGAGAGGCAGAGGGCAAATGCAGCAGCAGTAAACACATACAGACACACACACACACACACACACACACACACACACACACACACACACACACACACACACACACACACACACACACACGTACATACACACGCACGCACGCGCACACACACACACACACACACACACACACACACACACACACACACACACACACACACACACACACACACACACACAAACACACACACAGTCCCAGGCACAGACACAGACACAGACACAGACACACACACAGACACACACACACACACACACACAGTCCCAGGCACAGACACAGACACAGACACAGACACAGACACACACACACACACACACACACACACACACACACACACACACACACACACACACACACACACACACACACACACACACACACACACACACACACGCACACACGTACATACACACACACACACACACACACACACACACACACAGACACAGACACACACACACACACACACACAAACACACACACACACACACGCACACACGTACATACACACGCACGCACGCACGCACGCGCACACACACACACACACACACACACACACACACACACACACACACACACACACACACACACACACACACACACACACACACACACACACACACACACACACACACACACACACACGCACACACGTACATACACACACACACACACACACACACAGACAGAGTCCAAGGCACAGACACAGACACACACACTAACCTCCGGCTTGTACTCGTGGATGATAGGACCTGCCCGTCGGGGGTTTCTCCCCTTCGCCCTCCTCCACCCCGAGTCCTCCTGCTCCCATCATTCTGCTGGACATGCTGGCGGTCTTCTCCAGGTCCTTAAGCACAGGTGAAGCAGTGGAGAGTGAGCCTGCGCCCAGCATGGACCCCTCTCAGGGCTCTGCAGCGGAGCAACTCTATCTCTCCCCCAGGGAGTACCTTATACCCTCTAAAGAGGCGCAGATCTAGTTTAAAGCCAGCCACAGCTGAATGACCACAAACAGCTCGGTGTTCACTTTCTAAATCTAAGGACAGATTTGTTCCATTCCAACTGAAGATGCCCTTAGCTTTTTTGCTGATTTACATTATTAAAACACTGGAATTTAGCATGTTGTTGTTTAAAAATAAATAAATGTTCTCAATAGCTTTTTAATACTGCCAGGAAAAAAAAGAAACTCTTGTAGTTATTATTTCATTTACGGAGGAGAGAGTACTTTTCCCTTGTGTATTAAATTCAATTAAAACGTATCACTAACACACTATGTGGAGATAGCGTCTCCTTAGCAACCACTGGGGGAAAGGCTGAAGAGAAGCTTGATTCAGCGGGAAATACGGTCAGTGGTGTAGTGGTCCCCGGAGAATCGGGTATACTCTACTCTACTATTTAAGCAGCCCATACAGCACAAGGATAAATGCCCTGTTTTGAGAAGTCGGTGTACTCAATCCTGACTGAAAAATAAGTGGGTATACTCCGTATACCTGCGAATACCCTGGACTACACCACTGAATACGGTAATGTAGTAACCTAATCACCCCCCATTGACTGGGATAGGTGACTGTCACAGAACACTTGATACATTCCGATACACACTCAAACAAACAGGAGTGTTTTATTCCGGCCGTAAAGTAGCTCTGAAACGAATCGCTTACTTTACCGGCTTCTTAGAAAATCAATAACTAAACTAAATCATAATCATTTGTAGCTGTTCATTATCATATCTCAAGTTCTCAAAAGCCATAGTCATTACTCAGTGGAGGGTGACTAGTGTTTCTAGGGGTCACTCGCTCCCGTCCTGAGGCAGGGTTCACTGCACTAACATGGTGTAACTGTGGATATTATGGACGACGTGACCCAGGCCCAGTTGTGTAGTCGAGGGTACACGCAGGTATACGGAGTATGCCCACTTATTTTTCAGTCAGCATTGCATATACTCACTTCTCAAAACAGGGCGTTTATCCTGTACTGTATGGGCTGCTTAAAAAAAGTGAAGAGTATACCCACTTCTCCAGGGACCACTACACCACTGCCCAGGCCTACACAAAGACAACGTCTGTATGGAGTTGTGGTGGTTAAAATATCAAAACTATCAAACACAGAACTGGGTGGTGTGCTCAGTTTAACAGGCCTCTAGGGCAGGTAGAGAATAAACCGATAGGGGAGAGGAGAGCGAGAGACGAGCCTGCTTTTGCCTTTTTCACTCGGGCAGGGGGACTGCCGATGGAAGCTAGCATTTTGGCTATAATTGGGTGCATTTACATTTCAATGTTTATTAATGTACACTGTCCCTCTTAATCAAATAAACAAACTGAAACTGTAAGTGAAACTGAAACTTACCCCACTTCCATCAGAAAGCACCGGATCAAACAGACTGTCCAGGTAACGGTCCATTCCTCTCTGGGTGGGAGGCTCACTGAACGTGTCCGACTCTACTATAAAAACAGCAAAGGCATTCAGCCAGTCTGTGAAAATGTACATTAAGGGTGTGTGTGTGTGTGTGTGTGTGTGTGTGTGTGTGTGTGTGTGAGAGTGTATGTGTGTTTATAGACTGGCATTGAGACTGGCTAACACATAATGGCAGCTGATTTTATGAAACAATTGGCCATGATTCAAACCACTTCCCCGCTGGGTGAAGGCCATTTTAATTCTACAGTGAGCAGCTCTCTAGGAACACTGACCGTGACTGTAGTATCCGTCTGAGTCTGTGTGTGTGTGTGTGTGTGTGTGTGTGTGTGTGTGTGTGTGTGTGTGTGTGTGCTCTCTAGGAACACTGACCGTGACTGTAGTATCCGTCTGAGTCTGTGTGTGTGTGTGTGTGTGTGTGTGTGCTCTCTAGGAACACTGACCGTGACTGCAGTATCCGTCTGAGTCTGTGTGTGTGTGTGTGTGTGTGCCCTCTAGGAACACTGACCGTGACTGTAGTATCCGTCTGAGTCTGTGTGTGTGTGTGTGTGTGTGTGCTCTCTAGGAACACTGACCGTGACTGTAGTATCCGTCTGAGTCTGTGTGTGTGTGTGTGTGTGTGCTCTCTAGGAACACTGACCGTGACTGTAGTATCCGTCTGAGTCTGTGTGTGTGTGTGTGTGTGTGCTCTCTAGGAACACTGACCGTGACTGTAGTATCCGTCTGAGTCTGTGTGTGTGTGTGTGTGTGTGTGTGTGTGTGTGTGTGTGTGTGTGTGTGTGTGTGTGTGTGCTCTCTAGGAACACTGACCGTGACTGTAGTATCCGTCTGAGTCTGTGTGTGTGTGTGTGTGTGTGTGTGTGTGTGTGTGTGCTCTCTAGGAACACTGACCGTGACTGTAGTATCCGTCTGAGTCCGGGAGGCTGGGCATTGCATAGTGAGTCATGGCAAGAGTAGTCTCCTCGTCTGAGTCAAACCCGCCTCCAAACAGGGCACTGTAAGGATGAACACACACATACACACACACACACACACACACACACACACACACACACACACACACACACACACACACACACACACACACACACACACACACACACACACAGACACACACACAGACACACACACACACACAGACACACACACACACATACACAGACACACACACAGACACACACACACACACACACACACACACACACACACAGACACACACACACACTGTAAGGATGAACAGACACGGCTATAGAGAGGGCCATTGGATTGCCAAGATGCTGCTTCAATGTCACACCACAGTATACGCAAATCATTGCATTTCATATACTTGATTTATATGTACATTTCGTCAATTTCTGTTCACTCTGTTCAAAACAAATATTTCATGTGTACATCTATGTGAAGATTAATCCGTTAAGACCGCTGGCTGTTTTTAAAATGTGTAAATGAGAAAAGCGAGAAGCACACAAACAGCAAACGTTCCTCATTAAAGACAGATAAGGGTGGAGGGGGCTCAGACACACAGTGGACTAAGCCCAGAAATGGACGAGCTTGTGCTTGTGCATGTGCTTGGTTTTGTGCATGTGCATGTGCATGTGCATGTGCATGTGCATGTGCATGTGCATGTGCATGTGCATGTGCATGTGCATGTGCATGTGCATGTGCATGTGCTCGTGCAAGTGCTTGTGCAAGTGCTCGTGCGTGTGCTAGTGCTCGTGCTAGTGCTCGTGCTTGTGCTCGTGCTTGTGCTCGTGCTCGTGCATGTGATCGTGCTTGTGCATGAGCTTATGCGTGTGCTTGTGCTGCAGACACTGACAGGCTGGCGTTGGGCCGGGTCCGGGCGGGGCTGTCGGCGGAGATGATGAAATAGGACTTCTGCTTGGGGAAGTCCCTGATCAGCTCCAGGTCTGCAATCAGGTCCATCACGTAATCGTGACCGGCCAGCTCAGCCCACTGACCATGTTCCTTCGTGAAGACAGAACTGCCCCTCCAACCCTCCAGAATACCCCTACGAGAGGAGGGGGGTAATAACGAGACAGCGTTTAGTTTCATTGAGTTTTGAGTTTTGAGGGTACAGACCCAGGCATATTTTGTGGAAAGATTCTGCATAACATGCAACTGACCATATCATAACAATGAATATTATGGATTTCCCAGGAACAGATATGAAGAAGGCAAAGCTTTTGTGGAGTGGTTAGGATGAACCTTCACTTCCTATTTCTAACTTCCATTCATTCTCAAGTGCAATCATGTGGTCAGTCTAATGTACACGATTCAGTAAGACTTCAGTATCTAAATTATCTAAATTATCTAAATTATGTAACTATCATTTCACAAACATCCTCGGTTCACATTACAGAGGAAAAGTAAGCCTCATAATTGTTTTTTACAGCAGCAGTTGTAGAATTGTTAAAAAATATTCAGTGCTTACAATAAAGTGCCAGATGTAATGCTGGTGGAATAAACTGATTAAAGTCTCAGTGGTTTATAAACTTTAGGCCACTTTAGATAACAGCAGGTCACTAAAGATCTTGATGAAATCTCATGAATATCCTCTATGAACTATAAAACAGAGGCCCTAGATGTAGGACTCATACATCAAGTGCTTGGGATTGTGAGGCTGGTTTGAAGATACTCTCTCAGCTCTAAGCTATAAGGACATAAAGTAAAGGAATTTTGGGGGAATAACCTTGGTGTCTTAATTGATTGCTATCTCAGTTTTAACAATTAAGTGAAAGCAATAACTAAATCAGCTTTTTACTATCTCACTAACATAGTCAAACTTAGAGGCCTTAGAAACTCATTCATGCCTTTATCTCCAGGAGGGTTACTACTGCAATGGTCTATTCACAGGCCTTCCTCAAAAGACCATCAAGCAGCTTCAGCTTGTAGAAAATGCAGCTGCTAGGGCTATAACGAAAATCAAAAGAATTGACCACATTACTCCAATACTTAAGTCCTTCCACCACGGGCTTCCAGTTAGAATTGACTTTGTTGCTTGTTTATAAGTCACTAAATGGGACAGGAACAAATTACCTCTCAGATATGTTACATCACTACACACCTGCCAGACCACCCAGATCACTGGAAAGAGATCTGTCGGTAATACCTACATTTTGTTAACTGAACAAATGCACTCTAATTTTCATTTATTTACCGTATCATTTTTTTTAATATACTTTTTGTAATCTTTTATTTTTCTATGTTCTTTAATCTGCTCATTTGTAAAGCCCTTTGAACTACCAATGTGTATGAATTGTCCTAAATAAACTTGCCTTGCCTAAGTTTCTGAGCCTCAGTACACATTCCAACACTCGGCAACAAAAGTAATATTTTTCATACTCATATTTTTCATAGTTTCCTAAAAAAATCACAAAAGCTTCACATGAACTTCACATAATCTGTCATTAGCTTCACATAATCTGTCATCTGTAATTGTACATAATCTTCACATAATCTGTCATTAGCATGTGCAGAGAAGAACCCATTGATTACGTAAGGGATAATGTATAGAACGCAGGTCATTGTCGGGAAAATAAGCCCCGACAGGGCGAACAGCACCCCGACGCGAAAGCGGAGGGGTGTTGGTTCACCCTGAAGGGGCTTATTTTCCCGACAATGACCGGCGTTCTATACATTATCCCGCTTATTATACGGTTACAACTAAAACAAACAAATTACTTAACACCGTGTGTCTTTTTACAATGCATTTGTTACTATACGTAGTGTTTAAAAGGAGAGAAATAGTTCGCCAAAGACGTTGAACTTCAAAGACAGTTGAACATTCTTTAGAACACAGCTGCTCAACCGTCCGCTGAAACTCCATTGATAAGTTATCGTACTACTTGCGGAGTGCTACGAAAGACGTGAATTAGAGGCAAAAAGGCCACTTTCCTTGACAGCGGTCATTAAGTCCATAGCAACGGTCAGTTATCGGAAAATAGTTGACCGCAGAACGTTGGGAAGCCCCATTCAAGTGAATGGAGCATTCTACAGCATTAAGAAGAGCCGTGTAATAAATAAATCTATGCCAGACAGTATGCCTTCCAAGAGACAGTACGAACCTGTGCTGAAGGATGTCCCCTGCCAGGTCCTCTCCACTTGTCCAAGAATGGACAGGACACAGGTAGGATGTCCCTGAGAGGCAAGAGAGATTTTGACAAGTGTGGTGAGGGAGATGGTGTGATGTGGAAAGAAAACTCTAAGTGCACCAAGTGGTTTACCCACTCAGATCATGTGTCTGGCAGCTCTGCATCAGCTACACTCATCTCTCAAGGGCCCTTCGGTTTGAGATGCTGCCAAAGAGCTCCGAGGGAAACTAGAGCAGTGGCTCATCAGGTGTTTGTGTGTGTGTGTGTGTGTGTGTGTGTATATGTGTGTGTGTGTGTGTGTGTGTGTGTCTCTGTGTGTGTGTGTGTGTGTGTGTGTGTGTGTGTGTGTGTGTGTGTGTGTGTGTGTGTGTGTGTGTGTGTGTGTGTGTGTGTGAGTGTGTGTGTGTGTGTGTGTGTGTGTGTGTGTGTGTGTGTGTGTGTGTGTATATGTGTATGTGTGTGTGTGTGTGTGTGTGTGTGTGTGTGTGTGTGTGTGTGTGTGTGTGTGTGTGTGTGTGTTTGAAAGAAATCGATTCTGTTTGTGTTATATAAGCACAATTTGCTCCCTTCGCTTCAAAGTAATAGTCCTGCAGTATGTGGGACAAACTGGACAGTTATAGTCAACGGTTTGCTGAACAAAGCTTTACTTTTGGGACCTTAATTCTTATGGAACACTGCATTCCGCAATACCCCAAAATCAATAACTGCTCCCATGGAAGACATTGGACGGCCAGTAAAGCAGAGGCTTGTAAAAGATAAATATTCATCCATGAAATTATTTTGAGGCCTTCTTGGACACACAATGTCAGTAAAGCTCACCATCAAAGCAGTGCACCTGCAACACCATGTTGGCTTTTTTTCTATTGGCCGTCCACTCCAACAGGGACAGAGGATAGGTCCGTGCAGTCTCTGGACCGTACATAGACTTCTGCATGGCTTGTATGAGCCTATGCTGGCAAATAGCGTTATAGCCCTCCATTGCATAGTCTGAGACGAACCTGAGAAAGAGAAATAAGAAAGCAAGGAATAGCCTAGTTATACTCACTGCAGGCGCATAAATAGAATAGGTGTGTGTGTGTGTGTGTGTGTGTGTGTGTCACTGCAGGCACATTAATGTTAATGTGCGCATTCAGAAATGTCCTAAATAAATCACATTCCCTGGTTAGAATGATTTGAAACGCTGCGATACATTTGTGATTCATAAAGACGAGCGCGTATTAAAGGGATTGCTGGGCAGACAGTTCCAGAAAAAGGATTGCAGCGTTTGTAGTTGACTGAGCTCGGGCGTAAAAAGAATTAGGAAACAGCCAAGTGAATGAAGTTGTTTTCTATTTAAGAAGAGAGCCTGTTCTTTAAAACATGAAGGGTAGGCCTCATTAGCTCAAGCAGAATGAATCTGAAACAGCAGGGACGTGCACAGGAGTGTGCTAAGGTTGCTTGGGCAACTCCCCGTTTGCCCTTCTCGACTGAAGTTGCCCCTCCGAAGGAAATATATATATATATATACATTTGCAATCAGATGACGGGGTGTGGCAGCGGCGGTTAGTGAGAGTTTAAAATGATATTGTGAAAATTTGCGATCAGATGATGAAAAAAATATGTGTTGCCCCTTTTTTTCCAGGGCAGAGCAACTGCCCATCAAAATTCCTGTGCACGTCCCTGTGAAACAGTTCTGTAAATGGAGTAGTTCAGAGCCACCACTCACTTGAGGAGATACTTCTCCACTTTCACGGAGGGGGCGAACGCACTCAGACAGGCGAGCAGCAGCAGCCAGCCTCTCTCTGCGTTGTCCGGATTAGTGTTCCTCCACACCTGGTTGGCAATTTGACACAAGATTTCATCCCGCAGGCTGGGATGCGTCAGCCCTTTCTGAATGATGTAGTTCCCGAAGAGGTTCTCCTGGGCGCCGTTCAGATGCGGGTCACCCATGAACCGTAAAACCTTTTTAGGAGGAAAAGTGTGAGAGAGAGAGTTGAAATTACATACAACTGTACTACGTACATCGACCTAATGCTGGCTATTTTGACTGTTTTGGTTACTCACCATGATAAAAAGGTTAGGGCACTGACATATTCATTGACGTTATTATTTAGATAATTTGAGATAAACTCAGCATTTGGGTGCGAGTTACGGGCTTTTGCAGGTAATTCACTGTATCGTGCTGTTTGTACGAACTGTGTCAAGAAATGTACTCACTGTTTTAAAAATGTTAGGGAGGATTTGAGAAACGTACCAAAGCGAATGTAACAAAACTGTAAACGACAATACATTACACATACATCATCATGTATGACAGTGTTTTCTTACCATGATGAAGATACTAAGAGCCTCGTGCTTCAGGTCCTCATCCACATGCGTCAGTGGCATGTCCAAAAGTGTTGTCAACATTCCAAACTTGGGTGCCTGCAAAGTTTCATTAGTTTGACTGATTACATGCATCAGGGGGGGAGATAAACTTCACATGAACCCCTATTTTTCAACGATGGTGTTAATATGTGCTTCAGGGTTGAAATCTGAATAATAAAGTTGTGTTATCAAAAGCAAGTCACGTTCTAGTTATGAATCTTGCAGTAGTTTTCCAGACAGAGGTGAGCTAAGGACAAAAAGACAGTACATTTTTTTTTAACTCTACTCTGACTCATCACTGTCCACTATAGCCAAACTCATCTTGAAATACAGCTGAATGTATTTAGTCATGGAGTAATTGCTGATGTTGAGACATCACTGTCCACTGTAGCCAAACTCACCTTGAAATAAAGCTGTATGCATTTAGTCATGGAGTAATTGTTGATGTCGAGGGGCAGAGTGAGCTGGGGCTCCACCTGAACTGTTGGGGCTTGGACCAGAGCAAGGCAGTCCGAGTGCAGCTCCCTTCCTCCTGAACAACAAACAAACATGTTATGAACATGTTATGAACACGTTATGAACATATTATGAACATATTATGAACACTTTATGAACATGTTATGAACATGTTATGAACATATTATGAACACGTTATGAACATCTTATGAACATATTATGAACACTTTATGAACACGTTATGAACATGTTATGAACATATTATGAACACGTTATGAACATGTTATGAACATATTATGAACAAGTTATGAACACGATATGAACATATTATGAACATGTTATGAACATATTATGAACATGTTATGAACATAATATGAACACATTATAAACACAATATGAACATGTTTTGAACACGTTATGAACATGTTATGAGGTCCTTCTGGCAATATCTGACACTTGCATCAAACAAGCATGATGAGGTTATTTCAGATGCAGATTTAGGAGGAGATAAAAGCCTGTCATTCTAAAGTTTTGAAAAAACAAAACAACTGAGTTTACGACACTGATATTTTCAAGGATTCTATTAATAAGAAATTGATACGTTCTCTTAGTTTCATATTGGGATTCTATTCATAAGGACCTGCAGCTGAATTGAGGAGCCCTCCCAGTTCAGCTGGAATGGGTAGATGTGTGACATTGACAACCTCTCGCCTCGATAGTTCCTACACACATTGAACAAGAGATATCAGTGTAAACAGTAAGCAGCAACATGACAGCTGAAAAGTAAGACAGAAACTAAGACAGTTATTTCATTTTTACCTTCTCCCTTCTGATCCTTTCTTCCTCCTCCTCCCGTTTAGCCGTCAGTTTGAGCTAAATGTAGACAGTCAGAACAAAGATATTCATCAAATGTTTATAATTAACTGAGCTAAATGTAGACAGTCAGAACAAAGATATTTATGAAGTGTTTATAACAAACTGTAGTTTTTTTTAATAAAAAAAGAACTTTCTTAATAAAATAAGTAAAATGGCTGTACCTTGATGAACCTCTTACGATTGACATACATATGGATAATTGACCGAAACTTGATCAGGCTAATCCTCATCTTCACATATTGTTTTCTACATACAAAAAAAAAGCAAAGATAAATAGTAGGAATATCATTATTGATCACTGCACAGGATGTGGTAAAGCCTCCTTGGAACCAAGTAAAAAAATTGTCATCCAATTTCTCTTTTTGTGATTTCCTAACTAGTTCCTAACTACTACAGAGGACACAAGTCTATGGGTTGGTTCTCAGGCGTTTACAATAAAGCCACCCATAGCCTACCAGGAATGACAACAAAAACACTCTTATGGCGTTGGTCAGAATCAAACTGAAAACTCACATATACTTTGCAATGGCCCTGCACGATCCTGCTATGAAACCTTAACGAGAGTGGAAGGCAGGTAGATGTACCACTCCTCAACTAACCTCGCAAGCATTCCCCTGCAGTGGGCCTGCAGCTTGATGATCTTCCAGCGGAAAGCCTTGAAGCGTTTGCGCACAAAGTACATGCGTGTGTAGCGCTGCAGCGTGAGAGCGGCGACATGCCGCACCCGATCCCGCTTGCTCTCCAGGAGCTGGTACACCTCCTCTTTCAGGAAAAGCTTCCAGTTACACGTGGGATTAAACGAAGAACACGGGGAACAAACATAAGCATTTGCACACACACTCACAGACGATGTAAACAGACCTGTGAGGCCTTGTAGAGACCCTGTATTGAAACAAGGAACCTTTTCCGCAAGATTTCTGAACCAATTCAGGGTTTTGAACCAGTTTATAGAATTCTGTGGAAAGGCCATTTATGAAAATAATAATAATAATAATAAAAATACATTTTATTTATAGGGCGCCTTTCAAGAAACCCAAGGTTGCCTAACAACAGTGAATAATACAGTGAATAATACAGTTAAAAAAATATTTTTTAAATGCACAAAGCAGAGCAGCAGCAGAGCAACAACTTCAGTTTGACAGGATCTTTACAGGTTATAGGCCTGCCTAACTAATGATTAACAACATCTTTCTGAGAAACAGATGTGAGTGCAAGAGAGATGCCTGACAGGCTTGGCACAGTCTGACAGTCTGCTGTGGTGCCAAATTCTAAAGAGCAACAAAACTGACATCAATACTTATGCAGATGTTACACAGATATATCTGTGGCTCTCACCAGATGCCTGCAGCCCAATAGACCCACTGGGTCAATGTTAAGAGCAAATCAATTACTGGCTAAGCCACAATTTTCTACAATTAATTAAGGACAAATCAGAGATTAGTGTGTCTGTCAAGAAAGAGAAGAGCATTTGGTTTGATTCTTGGGCTCTAAAAACCGAATGAAAATGTGGAATCTAATAGACCCAGATATTACCTCATCAACAAAACAGCCTCCTATGGTCTTAAAAATATAGCCAGAATCAGAGGTTTGGTGAAAAGTGAATCCATGCTTTTATCTCCAATAGGATGGATTACTCTAATGGTCTCTTATCTGGACTTCCTAAAAAAGGCAATTGATCAGCTGCAGCTCATCCTGCTGCCAGAGTCTTATCCAGGACCAAGAGAACAGAGCACATTACTCCAGTTCTAAAGTCTTACAGAGTATATTTTAAAGTGCTGCTATTAGTCTATCACTGAATGGTTTAGGCCCCGAATACATATCTGATATAAAGAATAAAAACTGAGTAGGGCTTGTAGAACCTGATAATGTAATAATTTCCTGATAACGTAATAACCCTGATAATGTAATAAAAAAATCCCTCATAAGTACCTAAAAGATGTAATAAAACCTGATAATGTAATAATATCCCAATAATGTAATAAAGTGCATTTCCCAATAATGTAACAATCGCCATACCAATAATGTAATAAAATGTTACATTAATGGGAAGTTATTACATTATCAGGTTAGCCTCAATTTTGCAGAACCTGATAATGTAACAAATTCCTGATATTGTAAAAACTTTGGTCAGTGCTGAAATGTTGGGACACCAGTTATTCAGACCAAGTAGTGATGCTGTGTAGACAACCACCTACTATTGTTTTGCTCATATTTTGATCCCAATGGTATAGGCCTTTAGCCTCGCAAGCCAAACCTGTACAGCAAGAAGCTGTACAAGGGTCTGGCACAACACGATTTTCAGTGTGGGCGGGATTAACGGTTGTCTGTTAAGTTGCCTCTGCACGCAATACCACACAATAGGAATGGCGCTACAACCAATCCGAGCGACTGACGAATGACAAAAGACGATTTGATTGGCCTGGTACAGTGTCATTTTTAAGGGACATTGCCACACAAAATCAAAAGAGAATTTGATATAAATCAAATAGCGAAATGTCAGCTATTGATGATCAATGAGGACTTAGAAACTCAATGTTCTATGTGCCCATTAGCTGCCGGTCTATAACATACCAAAATGTTCTCATTATTTCTCTATTAGTTGATTACCACTGAATATCCCTTTCACCATTGTAAAAATTGTGCATTCGCAATCATATAAAATATATACTGTATCTGCTAATAGTGAAGAAGCAGGTCTCTGGACAGCTTCACTGTTTGGACCTCTGAAACTGGAGACCTGATGCTACAGCACCAACCAAAGTTATTACAATATCAGGTAATTATTACATTATCAGGTTTTGCAAAATTGAGGCTAACCTGCACTTTATTACATTATCGGGGTATTATTACATTATCAGGTTTTATTACATCTTTTAGGGACTTATGAGGGATTTTTTATTACATTATCAGGGTTATTACGTTATCAGGAAATTATTACATTATCAGGTTCTACAGGGCTCATAGATCTATGGACTCAGGTCAGCTAGTAGAGCCCAGAGTCAAAAACTAAACATGGTGAAGCAGCATTTAGCTGCCAGAAAATCTTAGACATGCCTAGCATGTAGCAATTCTCTTGGCTCTATTTTCGTGATAAGCTCTAGTTTTTGTGCCTTTCTTTGAAAATGCTTCTATCAGGCTCCATTGCGGATTCTATTCTGGCTTTTGCTCAGATACAGATAAACATGCAGTCGGGCTACTTCCACTATGTTTTAACTATTTTTTATGTACTCTGTATTTTCCCGTAACTAATCTTTTATTGTTTTTCACTCCTTAGTATTATGCCTTTTGCTTTTACTTACGTTAAGCACATTGAGTTGTGCATGAAATATGCTATATAAATAAACGTGCCTTGCCTATTCGCCTTATTCACACGCGCCGCCATTTTGAAACGAAAACGAGGCTTGGTTGTGTAACCCAACCGGAAGTCATTCTCTACTGCACAGAAGTCAAGGGGGCATTCCTTGCCCATGTTGCCATTGTGCTTGCACTGAGGGGGTTCAGGCTCTGGGCTCTGTAAAGCGCCTAGAGGCAATTGTATTGTTATGGCGCTATTATATAAATAAAATTGAATTGAATTTAGTTGAATCTCTCACCTTAGTGACTCCTACTTGGAAGGCCCCTGGTCTCACAGGACACAGCTTCACGAGCATGATGACACAGTTGTCACCATTTGCAGGGGGAGGCTGCTTCATACCCAGAAGGGATTTATACCTGTAAGTGCAGTATCCTCACTTAAGATGTGTTTACTGGAAATTAGTATTCCGACAATTGTGGTGCCAACAGTAAAAATAAATAAAAATGTGTTCAAGCATTAAGGTTTGTCTGGTTTCATAACCATATTTGTGTGCGTCAGTCTGAGCTGGATGAGCCCTCTTATCCCGCACCTGAAAAGGAAGACATCGAAAGGCACTCTGATCGGGTATCCCTCCTTCCGGATGCGGATGGTCTCTAGGATCCCGGAGTAGCGCAGCTGTGTGCTCACCAGCTCCACGTCAAACACACCGGGCTCCTGTAGAGGAGTGCACACACACACACACACACACACACACACACACACACACACACACACACACACACACACACACACACACACACACACACACACACACACACACACACACACACACACACACACACACACAAACACATTTACACATCACCGCATTGGAAAGACCAAAAGGTTCTCACTTGTACCTTGATATACATTTATTTACAATTTAGCAGCCCATAGCAGGGCTTCATTTTATCGGTTTATGTAACCCATGACCATAATGTTGTTACCATCTTGCTCAGCTATACAAACATATCACACATAGTCCTCCCCCTCCCCCCTTCCCACCTTCCTATCTCCACCCGGCCGACCTCAAGCAGATGGGTCCCCCCTTATGTGCCGTGGTTCTGTTTAAGGTTTCTTCCTGCCTAACAGGGAGTTTTTTCTTGCCCCTGTTGCCATTGTGCATGCACTAAGGGGGTCTAGGCTCTGGGCTCTGTAAAGCACCTAGAGGCAATTGTATTGTTATGGCGCTATACAAATAAAATTGAATTGAATTGAATTTAATTTAATTTAATTGAATATCATGCTAACATGAATGTGCATTTTACACAGCCTTAATTTTTTTGTAACGCTTTTGTACATCATATCATACCTTTGTATGGTTTGGCTTGATACAGCGAACAAAAAAGGGGTTACATCTGCAAAATACAAAAACAAGCAAAAATAAATCACACACTTCCCATTTAATTGGTTGTACCACTTTAACACACAGAGAAACTAGAGAAAGGAAGCCTTGTCATTTGCATGCATGGCAACCACAGTGAGAGGCTTCGGGGTAATCTCAACACCTCTCTATCTTCTCTATGAGCTCCAGAAGGGAAGTCTGAAACTTGGCCGCGACCGTGGAGGGCTGGTAGCGCCGAGTCACGGTGCTGTTCTTCCTCACGTGTGACTTCTGTTGACTGAGGGCCTCGGCGTAGCTCGTGAAGAGATTAGCCACCATCTGGACACACCAAGAGGACGACAGGAGAGCACATTTCACCTCGGGTAGCTCTGGTCCACACACCACCAGAAAATAATGAGAGCGACAACAGAGAGACAGAGAGGTTATGTTTTCAAAACGGGCTCACCTTGTTTCTACTCTGAATGAAAAGGTCGAGCACCTCCTGACGCACCTGGTCAAAGTTTTTGTCTAAAAACTTGTGGACCTGCAAAAAGGGTGTCATCATGTTGCTGGCAATGCATGGGCGAATGAAATGTGTGAATAGCCTGGTTGTGTTTTAAGCTGTCTATGTTTAGACTGTGTGACTGAAGAGAGTGTACCTGGTAAGTAACTTTTCCAGCGTAGTGTTTAATGGTGAACTCAGGAAGTGGCATTTTTGGCTTCACATACAAGGGGCTGTTGCCATGGTGATAGTGACATTTTTGAAGGAAGGTGTGGTCTGTTGCCTGTTGAGTAAAATAAGTAGAGAGTTTAAAAGATGAATGTGGATGAAACTGCACCCAAAAATAACACAACAAACACATCAGAGAAACGAGCCCAAAAAAGCTGCTCTCATTACAAAAAGGGGGGAGAAGAAAAAGAAGAAGAAAGTTGTTGGTGTTTACCTGAGGAAAACCACTCTGGTCATCAAGGATTCTGAGTATCCCATGGGGCTTTGCAGCTATGATGTCAATGCAGTCCTGGTTGTTGCTGAAAGGCACCTCTTGCCAGTCAATTTGCTCTCTGCTGTAGTCCTCCTGCGGAGAATAATCGAGAAAAATAAGGGTTTTATGACGACAATGTGAGGGCTATATGCATAAGCAGCCCAGCTCTAAGAAGATTATCATGAGGAGGGTGTACTTACTTGTTCTTCCCTGAACACTATCCTGTTGAAAAAGAATTGAAGGTACTCGTTTGCATAATTTATGCAAAGCTGCTCAAAGCTGTTGAAGGTAAGGTCCTGTAAAGCAAAGACGAAGCAGGAGAGAAAATAACTTCTTTTCATGGTAGTGTGGGTTCCACTATACAACAAAGAAACTGGCAACAACATTTCTGTGTGTATGGCGCAGCAGATTACCTCAAATCCATAGATGTCGAGTATGGAGATAGAAACGGCATCATTTCGCGGGTAAACCAACTTGTTGATACGATCTGTCAGCCAGTTGAACAGAAGGGAGTACATGATCTTGGCAATGGCATCTCTGGTGTTTTCAAAGTTGGAAATGAGCCATTAGTCGGGAGAAGTCTCAATATTACGGTTTCTTCACATACACAGTAAAAAAAAATCTGACGGGGTAATCCGACTGGGAATGTTTACCTGGCATCAACTGCACTTTCAACTGTCAAAGGGGTATATATTTTCTCCCTCATTGTTTCCTGTAAAGGATAAAAAGAACCAGCAACTTAGCTTGTGACCCTGAAGCAGTATATCTTAACAGAAAATACAGCAGCTTTAGATTTTCTTTCATCTTTAGGTTGTCAAGAATGCACTGGGAAGAGGGTTACGGACAGATCACGACAGGAAATAAGGATCTGCTATGCTCAACACACAGTTACCTGAACACATGTACAGTAAGTGCGGACAGGGCTCAGTTTCCCGTATGTAAACACACACTGAGCAGGGAGACATGGGCAGAGCAGCTGTGACGAGGGCTCTGAGCCAACATGGCAGGGAAGAGTCATCTATTTGATACTCGAGGAAGGACGGGCATCTTTTGATACAAGATGTTTTGGTCCTCTCTAAAGTGTTTCCTGTGTTCTTGAAACCCTACCCTGTCCACCCAAAATAAATACACTTGAGACGCTTTTGAATTTGTACTCTGTGGTTGAAATGAGGGGAATTTAACCAGATTTAAAATGATTTGATTATTTTAAATGATTAGATTATAATCAGTTTAATGAACTGCACAGCTGCTGCAAGGAGGTGGTGGCTCCTGTGGAAATGGAACCCGTGATGGTTGGCCAGTTGAGCAGCACGCAAACAGTTAAATATAGTGAAAGCAATTAGTGGGGCAGATCGTGTTCACAGAGCTTTTTTGTAAAGTCAGCGACTTGAAATGGATCCGCAGGTGCTGTTTTATGGTACAGGAGCAGGAATATGACGTTGAATGCAGAGTGAGATTAGCAAGATATGAGAACACAACTATGATAATGGAGCCAACAGAAAAATACTGCGTAAAAGCGTAAAAGGAGGCATTAAATGCATTACCACCAGCTAACAACTATAACTAACTATACGGACTCATATCTCATCTCATACTCATATTCCCTACAACAATAAAATAAAGGTAACACAAAATGGTGGGGTGTCAAGAATGATAAATGGATATTTACCCTCTGTGGCGTGAGGCCGGGAGGGGCTTGGATTTATACCTGTGCTGCGTGGGCAGCTTGCAAAAAAATACTATTGTGAACCAGAAGCCAAGCAAAAAGACTGGAGTAGAAGCCGATGAGATGTGCCATCAACAGAGGAGTGGAAGTGATACCACCCTCACTGAAAGCCTCCCCCACTGCCTCTCCCTCTGTGCCAGGCTGACTGTAAACACGACCCGCTACATCAGCAGCCTCGCTTCAAGACAATGCTAATCCCTTTGGCATTTGACATCGACATTTCTCACTCACGGGAGCTTTTCTAAGTATGTTTAGTCTAGAGTGGAGTGAGACTGGCCCTATCCCTCCGTGCTTTTCGGGCGCGCAAGTGTGTGTGCGAATGTTTTTCCTACGATCTCATCGCAGAGCCTGCTCTCAGGGCTCCATCTGATAAGAGAACCCCGATGGCATGATAGAGAGTGTAAAGAGACAGCCCGAGGTCCATCCAATCCAGCTGAGAGAGGGGAAATGGCTGGCTACGGGTCTTCTCTTGTTACATAGGAAGGACCTGTTTCAGTAATTAGTCGAATTAAGTAAATTGCCATGGCCCGGCCCTTTAGCGGTATCACAGTCAGGGGCTAGATGAGTTGTGGCTGACACACCTTTGCACATTTCAACATGACCATGGCACAGTAAACACTGATGTGCTCTGGCTCCAGGATACACCGTTTAGGGGCAAACACTGAAACTGCAACAGGATGCCACCAGAAGGATCGCATGAATGGTTTGTCAAGGCAGGACTCGGAAAAGACTGAGGGGGATTGATGAAAGAATTGAAATGGGAAGTCTACGTGCAGATGATACGGAAATACTGCATTTTTTCGCTTGTTTACGTTACAGGACCTATAGGAGAGGCACAGGAGCGTCCATTGCTACACATTTTTTTGGTCAGTTTTAAACAAGATGACCATATACCCTTTTTTCATCAACTATGGATATGATTGACAGCTCACTTTAACACAATTCAACAAGGACACTGACACGAAGGGGAGCGGCAAACACTGCAACGGGGCGAAACCACAGCATGTGTTCAAAGACGGAAACAATAAACACAGTAGGTTGGTGAGACCGCTTGAGTGTGTGGTGCTTTTCAAATACAAAAAGCATTTCAAAATGTACGCCTTTTGAATGGAAACATTTCTGTGTTGGGTTTTCACCTCAGAAATAATACTGGCTTGTAACTAAACATACTGTTGACAGCTTTGTGAAGGTAGCGTGTCCAGGCTATCATGAATTATTAACGCCATTCTCATAAGATATGCTGTCATCATGTTCGCGAGTGTTAAAATGAGTAACTTTAAGCTCTGCTACAATGTATCCCATGAAGCGGAATCGACATTTATTATGAAACAGCAATGCAACTGTTGCATACTTCAACATAAATTAAATCTGTATCCTGTAAAGTGAACAATACTTCTGTCTGACATTTCAAGACTTGATTGTTGCGAAGGGCACAACTTCTTTTACTACACTCTTAGTCAAAGTTCTTCAAAAGTGCAAGATAAGTTCTGTGAAACTCTTGTTCACTGAGGAGGTATTGCCTGCCTTATGGACTACTCTCCTGCCCCCACGTGGTCACTTCCTGCTTTAGCCTCTCTGGTGGATTCCCTGCAGTGTCACACTGACGAGGAATGGAGTAGGGGAAGACTAGCGTTCATCTCCTCGTGACGTGAGCGCGCGCGCACACACACACACACACACACACACACACACACACACACACACACACTTACACACACACACTTACACACACACACTGGAGAACCGGAGCGGGAGAGGCAGAGGGCAAATGCAGCAGCAGTAAACACACATACACACACACACACACACACACACACACACACACACACACACACACACACACACACACACACACACACACACACACACACACACACACACACACACACACACACACACACACAGTCCCAGGCACAGACACAGACACACACACACACACACACACACACACACACACACACACACACACACACACGTACACACACAAACACACACACACATAAACACACACACACACACACACAAACACACAAACACACACACACACACACACACACACACACACACACACACACACACACACACACACACACACACACACACACACACACACTGAGCATCTCTCCACAGCTCAGACACAGGGTATCCCCTGATCATGTTTCACACGTTTCCATAGTGCTGCACCCCGCTGAACTACGCCAATTAACTCTGTGCTGTTATTCCATCTGGAGGATTTAGAGCTCGTATATACATTGTTCGCAGCTGTCTTTGGTGTCACCGGCTTGGCTGCCGAGCAAACAAACTGAAACGAATCGCCTGAGAACTTTTCGATTTGTATTTCCAAGCAGCGACGCACAGAATGACATAGGATAGGTTATGATATAGGCAACAGCACACAACGGTTCTGATACTTGGCTTTACACCATCCCATAAAGTCCACCAGGATAAAGTTTATCTCTCCACCTCACTTGTAAACCTGTACAAATGTAGAGAAGACTATGTTAATATTGTGTGATATTTATAATTTCCATTTCCAATATGCAAATGTCATTGAATCTTAAATTGAAGTGGCGCGCTAAATCGCTAAATCAGACCAACAGGGAGAACAATGGATGAACCAGCAAGACTATAAGTAAGACTTAAAGTAAAGAACTCGTAAAAAATGTGTATACATCCTTGTAAGTCGCTTTGGATAAAAGCGTCCGCTAAATGACGAAATGTAAATGTAAATGTAACTCACACGACAGCTCCCTGTTTTTTGCTTCAAGACACAGACATTCCCTCACCACTATAAATACTGTACGTACTGCCCTGTGGCTGAACAGAAACGAGAGAGTCCCATTTGGAAACGAGAGACTGGGGGACGCTGAGGCTGGATAGTCTGTCTGTAGAACATGATCTGTGAGACTGCGAGAGGACGCCATAGAAAATGGAAGCAAAAACCGTGATTCAGGTTTCCTATGGCGCAAACTCCTTGACTTGAAGGAGAGAGAGAGACAGAGAGAGAGAGACAGAGAGAGAGAGAGAGAGAGAGAGATAGAGATAGAGATCGAGATAGAGATCGAGCAATCGGAGACAAGCTGTGAGACTGTGGAGGTGTGCCTGTGGCTTAAGAAGGGTTAAGAACCCGTTGCCCTACCGTGACTTTGAAGGAGAGAGAGAGACAGAGAGAGAGAGAGAGAGAGAGAGAGAGAGAGATAGAGCCCTACCGTGACTTTGAAGGAGAGAGAGAGACAGAGAGAGAGAGAGAGGGAGAGCCCTACCCTGACTTTGAAGGAGAGAGAGAGACAGAGAGAGAGAGAGAGAGAGAGAGAGAGAGATAGAGCCCTACCCTGACTTTGAAGGAGAGAGAGAGACAGAGAGAGAGAGAGAGAGAGAGAGAGAGATAGAGCCCTACCCTGACTTTGAAGGAGAGAGAGAGACAGAGAGAGAGGGAGAGAGAGAGAGACAGAGAGAGAGAGAGATAGATAGAAAGAGATAGAGCCCTACCGTGACTTTGAAGGAGAGAGAGAGACAGAGAGAGAGAGAGAGAGAGATAGAGCCCTACGGTGACTTTGAAGGAGAGAGAGAGACAGAGAGAGAGAGAGAGAGAGAGATAGATAGAGCCCTACCGTGACTTTGAAGGAGAGAGAGAGAGAGAGAGATAGAGCCCTACGGTGACTTTGAAGGAGAGAGAGAGACAGAGAGAGAGAGAGAGAGAGAGAGAGATAGAGCCCTACCGTGACTTTGAAGGAGAGAGAGAGACACAGAGAGAGAGAGAGAGAGAGAGAGAGAGAGAGAGAGAGAGAGAGAGAGAGATAGAGCCCTACCGTGACTTTGAAGGTGATGGATTTCTGCAACCCCTCGGGGGAGATCTGAAGGAGTTCGGCCACCACACGGATCTCCTGAGCACTCACCACCGATGCAACTTCCTGAGAGTCGTTCTGCGTGTTAAACCAAAAATGTGTGACAAATCGTGTGACAAATACCTTTAAGAATGTGGACATGATGATGACCTCAGGTCATTGAGTTTGTTGCTTATGATCTATTTGACCACCATTAAACGTTGACAACTAAGCAGTTCGAGAGCTATTATTTGGGTGCTTGTTATTGGACAATAATAAAAAAGATCAAAATTAAATTAAATTAAATTGATACCTCGTATCTCTCAAAGAAGACATTGCCCAGGTGCAGGATGGAAGACAGGACCCTAAAGATGCTGCTCTGGTCTTCGGCACTGAAGTGGAGTATCTCCATGGCGCTCACGAGTCTGCGGAAGTCCTCTCGGTCACTCTTCCCAGGGATCTCACAGTCCCCTCCCTAGAGCAGGTCAGACAGAGGTCATAGGTCACCAGGCCGAGTCTGCCTGATGCAGTTCTTTTAAAAGCACCTTCAGCAACATTTACTAGTGAAGTACCCATTACTAAAAAAAGAACAGACATGGCACGAAAATGTGTTTCCTTTGGCAGTGACACCTTAGGGCACATGTGTCGAACTCAAGGCCCGCGGGCCTGATCAGGCCCAGCAAGCCATTTAATCTGGCCCGCCAGCTCCTCAGAATGTTGCAAAAAGTTCCATTGATTTGAATGAGCAACGGTGAAATTTTATTTGGTTTGCCTAATTTTCCCTCAGGATTAATAAAGTATCCGTCTATTTATCTATCAGAGCGTGTCTGCCGCGGCCGCTGGTATGTCGAACGCACCACAAATACTGCAAGTCCCACAATGCACTGTCCCCGCTCGCCCCAGTGTTCGGCCCTCGACTTACACCCATTTTTTTTTATTTCGGCCCTCTGTGTATTTAAGTTTGACACCCCTGCCCTAGGGGTTCTGGTGGAACATTGATAATCAACAACAACAATGTCTGTGCAGCAATGTCTACTGACTCAGATGTTCAGTGGTAGTTCTGTTTGAACACCAGTGTGCTGCAATTTATTATTACATATATTCAGGTTAGTTCTGAGTCTCCACGGCTCCAAGGTTGCACAGCTAGATCAGCTAGTTTTACCTGGTTGAGATAGTAGTATGTTTCTGCCTCTTGGAGGTAGAAGGACTGTCTTTGCTGTGACGGGAGGCCTGCGAGCATCTCATAAAAAATGTGATAGTTTCGTTCATCTTTGGCCTTGGAGAGGTGGAGAAATTACACAGTAAATTGATATCCTAGATTCTAGACAATTCCCTATATTTAATTGTCAATATATAGTGTCAGACTGAGGAGGTCAAATAGAGAATACAGAAATACAAATTAGGGTGAAATTCATTTTAGTTCAGTTTTTCCACATATGTACTGTATCTAAACAGTGCTTAAGGCATTCTTAAAAAGGTTTATCTGGACAGAGTGTGAATCACGCTGTTTAGAGCTTACCACACCTGAAACACAATCCTGGACTTCTCAAGGAGATACTGTGAGGTTATGGCACCACTGATTACGCCCCTTGGTTAAATAATGCAGAAAAAGGCCATCATCAATCATCCTTGGCATCCCGCTCTTGCGCGGAAGAAGGCAGTCAAGCACTTTTAGCACAAAATGGTAGCAACAAACCACCTGATCGTATTCTATCCACAGTTACTGAAGACGGCATATCATATGAATCTGGGCCTCTGATCCATGAACCATTTAAAGCAACAGAACACCTGGGAACCAGGCATGTTTATCGGTTTCAAACCCCAGTGAAATCCTTATCTGCTTAAACTAATATATAATGCAAAGCTTCTCAGTCATACTTACTCCTCCATGAATATCTCCACAAGCTTTCCAAATCGACTAGAGTTATCGTTCCTCACGGTTTTGGCATTTCCAAATGATTCTAATAAGGGAGCTGCTTCAAGAATCTAGACAGGATACAAATAACAGGGAGTTTATTTATCTCTCAATCAATCTCTTTGATACTTGAAAAAACACACACACACACACACAAACAATCCATGTTAGTATTCTCCACATATGTTTCATTCATGTATTCTTGTGATTACAGAGTTAATATTCCAGAACTGATTTGGCTTTATATAAAGTCATAGAAAAGTCAACAAACCCATGCACAGGGTGAGATTTGTAAAAAAAAAACAGAGGGGGGGGATTTTTGTTAAATTTTAAATTTAAATTTAAATTTTTGTTTTTTTTAATTCTTTTCAAGTTAACGGTAGGCCCTATAAGGTTACATTATGAACAGTTGACCATTTAATGCAAACTAAATATATAAAATACATGCATTTTTTTGTTGTTGTAAAAACCAGAGGGGGGTGGGGAATCCCCCCATCCCCCCCAACAAATAGCACCCTGACCATGCATACTGCAGGCATGCTGTAATACTGAGACAGCCACACTGCAAGCAGTACCACTCCATACAATACCTCAATCTGTGTCATGATCAAAAAGGTAAAATACAGAGAAAATGACAGGTTACCCTCTCATACACACATCTTTCAATCTAAACATCTCCCAAATGAACACGTGTGGGTGTTTACACACAGGTGTTTATGCTTACCTGCTGAGTGATGTTACGCTTGTGGTGTATCGCAGCTAAGTAGCGCAGAACCAGCTTGGTGGCCTCAGTTTTCCCAGAACCACTTTCCCCACTAAAAAAATTAAAATTATAATATTTAATTCACTCATCTAAATGACGACAATCTCCTAATATTACTTAAACAATATCATTCAGGGTAACTGGGGGCTCTCTCTAATGGTTACACGGTGTCTCTTGTACTCTCTTGACAGTAGATTTAACCACTTTTGTTAAACAGAAACACCTATTGGGGATTATGCCTTTACCCGCTAAGCACCACAATTAGGCAAATTGGCTAGAGAGAGAGGGAGGGAGAGAGAGAGAGAGAGGGAGGGAGAGGGAGAGAGAGAGAGAGAGAGAGAGAGAGAGAGAGAGGGGAGAGAGAGAGGGAGAGAGAGGGGGATAGAGAGAGAGGGGGATAGAGAGAGAGGGAGAGAGAGAGAGAGATAGAGAGAGTGGGGGATAGAGGACTTCAAACTCAAAGTCTCAGTTCGTCTTCGTCTTCTCAACAGCACTCCGCTAATGAGGTACTTTTTCTAATCATCAGACAGCGGCGAAACTGAACCCTGGAATGTGTCTGACGTGCCAATTTCCCTGTGGTGGCAATGGGTGCCTTTCACACAGTGACATGATCTGATGGTACAGCCCTGGCCCAGACACCAGTAGTCTTTCCTTACCGGTGTCTCCTTCAAAACCTGGTTTAAAGTGTTCCAGGCGATCAGCTGTGTCAAGTAGAGCTGACGTTGACAGTTTAATACTGTAAAAGGCTACTCGAGGATCATGGGAGTATCACTCAAGGGCTAAATGTTGCTAAGCCTCTGAAAGTACGTTCTTTGGGCAGTTAGGTGGAGATTTTAGGCCCTACTCTCAAGGATTTAGCTAGGTTACTTGGATGTGAACCGTGCTACTCGCTACGTGCATGATACGTGTATGACGTCTACTGCTTAGATGATGATGCTGGCCCAGTCTTAAGAATTTTGCTGTGCTGAAGCAATTTGGTGCATGCAACAATCAACACTTTGACTTGACTTTGACTTTGACTTTGACACTCAAACCTACCTTATGATAATGCACTGGTTCTGTTTGGCATCCATCATTTTTGAGTAACAGACATTTGCAATAGCAAAAAGATGTCTGTTAAGAGGCAATAAACAGAATTAAACATCGCTGATCGAAGTGATCAATTGATCAAAGTGGACAGTAACAGCAACAGTTACAGTTCTATCATTTAAGGTATTTATGTGTCATGACACTTACGGAGGGTTTTCCCCCAAAGCGTGTCCCTTGTATTGCAGCACCATGTCGGTCCCATAAATGTTAAGCATCCGGTAGGGATTCATGGACACCAGGATGCTTCCGATGTAGGTCTAATAGGAGAATGAAGAAATATTAACTTCTTGCTGCTCATACAAACAAAAAAACAAGAATCGAGAACATTGAGCACAAAACCATAAAAAGAAACACTATTACAACACAATTAAAACATCAGTGTGAATGGTAAGCAAGTGAGTGGAGTAGCTCAAATACTTACATAAATCAGTTCACGCTCATACCTCTTCTTCAAGTTTATTAAAACAGCCCCTTCATGCAACTCCCTGGTGGTGCAATCAAGCCATAAAGTCATTCAACTTTACATTTCTAAACAAAAGCATGTATGAAATAAAACAACCTTTTATCAGGCATGACACTCAAATACTGAATGTAAAAGACACAATTAAGTATTTATAGCGTAAGTAAGGGCTATCAGTTCAGAATACTTTTGTTACATGCAGTCTAGTATTTCTTCTACATAAAGCATATGATCATAGGCCTAAACATGTGTGTGTGTGTGTGTGTGTGTGTGTGTGTGTGTGTGTGTGTGTGTGAGTGTGTGTCTGTGAACACTGCAGGCTTTGCTATTAAGTGAGAAATGTTGTGGTTCCACAACGACCAACCAATAGTGATTCTACACCGAAGGGTGTAGGTGTATTCTTCAAGGGGCTGAGATCCAAAACTGACCTTCAATGTCTGCAATGATCTTATAGTGCAGCTTCTGACAGTTGTGATAATACTGATTGGTTATAATAATACTAATAATAATAACTAATAACACTAATAATGTTTTAATTCATAATATTCTGCTGACATTTCCCATATGCACCACATCATGGTAACCATTAATGTTATGTTTTGAGGACAATTTTTGAGTTAATCCAGTGCTTGTTTGTGTGTTGTCTTTCCCTGCCGGAGCAGACTTACTCCAGTTGGGTCATGTCTTCATTCCCATCCTCCTCAGCCAGTTCCCTGTACCGCATGGTGGGGAGGCTGCGGATGGAGTACATCTGGGAAGAAATACAGAAAAAAAGCATGTGCCACAGTACATCAGATGATACATGTAACTATTGTTCTGACATATTTTTGTCTTGTATTACGTAACTGCTTAAATGTCTTAACTGCATAAATGGTGTCAATAAAAAATGTATCAAAAATCAAATAAAAGCATGTGCCACTAGCACTAATAATCATTCATGAATATTAAGCATAAAAAGTCACTTATTTCGATTTTTTCGACAACTCACCTTTTTTCCAATTTATAACAGCAGTTTCATGTAAATATTAGATACAAAAATATTCAACGAAACAATTAAGTGTGATGGCAAATCAATCGAATACAAACTTCTGTTTATGGATATAATTACCACTCCATTCTGGTCTTTTGTTCATTATTGGCAACCTAGCTGCACTTTTACTCTGGTGTTTAAGCACAATTCATTGGTTATGCATCACACCTTGAATTCAGACAATTTGGGTAATAAAGAAGTGAACAGACATCTGTTCATCTGACATCTATACATTTGATTAAAATCTCCAACCAGTCAAATGACAATCAAAGTTTGTACTACAAACTCATTGTACAACGCTCAGCCAAAAGAGATACTACTGAAATGCTAGCTACACCTTTGTTGGTTACCTTATCATACCAGTTCCCTTGAGGTTCCCCCTCCCTGTCAGGTGCCCACTGTGGAACCGCACCATCTGCCTCTTGTCCAATGAATGGAGGAATGCTAGGGTCCAGCAGGTCTTCATCCCTGTACATGGACCATTTGGTGAGATTTTGCACAGTTCCATGAGGGAGGACCCTCTCTGCAGACCAAACATCACAAGGCAGCTGGCCATCAACTGTATGATCTTGGGCCCAATGTTCACCTTGTTGCATTCCCTGAACCTGAGGCGACACAACAGCGTACCTTCCAGATGGGTCTAAGCCTCCCAGCTTGAAGGATGCATTCCGTAAGTTAGGATTCAGCATGGCGCTTGACAGGAATGGAGATGATGCTTGTGTGGTTTGGGGAGCCTGCCTCCTTGTGACTATTGATCCATCTGGTAACTTATAGGTGGCTTTTCGTAGGTTTTGATTCATGAGTGCACTGGACATCATTGAAGGTGTGGCTTGTTCTTTTTGTCCTGGCCTTTTCAACAAAAGTGATCCATCTGGGAGTCTGTAGGATGCTGCACGAAGGTTTGCATTCTGCAAAGCACCTGACAGATGCGGAGAAAAAGATTGCTCTTCTACTTCTGGCTGTTGTCTCAAAAGGGTTCCATCTGGTAGTCGGTAAGTAGCATTGCGAAGATTAACATTCTTCAAAGCACCTGACAGATTCGGAGAAAAAGATTGCTCTTCTTCTTCTGGCTGTTGTCTCAAAAGGGTTCCATCTGGTAGTCGGTAAGTAGCATTGCGAAGATTAACATTCTTCAAAGCACCTGAAAGATTTGGAGAAAAAGATTGCTCTTCTTCTTCTGCCTGTTGTCTCAAAAGGGTTCCATCTGGTAGTCGGTAAGTAGCATTGCGAAGATTAGCATTCTTTAGAGCACCTGAAAGAAGTGGAGAAGATGGTTTCTGTGGTTGTTTTTTGGAGAGAAAGGACATGTCAGGAAGTTTGTATCCTTTCTTGAGATTCGCACTCAATGCGCCCCCTATTTTTGATGAGGACGTCTCTTCTTCAGGTTGTTCGGGAGCAAGAGTTAGGATAGATCCATCAGGTAACCTATATGTAGCTTTTCGCATACTGGCATTTTGAAGGGCATTGGACAGAAGTGGTGAAGTTGAAGGTGCTTGTACCACCTCATTTCTTGTAATAAGTGTTCCATCGGGGAGCCTGTATGTAGCTTTACGAAGAGTTGGGTTAAGTAGAGCATTCGATAACATTGATGGTGTGGCTTGTTCTATTTTGTTCTCCGAGTGCGGTGATATGATTGTTCCATCTGGCAGCTGAAAGGATGCCCCTCGGAGATGAGGATTGCTTAATGCATTTGAGAGAGAGAGTCCTAATTGTCCAGTGGGAGATGAAGACACTTGTGCTTGGGCACCCATGTTTCTCTGTAAAGGGGAGATGTATGAGGCGTTACGAAGCAGTGGGTTTTGCAAAGCACCTCCAAGAAAGGGAGAAGAAGGTTGAGTTTGCTGCTCAATCTGACCTCCTTGTTCATGCATGGGGTTTGTCTGAAAAGGTGAGATGAAGGATGCATTGCGCAAATTAGGATTCTGCATCATTGCACTAGTCAGCATGGGAGAAGTGCGTGGATCTATCTGAGAAGTTTGTGTCATCATTGGAGAATACGGAAAGCCCATTCTCTGCAGAGGAGATGTGTATGAAGCATTCCGAAGGTAAGGGTTTTGTAATGCACTAGAAAGCACTGAGGATGAGGTCTGTGCTTGCTCATACTGGGGTGCCACTTGGGTACCAGGCGATGAAGCCATATGCAGAGGTGAGATATAAGAGGCGTTTCTGAGATGAGGGTTTTGCTGCAAGGCATTGGCCAAACCAGGGGATGACCGTAAATTCATTTGCTGGATTTGTTGTTGTTGTATCATTTCAGGATGTGGAGATTGAGCTCTGTGGATAGGTGACATATAAGAAGCCTGACGGAGCTGAGGATTCTGAATGAGGGCATGGGAAAGCAGAGGTGAGGGTGCTTGCTGAACCGTCTGGTGAACCATCTGTTGGGTAATGGGACTACCACTGGTTGGAAATGGTGATCTGAAAGAAGCTTGTTGGATGTTCTGTTGGTTAATCAAAGCACCTGAGAGCATTGGAGATGTAAAGTTGGCCGGGGAGGATGACCTTGCAGGTAGAGGGGAGCCAGGTTTACTTAAAGGCTGGGGTGACAAAGGTCTACTTGGTACTTGTCTCACGGATAGTTGTGGGGAGAACTGTCCAGCTTGCTTTAAGGAAACTTGCTGGGGGAAAGGAGACTGGGAGAATTGCTGAGGAAAAGGTGACTGGGAAAATTGCTGCGGAATAGGAGACTGGGAAAATTGTTGAGGAATAGGAGACTGGGACAGTTGAGGAAATGGGGATTGAGGAACTTGTTGGAAAGCATACTGGGGAACCTGTTGAAAAGATTGGGGGGCTTGTTGAAAAGAGGGAGACATGTTATGCTGAAAGGGAGTTTGTGGAATTTGCTGCATAAAATGAGTTTGAGGAACTTGCTGATCAAATGGAGACTGAGGGATCTGTTGAGCAAATGGAGACTGGGGAACTTGCTGAGGATAAGGTGATTGGGAAATATGTTGAGGAAAAGGAGATTGGACACTCATAACTAGAGGGTGACCTGGCCCCCTCAATGACTGTCTTACTGATTGAGCAGAATTTAAAGGCCTTACAACAGGATGTCCTCTTCCTACAGGCTTACGAAAACCTCTTTGATGGCTTTGGGCCCCAGGTGGTAAAAAACGCTTGGATTCTCTGAACCCTGGAGGCCTAGAACCTTTTCTGACAAGCATCACTGGTGTTGAAGTTGGTGACTGTTCGCTTGATCTACGTCCAGTGTGAACTGACGTTCTGAAAGGGGCAACATTTTGCATCAGTGGAGGGCCTTGGCGACTCCTCCTACGAATGAGAGGGTTACCCGTCCTTGGCTTTACAGCTCTCATTGGCACTTTGTTACGCCCTACCCCTCTGAACCTGCGTGTGGATGTACGGGTGGGAAAACCCTCGTGCTGGGACATTCTGTTGGACACTCTTGATGGTGATGGAGATACAGGGCGCCCAGGCATGTGAGGAGATGCTGGTCTTGTTGCTGGTCTTGACCCAGAACGTACAACACGAGATGGAGTTGGGGATGAAGCTCTGTTTGATAATCTAGAAAGTGGTGGCGGGCTGCTTGCTCGTAAAGATGGTTGAGGTGATGTGGGTCTCCCTTTAAATGATCTCGACGGTAAGGGAGGTTCGTGGGGTCTTTCACCGAAAATCCTTGTTGGGCCTTTTGATGATAGTGGGGGTGGGGATCTAACACTTTGCCTCAGGATTGGACGGGGAGATGTTGGAGGACTTCTTTTTCTGAGGGATCCACGTGGTGAGGGAGGATGGCTTTCTCTCTCGGGAGAGTATGGTCTACTTAAGCCCATGGTTTCTCTCCTTTGTAGTGGATATAAAGGGGGAGGTAATCTTCCCCGTAAGGAGGGCTGTGGCGATGGCCCTCTTCTTGATAGCACTGGGGAAGGCGGGGGGCTGAACTTCCTTCTCTGGAGCGGTGTGAATGACCTCTGGGCATTGTTATTAATTGACTGGTGAAAAGACCTGCGAGACATTTGAGGTTGTGGGCCAAACCTTCTTGGTTGCCTTGGAGTAAACATCGGTCCCATCTCCATGTGTGAGGCCACAGGGGTACCTCGGCCTGTAGCTACGCTGAACCGTCTCCGAGGGAGATAAGGAGACTGAAGCGGAGTAAACTGATTTTCATATCCATGAAACATAGGATCAGAATAAGGTTGAGGTCCAGCCATGTTTGGAATGAAACCTCTAGCTGACAAAACAGGAGATGGAGGTGCCGAAAATGCCACTGGCCCCATTGATCCATAAGATTGTCTGTTTGGTGAAAACGATGGTGACATTTGAGGGGTAAGTGGCCTTACTTGTGGAGCAGGATAAAACACTGGCGACCGTCCAAGAATAGGGCTCCCCGGCACAATAGGTGCGGACTGCTGGAGTAGAATAGGACCTACTGATTGATAGAGGGGTTTCTGTGCCATAACTGTTGGCTCTGTAAGCACTGCTGGTTGGGGGAACCCCACTGTCTGAGGAGGCAGAATATCATACTGTACATCAACAGGCATTTCAAAATCATTTAGAGCAAAATGTGGTGAAGGGAGATTTGCAACTTCAATTTTTTCTTTTCCAAAAAGTTTCACTTGTGGTCTTGGAAACCTGAAAGGATCCTCAACGCCATAGCCAGCTGAGGTGATACCTGTTAGGTCATTATTGTAAATCTGTTGAGTAGGGTCAACTTGTTCCATTACGTTTCCCCCTCCAAATGCATATAGCTGTTGATCAGTGGGCACAGGATTGAGGTACAAAGCTGAAGCATCATAATAGGAAGAAGGCAAAATATATTGTCTATACTGATTGGGATAACCAGCTGGCATCATATAGGGACTAGGTAGATCTTCAGTAGTGTAATACAATCCATTCTGGTCACTATAGTAACCAGTCTCTTCAGGAGACATTCCATAGTCATAGTATTCAATGTCATTCCCATTGTACCCATATTCATCTTCCATATAATAATATGGATCATCATAATATTCCATTCCATCATCATAGTAGTATGGATAATCATACATCTCATCTTGTCCATATTCATAGTAATCCATCCCGTCATCATAGTATCCATATGGTCTATCATAGTATCCATATGGTCTATCATATTCTCCATAATAATCTTCTTCATAATAATCATATTCATCCTCATGATTCACAGGACGATAATATCCATTTTCATCTTCATAGTATCCGTAAGGATCATCATAAGGGTCATAATAGTATTCCATATCATCTTCAAAATGCTGACCAGGTCTTCTTGGTTGCCCTCTCGCATAACCGTCATAATAGCCTCCCTGGTCATATTCATCTTCTTCATATCCGTACATGTCTTCATCGTCTACGTATCCTTCATTGTGATAGCCTCGATATCTCCCCATGTTTGGCCTATTGTAATTGCCCCTCCCGGCCAGTAACCCCTGAGTCTTAGATGAAATGAATCTGCCTGTGAGCCAGTTGGCTGCCCCTGAAATCTTCCCCAACACCCAGCCTTTTCTTTTGAAGGCTGAGCCAGTCTGAGTTTTCTGTTTACCAAAAAGTCCTTTACATGTGTTGCCTAGTCCTGTCGTTGCAGCTGCGTTTTTTCCAGTTTTCCCTCCAAGATTGGATAAAAGTGAAGACTTGCTTGGAGTTTCTGCCTCCTTTTTTTTTTGTATGCCTGGAAAGCCAGTCATGAATTTAGAGCTACCCTCCAAAGCAGATTTCCCAATTGGCTTCTTTCCAAATCCTCCAAACAGTTTGCCGACTTGTGGCTCTTTCTTCTTCTTGTTGCCAGACAGACGCATGAAAAGCCTCGAAGTGGATTTCAACCCTTTTTTTTGTTTCTTTGGAGGTGGAACTACCAACGGAGCTGCCTTACCAGCCAATCCTGTGAGTGCACTCGCATCAGCGGCAAAACCAGCAACCACTTTGGATGTGGCCTTTATGTTGGCACGTTTACCCCCTTTTTGAGCATCTAACTCGCCAAGCTTTGGCTTAGCTAAACCTTTCAGAGCCACAGCCTTCGAGGCTCCCTTCAGGGCAGCTTTTCCTTTCCCTTTCTTCCCCTTGTCATCCTCGCTCAGCTCCTCCGACGCCTCACTCTCCTCACTTCTCAGCAGTTCTGCATCAGAGCCTTCCTCAGACTCACTGACGACAGGCTTCTTGCCCTTGCCTTTATCTTTGCCCTTTCCTTTCGGTGGTTCTGCTGCCTTTTTTGGCGGCGCTTCGGCCGCTTTCTTTGCCGGAGGTTTTTTTGGAGCCATTTTTTATCCCGTTGCAAATTTTATGTCAATCTGAGTCATTGTGTCACAAATGATATCGATCACTCTCGAAGCAAATCAACATGAATAATATCATTTCAAATCAGGATGTGGTTCCGGTTTAGCAAAAAAAAAAAAAAAGTGTGCCCCACAAGCAGACAAAACGAAAACACAACGAGAATAAAAAAACACAGCATTTAAGAGAAAACTTAGCTGCTCGTGAAGCAATCCAGATCCGTTTCTCCTTTAGTTGAATGCTAAATTGATGTCACTGCCGACAAAGCACCAATTTTCTGGAGGGAGGTAATCCCGATTTACAAATATCCCATTGACTTGGCCGTAGAGTTGCTTTTGGCAGGAGATTTACCCCCACACAAAGAGGCTCTCTGTCTCTCACTTCAGGTGCAGGTATCCACAAATGTCAGCATCTCTTTGTCACAGGCAAACAATGCTCCTCCTTTCGCCAGTGCAGGGGCACTCCAGTTACAAAAAATGTCCAGTGAGCGTTTGCAAGCAAATTCCTGCCACTGGTCTGCAAACATGTGTCTGGAAGCATGTGAGGAGTCCCTGTTATACTTGCAAAGGGCACCTTAATGTATCAACTATACTGACTTAGGGTAACTTTATCTCTTTGGCTCATTCCTGTATAAATTATGCAGGTTAGCTGAGCTGTTACTAAACTGTGTCTGAGAAGCATATCCAGAGAGGAGCATGCATATAGCCATCGATCAGACTGCCATTCCCTCTCTCCACCTCAACAGGTGAGTTCAGCAACACTTCAACAAAGCCAGCAAACATAATAATAACAGAAAGGTGGAAGTTCCAGGCAATAGTTTGAACCCTGGAGTACGTCAACAAGAATGCACTGTTTGCATTGTGCGGTCATCTCAAAATGATGTATACACTGAAATCTTTCCATTCACTAAATGTGTGTTTTGTACTTCGAAATTGGATAACATTCAGCAATTTATGATATTTTAGTTTTAGCAATGATGTCTAGTAGAATGTCTGGTGATGTTATTTCTTGAGTAGAAGTGGTGAATTATTTCGGCTCCAGTCATGCACTGAAAATAAGTACATGAATTTATTATGTTCCTTAATGAATGAAATTCTACACTCTATTTAGCTTCGTAACAGTGTTGTCTTTAACATGTTGCTTGTAAGATGATAGCATCTAATTAGTAGTAAATGTCAAACATATTCAGATTTGTGAAGCATAGCTGTATGGGAAACGGCAGCCAAAAAGTCACTGTTGTTTACGTGTAGGCTTACTTGACTGCAAAAACTCTTCTGAGACAATGATATGCCACCACAGGTCTCTTCTTCCACTTGTGCCTGTATGATATCATGCCAAAACTACCACTCACAGAGGTTGGGTTAAAATATCCAAACAATCCAACAAAGAAGTATAACATGTGTAACAGTTCTCTCCCTTGTACGTCGCTTTGGACAAAAGCGTCTGTTAAATGACTAAATTTAAATGTAATGATGCTTTCATGCCTATTTTGACCTGAGTCTCGAGAAAATGTCTGTAATGTAGGACCAGGCGTAACCTGAATGATTTATGCTAATTGACGACTTGTTAATATTCCTGGAGTTCATGACACTACCAGTTATCAATACTTAATGGATGCTCTGTATTCTGTTCACGAAGAAATAATGAAACATTAATCAGAAAAGTACTAAATTTACCTACATTAAACTTGCTTTGCCTTCTCAACTTTTTTTTACCTCTTTTTCGACCTTTAAGACCTCTCACTTGTTTAACTTAACGAAATTTTAGTCGATTAACCATTTAGGAATGTGACACAGTAGTTTATCAAGATTCTCTCTTTACAGTGTTCACTCCAATGCATTTAAAAATGGCACTATACTAACAATTTCATGGTGACATTGTGAAAAGATTTTAACGCAATCAACACGACCACACATTGATCTAATTTTGTAATGTGATTGAATGTCATCTTGTCATCTTTTGTTTTGCAGTCACAAGTCATAGAGTGGACGTCAACAGTTAGATCCGCTAGAGCTCCTGTCTGCTTGCATCAAAGGGAACAATGACAGGTCACCCCCCGTGACGCTGTCAACGTTCTTTCAACAAAAGCACTCATGGATACAGCCTCATAAAAACCTCCCGGCGTAATTAAAAAGCTGTTAGTTAGCATAGCCATACAATGGAAAATATCTAGGTCCACTTATTGCTGCAGCAATGGACATAGGAGGACAGAAATACCAAATGTATTTCGGTCATTTCAGAAACGTCTGAGCAATTCAGACATTGTGCACATGTGTAACTGACTAAGGGCAGTGTTCACATGTCTTGAGAAAAGACTTTTGAAATATGCTTTAGGTAGGACATACATACTCACAATACTCTCTACTCTATATATTTTTACAAACATCACCCAATGCTAAAATTGTCCTACAATTTGTAAGACTGAGTAACCTATTTAAATATCATAGTGGTTGCAAAAAAGAAAATCCCAAAACACTAGTTAGATGCATACAGCAGACTTCCATTAAGATGCATACAGCAGCCAGTCATAATGGCCCAGACCCTAAGTGAACCTAGCTCTGATCCAGGCTACACCATTCACCGGGGCCCAAACCTGTGTAGGGTTACAGTCAAGTAGCACATGGGAGAGCCGACTAAAGTTTCAGTCTCTTTGTTACGTCTGAGCAGTGTGACCCCTCTTTAAATTTAAATATGTGTGGATGTCTGTCTGTGTGTTTCTCTGTGTGTGTGTGTGTGTGTGTGTGTGTGTGTGTGTGTGTGTGTTTCTGTGTGTGTGTGTGTGTGTGTGTGTGTGTGTGTGTGTGTGTGTGTGTGTGTGTGTGTGTGTGTGTGTGTGTGTGTGTGTGTGTGTGTGTGTGTGTGTGTGTGTGTGTGTGTGTGCGTGTGAATACATGTGCTGGTGTAGCAACTAGAACAACATCAATGATTTTATATTTCTGCTAAATTTCAAAAAACCATTAGGCTTTAATGTAACATACAGGAGAAGCCATTAATGTCCGTATTCTGCCACAGTTGTAACACAGGGGGCCATCATTTGAAAGGGCATTGACCTGTGCGTCACAAGTGTGACGTGATGATAGCGTGCAAAATGTGCAACATCAAAGGGAGGAGTCGAGAAGAATTGCTATTTGCATGTATGGACTCGTATGACGCAGGAGGAGCAGGAAGCATTGGCAGGACAGGTGCAATGGCATATTAATGTGTGGGTGTGTCTTTGAATTTATGACTTTTGAGCCAATCATATCAACAGGAATTCTGACATCTGCTGTGATGACAAGCAACGTATTATTTGTTTGGTTCAAGTCCAACAGACATCAGTGCATGTTATGAAAATATGAAAATATTGTCATTGTCAAATGATTAAATATGTCATGGTGAAACCACCAATAAGAAATCACTGTCGTGGTCTTCACATTATTTAACATACAGGCCTGTGGGCCTGACAAACACCCATGGAAAAAAGCTACATAAGATTATTAATGAAGAACGTAGTGGGAAGGTAATTGAAGAGTTAAGTAGGGGTGGGTAGTCAAGTTTCTTTAGGGGAAAAAAGTCCTTTTACCACCTATGCGGTGGACAACCAAAAACATTAAGGTTGTCTTCAAAGCATTTTCCCACAAAATAATGAAACAGTCACAGTTAAATGGCAACATATTCTTAGACCCACTCCATCAGAAAAGTAATACAAAAGTATTGATGCCACAACAACAAATCCTTAAATGGAGTGTCTTCACAGGAAACAGCAAAGATGTGTCATGAAACACATGTTATAGTCCATATCCAGAGCGAATTAACCAAGCAAATATTCAAATAATATTAGGAAACTATCAGATGAGTTGTTTTGGCTACATGGAAAGGATCCCTACAGAGATAGACCTGTTGGTTGAGAAATCCTGAAGTCCTTTAACCTCAAATTGTGTATTGTAAAACACGACAATGATTTTAAAACCTGATTATGTGTACATGTGTAGCAACCCTGGGTCGAGCTAATTTTATCACCTGATAGAGTCAATACACAACTTCCAGCTGCTATCTTTACCCACCCACGGACTGAGGTTCTCAGAGTGGGGAGGACATCAGAAGTGGCTCCAACAATGAATGTAATGCAGGTACCATACATAACCCATAGTGCTCTCCTGCTGATCTTCCTAAAGTCAACATTATGCCAGTTCATCCATTGCCTTTGCTTTGCCTGAGAAGCCGCTGCTACTCGTCTAGTTTCCTCTTCTTGCTCATAAAGCTGGTTAGCATCTGCCTCCTCTCTGGCACTGTAGTCTTACCCCACTGTAACCTAACCCAAACCCTGCCCCTTCACTCTGTTCCTGCCCATTGATATCACTATGCTGTAAACCACTTTTCATCGTTTTGAATTCCTCCACTTAGCTGGTCAGTGGTCACTCCAAAACGTATTTTATACAGTTTTATAAAAGATACAGTTCTTAGACAATGTGGCACCTCAAGCCATTTCCCAACTGCCTCATTTATGATTCTCTCAAGTTTCTCCACCTCTGAAATAGTAACAAACAAAATTAGTTATCATCTGCCTCCCCTTAATGTAGCCTTACCCCATGCTTTTCAACTGTCCCTATGATATCCCAATGGTAATACGATATCCCAATGATATCCCTATGATATCCCTATAATATCCCAATGATATCCCTATGGTATCCCTATAATATAATGATATCCCAATGATATCTCTATGATATCCCTATAATATCCCTATAATATCCCTATGATATCCCTATGATATCCCTATTCTATCCCTATGTGTAGGAGCCATTTCTATCCACCTTTTAGTTAGGTTTATTTTAGTGTTACTTATTTTAGCCACTTGGGGGCGTATTGCACCGGGTGTGGCACGTCACTGGGAATTAGGTGTATACATGTGTGGTTGAGCAATAAGGGAAAGGTGTGGATGGCGGGGAACACACGGTTCTTACCGTAGCCTGAAACCCACTTTACAGACAGACTCCTGTTTTAATATGCAAACAGCACTGGGTGAAAAGGACTCATTTTATGTACACATCTGCAACTTAATAATAAACGGGAACACCACCCAAAGAGAGCTCATGCCTGGACAAAGATTTGCTACGCGTTGAGAACACTTTGCCGTCCACACCGAGGCTTATAGGATAGCCTCCACACTACGATAGCCCAATGATATCCCAATGATATCCCTATGATATCCCAATGATATCCCAATGATATCCCTATAATATTCCAATGATATCCCTATGATATCCCAATGATATCCCTATAATATCCCAATGATATCCCAATGCTGTAATGCACCTTGTGCATGTTGAACCGCTGCTCATGGATTCCACTTCTTCCCTGCTTTCTGCTTTCAGTGGAGCAGTGTTCTTGACTGCTGGATCCTAAGACTGAGATAAAGTCATCTCCAGGCTGGTCTTACCACATTTGAACTCCTCCATCAAGCCGGTAGGTGGTAATTCCAAAATTCCTTTTCCATACAATGCTAAAGCGCAACTTAGCACCCCGAGCCATTTTCTAGATGATTCATTTATGATTCTCTCAAATTCCTCCACCTCTGAAATAGCAACTTCATACACAGTCAAAGGCCACCTGATGTGCAAAACTAATAATTCACAATTATTCATGAATAATTATTACTATAGGCTATCGATACGATGATGGGGGTCTTGGACAACACTATCACTATAACAAGGACTATATTTGTATTTGACATAAGAAACAGCTTTACTTTGCACAAAAAAATTCAAAACATTGTTAATGAAAAGTGAAAACAAAACATTGTTTTTACGGATTTATCGCATTTGTCGACAGAGACCATCCTTTTTTCACCTTAAGGCCTATCTTCACTGCCATTACACTGAGAGGCACTAGGCTACTTTAGAAAGGAAAATGGGAGAACAACGCCTTGATCAGTGGACTAACCAGAGTGAGTACTATGCTGTGAAATACTAAACAAAATACTACTATTGTGTCTGACTTTTTTGTAGCGCATTACCGAAGGCCCCGACGAATGATACTGGAATATTTTCTTCACTGGCTGTGCGGCACAGAGCTAGTTGAGCCTAACTGCAAAACCTATGCTGCCATTTGGTAACATATTTTGATGAGTTATTTGATCAGTCAATTTAGCGACTCTGTGGTCAATATACTGCTGTCAGACTGTGTAGAGATTGTGTCTGCCAGACATCAAGATGCAGGTTTTATTTTAAAGAAGGAAGTTGCAGAACGCCTTCCTCAAAACAATTCACACCCAAATGAGGCAAAGGCCCCCTGCCTTCAAAGGCGCTTAGCTCTGTGCGCATGTCATGAAGTTACCAAACTCTACTAAACTTTATGCCATGCCCTTCTTTGATGTGCCAAAGAACCCACAATGCACTTCTAGTAAGTTGGGGCCCAAGATGTTGTTGTAAACAAATCAGTGTTTAAATTAATTACTGTTTGTTTGTATTATATTATATTTAATTTGCTTTTCTATTTGTAATTGGGTGTAATACCACAATATTACAGCAATTCATGACTACAGTGGTTAATGTTCCGTTTATGAAGAAGAAGTTAAATGGAGTAGATTTACAATTATTCCATGTTCATCTTATGATTATAACAGTTACATATTATGGTTATGTACAGTTACTTTAAAGGTACAATATGGAGTTTTCCTGCTGTGTTTAATATAAATGTTTCTAAACCTTGTGTGAAAAAAAAGCATATTCCTAAAGTTGTGATACTTTCATGCTTTTGTCATTTTAATTTCATTTTGATGTTTTCAAATATGCAAAAATAAATCAATGTTATGTATTCATCCAGCATGCACTACAGCTTTACATTGGAAATTCACCAAAGCCAATTCAAATTCATAATAATAATATGTTCGGAACGATACTGATACACTATTCAGCGGGCATCTCATCCTTTTTTGATAAGCAAAAAGATGTTTCTGACTTTCTTTAATTTCCATGGTACGCTTCTAAAGACAATGATTTGTTTTTATGTTTCCATAATTAAAATGTATATTTATTAATTTAAATATTTTTTTTTGATAATAGAACATAACACAAATAGATTTTATAAGTAGGCCAATTCTATTTTAGATACCCTTAAGTACAGGGTACTCAGGTGCCTTTAAGCTGTCAAGCTCTTCTATGTCTCATTACATATGTAACAGGTAAGGTCCATCATAAATATATGTACAGTACTTATACTTATGTTGTTGTTACATACAGTATATGTGAACTATACTGCATTAACACTCCATATTAACTATTTAAGTGTATTGTACTCAGCTCACATAAATAAAAATAGGTCCCATTAAAGGCTGTTTAGTACATTATAAAAATGTAAACGAAAAAAAAAGTTGCCATACATACTGTACATGCACATATACACAGTTTTCCTTCAGGAGAGGAACCATGACAACTGCCTTAATGAAAGCACCCAATCCAAATCAACTGTGTGTCGGGTACAACTCAGCCCCCAATGGCGCCATGAATAGCAACAACTGCATTACCTCTGCCACAAATGCATTCAGAGATTTTAAACAGACACATACATATACAATCCATGTACTCTATGTGCCGTCTCCTTAGTCTTAGTCCCTACACCTTACCTTAGTGTTCCCACTCATCATGTCCAATCGAAACTTTCCCTAAACCAAACAGGAAGCAAACGGAGCACCTATAAGCCTGACTCGCCCATATGTATGGACTGTTTGACTGCTGTGTAAAATCTACAGGCTCTCGCCCCCTACTCTCCCTCTTTTGAGTGGCCATGCAATAAAATATATTTGATGAGTCCACCCTCTCTGCTTCAATGAATGACTTCATCCCTACGTGAGCCCTCTCCCAACCAGCCTACGCGCTCACATTCATTACGCTAAACATCACCGAGGCACAATGGCTTCAGCAAACACACTTTGCTTTTCTTCTCCCATCAGAACCGCAGCGAAATGTGTATCTTCGTCCCCGCTTGGCACGGCGTGAAAGGGGAGACTTTAGGGGGTAGACGGTGAGGAGCCTTACGTGTGAGCAAACACCAAAACACTGACAATGGAGGAAGACACGCTTGTGTCCCTGTTTACACAGAGAGCATCACCACCATCAGCAGCAGCAGCACATCATGTTGTCTGGTCCGGTTGCTAAACAAACAGAAGACTAACAGTGGCTTATACAGTGGGTGATCTGATCCCCTAACTCATAGGCCTTTTTCTGTCAGGTAAGTAACAATCAACAGAGCTTCACAGGAGGCTGCTCTTATTGTTGTTTAATGGCCGCCTGAATGGCGCCCACCATGGCCATGGACATGGTCACGCAGGTCTGACTAACTATGACTTGTTTTGCCCTGAAAGGCCCTCCCTTCGCAGAGGCCATGAAACACACACAATGGCCCTAGTGCCTAGTTCAGGGTTATCAGAGCTCTGCACACATACAAAGGCCTCAGCAGCAGATGCTGTGACTGGGGGAAGGACATTACAAGCAGCCCTTAGTTATCCTCATGGGTCAAAAATCTCATCCCACTTTTCCCAAAGTACAGCTCAGTTAAGTGTATTATAATCACAGTGGTTTGGAGTGATAGTGAGGACAGCTCCAGACAAACAATAAAGCCACAATGCCATAAAATCCACATGCGAGTTTGTATGTTGTGTGAATGAATGAATGAATGAATGAATGAATGGATGGATGAACGAATGAATTAATGACAGAATGAAGGTCATAAAATACATGCGAGGGTGTATGTTGTATGAATAAATGAATGGATGGATGAAAGAATGAACAAATGAACAAATGAATTAATGACAGAATGAAGGTCCTGGTTATTGCCGAGATGACATCAAACCCACCTGGATCCTTTTACCTGGTGTTCTTCCCTGAGACAACAGGCCTCATGACAAAAGACTGAGTGTGTGCACTGGCATATGCAGCAGGTGGCAGCAAAGCCACACACCATATGTGCAGGTCCGTCATGAATAACTTATATGCCAAGCCAAACATATCAACAGACTTATCTGTTGTAAGTAAGCACTACAAACAGCAAAGAAAAGTAAACAATTAATCAAGCACACATCTATACGTGTGATGTTAAGTTACTATGTTACTGATGTGTTCCTTTTTCAATAGACCCGGGGTGTTAATTTTCCATTACATTTAGCACAGTTTAAACATGTTTAGTTTTCATATAAAAAAAAAGTAAGGTGGCTCTTAAATCACGAGTTGTGGTCCAGTGTTAACCTTTGGAAATGTGCGCTAAAGGTAATCAACCAAAGTGTTATAAAGATATGCTTAAAAAAACAGCCTGCACAGATTTTGGCCTGGCCTATCATGACTTTATTGGTCAAATTTGCCAGGCAGGAAATTGGTGTACCATACACTGGCAAGTTTGGGAAGTTAGTGTCTTCATGTACTCCTGACGCCCTTTCATTCAAATAACATCATTTTCCACATCCCTGCAGATATGTTACAGTTCAATCAACTCATCTTAATTTAGTCTAAATAAGACAAACTAAATAACAAAAAATAGCATATCTTTCGTTGTATCTCTGACACCAGTCAGTCCACACAGGACTTGCTACACTTCCCCCAACACACACACACACACACACACACACACACACACACACACAGAGTATGAGCCATATGGGCCCAGCATCAAGTATCATGCCTCATTCTACAATAAGGCACTGTGTAGTAGCATTAGCAGCTCTTACCTTTGTTACCCCCTTCCCTTTTAGCTCACTTACATCCTAACTTCACAGGGGTCCCGTCAGGTAATTCCAAAGCAATGCCTCTCCATTGTGTCCAGCAGGCACGGAAAACACACACACACACACACACCTCGGGTGCTTTAAACTACAGCAAGTAACATGCGGTAGGAAGCGCAAGGCCAATAATGTGACAGCTTTTCCAGAGGCTTGCGACTCCCCAACTCCACACTTGCCCAGCGGGGTTGTAATGCCTGAGTGGCTTTGGGATACATTTTTAATGAGGCCTATTATGCTTGTTTTCTCTTCCTGAATAGAAGCAGCGGCTCCGGGTTTCAAATGAGTACCGTTGGAGGGGTGGCAGCTTGGCATCTTGTGATCATTAACGAGGGACACTCTTTTAAAGTTCCGGGAGCTTAGCCCGGTGAGTGTGATGATGTAATAGCCTACCAGAGGGTGGAGCGAGACGGGTGGATTGGGATAATTTTGAGGTGTTTGTATAGAGACTGGGAAGAGTTCCCCTATTATATTCTAAGCCTCAAGTTCTCAACAGGGCTCCGTCAGGTCATTGATAAAAGTGTCCACAAGTCTTATCATCAGAGACGTAAAGACACATAATATGGCTAAAGGAGGGTGATCTACCGAATCCTTTAAAGGTCTACAATAGTCTATGGAATGGGATGGGATGGGAAAAGTATGCATATGGGATTGGAATAGAATGCATTTTCAGGTAGGAGAGGTAAGGGCTCTAGATAGAGTGATGGTTATTCAATACAATCAAAATGTAGTCTAGATGGAATAACAGTCTTCCACTTTATTGACCAAATCATACACAATTAGTTTGAAATGGAGCACTACCACAAGGAAATAACCCAATACTCAAAAAAAGTCAGGATATTTAGACTCGAAAGAGATGGTCAAGAATTGTATGTAATGTAAATGGATGGATTAGGAAAAATCAGTTCAGTTCTGCCATTCACATGGAATTCCAAGAAAGCCTTCGAGTAAGATTTAAGAAATTATTTAGCGAACCGCTCAAACGATCTGAAGCCAAGTGTGAGTAACAAAAAGGTTACGGAGCTTAGGTGACAAACCTCACCTATCCTGAACACACACTTACAGCAAGCAAAAAGAGGTGACCCAACTGATCTGGGAACAAAGACATGGAGGTGGTTTGCCGAGACAATTTTAAATATATCGGACACTCACTTTGATGTTTATTAATACTTGACCAAACCAGTCAGGTGCTCTTGCATTCTACACTTTGTAATATCATGGGGCCTTAACTGCTTTCAAAATGCCAGGGGTACTGCATATAATAATCTGTGGTAAAGCTTTACTTAAACTCTGTATCCATAAAACATTAATAAATGTGTATTAAGTATTCATAATGCATCATAGCACCTGACATAAGTCTATATAACTATTTATACATAGAAATGCCTGCACTCATAAAGTGCTATAATGTTGTAGTATAAGCCCTACACAACATTAGTATGAACGCTTGAATGGGGACACATAATGGCTCCATAAAGACCATTTAGTAAATAAACAGCTATCTCCACAAGGAAAAGATGTCTTCAATGACATTATTAAGACATTATTTTATAAGGTTATTATAAGGTCTAATACTATAATAGCGTAATGCTTTCAGGCCTTGGGCTCTGTAAAGCGCCCTCAGACAATCTTATTGTTTCGGCACTATATAAATAGAATTTAATTGAATTGAATCAATAGATCCAGTCATTACAATGCATAAGTAGTTATATAGACTTATGTCATTCATTGAGGCATCATGAATACTTGAGAACCCTTTATGAACATGTTTATAATACTTCATGGATACTAGGTTAAAGTGTTCCTAAATTTGTGTCAATTTAGTGTGCACAGTATATCAAGAAACTGACCTTCTGTGTGTGCTGGCCTGACTCGCTCTCCACACAAAATGCTGTTATGGTCTTCCTTGTGCTCAACTGTATGTGTACTGCAACATGATTAACATTATAGTCACTTCAGAGAAAGGTCCTTAAGTACACTTTACTGTATGACAGAAAAGCCAAGCAGCACATTATGTGAACCTAAACGCTTTTAAGAGGCACTCTAATGAGGCACCTTACTGAGGCACCCTAATGAGTCACTTTGGCTTACTTCTTATCACTAGCTTTTCCATAAAGTCTTTGAGTCACATTAACACGGTGGAAGTGGTTACAGTCAAGACAAATCAACTTTTACAAGTAGAGAACCAAATTAGGTGTAATTTATTCATACAGTCCTTTTGCCAACACACTGCAAGTGTCAATGTGCATAATTCTTTCGCGTCGCCATTTCTCACCTGCTCAGACATGTCCAGTATCTGACTTCTTAGATCTTTAAAATCTCACAAAACCTGAAACTGTTGACAGCCTACTTTACACACGCTCAAGAGCATTTCCTTTACAGTCCTCGAGCACAAGAGTATCTTGTGAGGAATTGTTTATTTCTTCACAATCTGGATGACATCCTCGTGCTCCATGATGTGCGTAAGTCCCACCCTTTGTGGACTGTACTTTGTGCTCGTCCCCTGGAAACAACAGAGGGTCAGGTTTTTAAAGGCACCATAAAAAAGGTCACACATTCACCTGTGGCAGACTGACGATTCCATGTCAATTCAACCGTTTTTTTCTTCTTTATTTTGTTCTCTATTATAGAGACATTGGGGGGATTAGTTCAATTATAGACCAAGTTAAGGGGTTTCATTCAGTTTAGCACATTTCATAGGGATTCGTGTCAGTTAAGCTCCTCAAAAATAGAAGAAAACAAAAACCTGTAAGAGTGGCTGTGACGTAATTAACAAAAGTTAAATATATGAGGTTGATTTGACATGGAATGCCCCTATAGGCCAGGGAAAGCAGGCAAGCATAACCATAAAAAAAAAAAAAACATAACCTGTGAGGACAGAGTACATAATAACTTACCCACACCAAGGCATACTTGAACTGGCCGGCTAATGTTCTGTGAATTCGATGACACTGCAAAAACACGTAATGATTAATTAAAGAACAAACCGTTTCCTCAAAACTAGCCAGCTTTACATACTGGCATCTACGTGCTGCATATCCACTCAACATCTTTTATTCCATGGATTTGTCTAATCACTAACTATTTCCATTGGGTTCTGTGAGAACAGTTATTACGTCTTACGGTTTGTTTTCAGAAGAGACAACACATACCGCATGTTCTACTGACGCCCCTCTTCTCATGATGATGGGATCACCGAAGTCGGGTCGTTCTAAAACAAGACAGGAAATTCATTTTAGAATTTCAGAGGAGTGGAACACTTAGTCCTGACGCACACCATAACAAAAAATTCTATTTTTATACACAAGCTGCATCAAATCATTCTTCTTTAACTTCCTCTGTGCCATTCTGCCAAGTACCGACAACGCCAAAAGGACATTAATTTACATGCATATAAATAAATATAAAATAATGTAATATGTACAGTATTTAATAAATAGACATTGTAATATATACAGTATTTAATACGTTGACAGTGTACCTCCCCTCTTCTTGGTGTACAAGCAGATAAGAGCCAGGTATTCCCAGAGCTCCTCCAGGAGGTAGTCGAGATTCAGGCTCATACCACAGCTACAAAAGACAAACAAACAAACAAACAAACAAACAAAACATGATGGGTCTTGTGATGTTGGGAGTCAACATGCTGGTTTATAACGGAGTAGAGGGCAACATAGCAGGAGCTTATGTAGAACATGCAAGACAATGCTCTGGGTGTTTTTAAAATAATAAGTGGGTGTTTTAAAAGAATAAGTGGGTGTTTTTTGATGTTTATACTTCGTGGAATCAACCAGACAGTGTGCTCTGAGGAATCACCTGATGACCACGCTATGATCTCTGCGAGCCAATCGGTCAACCTCCTCCATTGAAATCTGGTCCACTTTGTTGTACACCTGTAAGCAAAGAATAACATCTAGGTCACACATTCACCTGTGGCAGACTGACGATTCCATGTCAATTCAATCATTATTTTCTTTTCTTTTAGACATGGGGGGATTAGTTAAATTATAGACCAGGTTTAGGGGTTTCATTCAGTTTAGCACATTTCATAGGGATTCGTGTCAGATACAGCACCTCAAAAAAAGAAGAAGAAACAAAAAAACTAACACATTGTGTATTTGATTTCTGATTGTACAACTGTAAGATCCCCATCATGAATGAATATTAACCATCTACACTTCGATTACATCTCATGCTTATTACATTTGAAAGCAGTGGGTTTGAGTCAGCGTTGATACTTACATACAAGCAAGGCATATAAATTCTGTTTCCTACAATGACATCGATGAATTCATCTGGTGTGCAGTCCTCTCTGAACAAAACCTCTGCGTTGAAGATTTCTACAGAAATGGTTAAGTTCAATAATTGTTTACGGACTCTAGTTTGCAATAATAGGTTTCTGTTTGTTTTCCAAATGCACCCTGATGAATGGACCTTATGGCAATGGGTAAAGGATACTGTACTCGTGCAGAATAAGCTGCACCAGTTTTTCAGAGCACTGTGTGAGAGGCAATGTTGAGTTGAAGGATAGTCCACCACCTTTCTTGGGCTGAAAGAGGAATAGAAGTCAACATTAAAGTCACTACAAATACAGTGTGCAAGTGTGTGTGTGTGTATGGGGAGGGGGTTGTAGTCAGTAAAGGGGGGAAAAAAAATATCCAAAGTTGTTAGTTGTTAGATTATGAGATTTCAATAACACCATTACTTTATTTCAGGCCTATGAATAGAATATGCATAGATAGAATGCTGTACCTTGAAGTAAATATTTGGTTTTGCGGCGTTAAGTCTTATGCCAACAGACTCCAACTCTTTTTCCAGCAGTCCTCTACAATAACAACAACACAAGATCATTTATGAGAAGACGAGCCCTTAGATAAGGATTCAAATACAGCCTGTGGTTATTAATCACCAACAGCAACTTCTCATTGCAACTTCGATACAAAACGGTTACTGTGATGGAGACTACCACAACAGTCGAATGTGAGCTACGACTGCCTCAACACTAAGCCTGGCCATTTGCTGATGAGGGTCCAGTGAATGGCTATTACCAGTGGCTAGTCCCATCCCTTCGCTACATTTAGTGGGGAAAGTATTTATATGAACCCCTGCCGATTTCACTAGTTTGGCCACTTGCAAAGAAATGCGTGATCTATAATTGTAATGGTAGGTCTATTTTAACAGTGAGAACCAGAATATCAACAAAAACACAGAAAACTGCATTTTATAACAGTAAGGTATTGATTCGCATTTGTTGCGGCAAATAAGTATTTGAACCCCTGTATGTACTTATTGCAAATACTTATTTTCCCCACTGTATGTCAAAAGAAGTGGATGGAGTGGCACAGCCTATGCCTTCTGTGAACCTCCAGGAGAGGTGGACTCTTATGTGAACCTCCAGGAGAGGTGGACTCTTATGTGAACCTCAGGCACCGCAGGAATGGTTGAAGCACTGGGTGTAAGCTGTGTATTTCTGGATGCATCTGATGGATGTGGCGGATCGGCTGTTTCTCTGTGGGTGAGTACTGCCTTATGAACATGTTAAGATAATGAAACCTGAAGTCTGTGCTCACCTCTGGACATCCCCCTTTGTTGCGTCCAGCATCATGATTACAACATCAGCAGTTCTGGCCACTGCGATGACTTGCCGACCTCTACCCTTCCCTATCAGAGAAAGGCAGCGAGAGAAGAGTGAATACCAAGAAAATAATGTGTGTGTGTGTGTGTGTGTGTGTGTGTGTGTGTTACATACCCTGAGCAGCACCCTCAATGATCCCAGGCAAATCCAAGAGTTGTATGTTGGCACCTTTGTACTAAAGTAACAAAACACATAGGATGAGTCCATTTATACAAACAGATGCTTCCATGACAGATCAACCGAGCCTTCCCAACTGACCATCTTGTATTTGCTTTGTACTATGTATATGTTAATAATAACATTTTACTCTATAATTTTAAGCCTGTATCTTCTTTAGTATCTGAGATACAGAGACTTTGAAAAAAAAGTCATGACCCTTATTTCACTGCAGTGAAATGGTGTTGCTAAAAATTCGCCAAGCCTCCATATCTCAGAAACTAAAAATGATAAAAAGCCGAAAATGTTACACACATTATTTACTCAAGTATTAAGCAAATCCCAGATGGTCAGTCAGGTAATTATTCTCAAATCTGTTGATTTGACATAGAATTACCCAAATGCAAGCATCAAACATAGAATGTTTCCTAAAGAGAGTAAATATAATGTCCAGAAAACCTACCGAAATGACACCAGGGATGCATGTCAATGTGGTGAACTCATAAGACGCAGCTTCACTTTCAGTTGCAGTCATTAAGCTAAGGAAAGTGGACTGCAAGAAAAGGAAACATTAAGGAGCACTTCCAATACAAACACAATGACCAATCACCTCAAACTCATGGGACGTTGTCACACTGACAAGTTCACTTACCTTACCCACGGATGGAAACCCAATAAGCGCTACCCTGGCATCACCAGATTTCATTACATCAAAGCCTTCACCCTTGGCTCCAGCATTTTTAGAAGGTTCCAAAAGTTGAGCTCTGTATTTGGCTAACTTGGCCTTCAATAATCCTAGATGGTACTCGGTAGCTGCGAAAAAGAAGTTTCATTCATTTCAAGTTAAAGGACAGGCATAGGTCTGGAGCATGCTCTGTTTTACATTTGCGCAGGGTAAAACACAATTCCATATATGTTTAAGTTCACAGTAAAAAAAATCATATTTACCTTTATTTTTTTGAGTCCGACCAATTTCTCTCTCGATTTCCGCTATTTTCTCGAGAATCCCCATGATTCCTGTATTCTTAGAGGTCTATATTCTCAGATTACTGTAAAATAAACACTTTGTTTAGACACAAGAAATAACGTTACATGGCTGTTTTACACAGCTAACATTAACTTAGCAGGATGAGATGTGGCAGAGGAACAGCTAACTTCGCTAGCTAACTACTTTTGGGATGTAACGTTTGTTAATAACGCAAAAACGAATGTTTATAACCTTCCATTCATATTGTTAGAAGAGTATTTTAAATGTCATCATTCAGCTAAATGACAACATATTCTGAACAATATAATATTTACACTTTGATTCTGGTCGAACTCTGCAGCATGCCGAGAAAATGACATCACAAACCGGAAATACACAGTCCTGTTACAAAGTCTTCCGACAGGAAATAAGTGATATCTCGCTTTGCAAATGGTTCCTGATGGAGAGGGCATTGTCTTTGTCTAATTTATTTCAGGCTATATGTATTGTACAGTTATATGTTACATCTGTAATTAAATACATGTTATGACTAAAGATTGTCATGTCCATGTGTCTTGGGCTTATATTCATTTTCTAGATGTGAAGTAATACGCCCTTCCTGGGAGCAATACCCATCAATCCCATGATGCAAGACTAAACATGGCTGCGCCGTATGGATCCAGATCATCGGGCGAAACTTCAGCGACTTTTCAAGGCTTTCCATTCAATGTGTCAGGAAGACCGCCTGATGACACTTCTGGTACAGATCAAGAAAAAGCCGGGGAGCCAAAGAAGAAACCATGCAGAGCTTGTACAGATTTTAAGTCATGGATGAAAATACAGAAGACGCCGACTCCGACAGCACAGGTGAATTGGGTTCATAGTGCATTCCAGTAAGTTTAGATACTACACTTCTATGCGAGAAGTGGACTGGTAGTGTAAAGTTATTGATCCTAAGTTGTCAGCAACAATAGACAGTGAAACATTGCAAGCGACACTCTTTTAAGGCTTTTTCTAGTATGATGTAGGCTAACATTAATGTTAGAGAGGCAACGTGACTCCAGATCGATTTGTCAGGTCATTTGAGTGGACAGCGTTAGCTTGGCAGCTAATCAAATATTTGTAGGCTACTGTTACAGAGTTTACCTAGAAAGCTTTCACTGTAACATTTGGTAATCTGTCACAAGCCAAATGTTCAGTATAACGGCTTAGGCAGAATGGAGAGAGTAAAGAATCGCACCGAGTTTAGTCAAAATATTGTAATTTTAAGAGGTATCCTGTTGTTATAGACCTGTGTTTGTTAATGATGTTATACATTTATTTGCTTAATTTTGGTGTTTGCCAAAGCCAACCTGTTGTATTAACTGTAATTAACCAAGGCTAAATAATGTGTTGGGTATATCCCTGTTGCTAGGTAATTTAATTTGTCTCTGAAATATATGACCATCTTCTAGGTGACAAAGCCGGTAGAGAGTGAGACGCCAGTTGAGTGTCCACTCGACAGAGAGGAACTGGGGAAATGTTCATGGTCCTTCCTTCACACAATGGCTGCTTACTACCCAGTGTCGCCAAGCTCCAGCCAGCAGCAAGACATGACACAGTTCATCAACCTTTTCTCAAAATTCTTCCCTTGTGACGAGTGTGCAGAGGATTTGAGGGCAAGGTAATTGTGCTATAGAGATGTATGTTAAAATTGATGGCTGTACAGCCATGGTCACATCATAACAACTCAGTTCATACTGAATGGCACATCGGAATGGAAGAAAGGAAATCTTGTCAGTTTTTATACCAAAACCTTTCTTGAGGCACTTGTGGAGAAGGAGCAGGTATTAATAGCTAGAAGGTTGTACCTTCCTGCACCACCAAATACTATTGTATCAGAACCCATCTTTCTCAAACAAAGCTTTAGTGGAGTTGTGGCTGATGTGGAGATGTTACACTTTTATACTATTGCATATTACTTTTACCAACCCGTTACTTCCATTCTTTGTCAGATTGAAAACAAACCAGCCAGATGCAAGCAACCAACGCAACCTCTCGCAGTGGCTGTGCCGTCTCCATAATGACATTAATGTTCGATTAGGCAAGCCAGAATTTGACTGCTCCAAAGTGGACGAGCGATGGAAAGATGGCTGGAAAGATGGATCTTGTGACTGACACCCTAAAAGCAGGGAGTAGGAAACACTGGGAATAATTATGGTGATAGAGGCTATTATTTGTGAGATTAAAATGTTTGTTGTATAAATCTGCAAATAAAACCGACAGTGTATGTTTATTTAAATTTCATGTTTTTATTGAGGTGTTTATTTGCTTTGTACAGATCCATTTGTTTTGCCTCTTAAATTTAATCTTGACGAGAATACAGATAATTTGATTATGTAAATGCAATATGGGTCCAGGTTTTCACAGCACTTTAATTTATCACGTCTATCCCTTTCCATGTGTTTTCTGAAAGAAAGAAAGAAAGAAAGAAAGAAAAATAAAGTTCCATTATGTAACTGGATGACTGTCCCACTATTTTATTGATTGCCTCATTGAAACTGAATTTAGGTTCAATACACAACCAGCTTGCTTTTCTTAAGTCCTCTGGTACACTGTTCAAAGTAACTGAAAACTGTGTGTACTCATCAACAAAATACTTGCTCACAAAATTCAAATATATTCTAAAAACACACATTGTCAATGGGAAGTGCTGACTGAACATTTGCAAATTCAACCAGCGCCCCATTTAATTTGTACTGTATTTAGACTGCATGGTGTTTAAAATAGTTTTCACTCTTGTGCCGTTAGCAAAACCTTTACATAGCAGTTGTACAGTGTTTATTTATAAAGGTAAGTACTGCACTGAGATGGGATTGACATAAAATAGGACATCTGTCTGTGTTTGGTATAAGACATTGTAAACTGATGAACAAAACACAGTTCAATCCTTGAATTCTAAAACCGTTTTCAACACTACGGCCATGATGCATGTCGTGGTGTTGTGTTGCATAAATGTTTTTTTCAATGTTGTTCAAGAGTTGCCATAGTTCCATTTTAAAAGTTTTGGAAAAAGTAATGAATTCACTACAACTGACTTAATTTCTATAACACGAGGAAGAGATCATCTGCACAGACCTGCTGTGACCGCCAACTGGTCGGTAGAGGCTGCTAAAGAGACCACGATCGTGCACGAAGTCTTCTGGCTGGTGCACGCCGCTACCATGCAGTGGGGTGTGTGCACAACAGATCCTACCTATCTGGAAACCAAAGACTGGAGCCTGAAGAGCAGCGAGAGGAAAGATGGACGGAGTAGGCTCCTTTGGCGCTGGTAGAGCAGGGGCTGTCTTCGACCCTATCGCTTATATTCAACAGCCGACGACAATCCTAAGACTAGTAGCCTGGGTAAGGTTGTTTTTTTCATTATGGGGCGTATATGTCATGTTTTTCATATTTACTGAGGGAAAGATGGAACGGTAAGTGCAAGCCATATTTGTATTGATGGATGCTGTAAATTGAAATTTCACAGCGCGAATAATGACGCTCGTAACGATATTCTGTTCCTTTCGGCCTGTAGTCCTTTTCCTCTCCCATAATAGCTTATTGAGGGGTTAAATATATCAAAAATCTCAAAATTAATTTGATTTTGTCTAGCTAATTTTCCATGATTAGCTGCCAATTCTGCATGCTTATATCGAATTCGATTTTTCTTCCATTTCATTATGATTGGCCATTTCAGAACGTTTATCATGCTTGGGTTTTAGGTTGCCTTCGAAAAAATACAGTTAATAATGTTTTTATTTAATTATACCACAAAAACACTACGGTGGCTATTTAATACATTTCAAGATTTGTATTCCAATTGAATAGCCGTTTATGATAGCCTATCATAATACGTCCATATGCAATATCATAACAATATCTCGTTATGGTTGTTTTTCTACATGAAATTGGTTTGCTTGAAGCTTACATCAGGGCTAAGAAGGGCACAATCCCCGCCTATCCGACCCCCCTTCCATCTTTAGTTATGTCAGTATAAAAGCTCCTTTTAGTTACACGTCCCTTGTGTGCTTAGCCATGATAAGAAATTGTGGATTGCTCCAACCTTATCTTTTTTTCTTTGCACACAACGACATTAATAACCAATATTTTGTCAATAATATACGTATCTCATGACACAAACGTTTCATGAGAGCCCGTTAAAGGTAGCTATGATTTCTGTAAAGACTGGGAGTTAATATGAATCTCTTCACTTGTTGATACTGTACAACTGTCTCTTGTTAGATATCAAAGGGGCTTGCAAGCAATTGTATATTCCAGTACTTTGTGACCAAATACAATGAGGTCAAAACCTCTAAGCCTTCCATGCATTTTTAGCTCCAGAACAGTACAACTTAGAAACTAAAACCAATTATTTCAGGATATGCTATCACAAATCCTTTGTGTAGGGCCTATGTGGTTCCTATAAGGACTAATTTATTTCGGATTTGTGATCATGAAATGTAATATTTAGGGAATTAATGACCTGAATAAAAATGACCAGGCCTATTTAGCCTGAGTTAAACCCTGAGCCCCATGCATTCTTAGTAACAGGAGTTTGGCCTGTCTTTTCTATATTAAAGTGTATTTTTGGGAAACCGTAGCAGGATGACTGTTTAATGGGCTCACAAAGTATTATTTTCCAACATGAATAGACTAACAATTGGTAAGACCTTTTAGAGAAAGTCTGATGCAACACGTACTTAACGGTCACATCTGGTCATGCTGAGGCAGCTTTATCATCAGATCACCAGCATGGTGGTAAAATATACATTAAATAAATTAAAACCGTTAGCAGATAACAGTTACAACATAATGAAAAGAGGGCAGCTAAGCTTTCTCAACTGAAACTGGCCTTTGATGATGTTTATGTATATACTTGATTCCTACTGCCTTGCTGCTATAACACCTGATTTTCCCTAAATCTTTATCTTACATCCATGTGGATCCATCAAACAGTCCATCTATCGACTGTGTCATGTGATCTCCAGCCATCCCATGTCCCATCAGTCTTCTGATTTTTATGTCTAAGTATTGATCTAGTGAATACTGCCCTGTGAGACCCACATAATCACTAGACCTAGATTACTATGGACTCAAGTGTTTATTCATATAATATTTTCTGCTCTACTTTGCAACCCCAAATCATTCTGCATCGTCTTTGCAGATTTTCTCCATTGTGGTGTTTGGGTCTATCGTGAACGAGGGCTACATAAACATCGGGAGCGAGAGACTGTACTGCGTCTACAACAAGAACAACGATGCCTGCAACTTCGGGATCACCACTGGCATCATAGCCTTCCTGGGATGCCTCTTCTTCCTGTTCTTGGACGTGAAGTTCCAGCAGATCAGCAGCATCAAGGACCGGAAGAAGGCAGTGATGGTTGAGATCGGCTTTTCAGGTAGAGCACCTCTCCCAGACCTCTAGTCAGATAAGAGCAGCGGGAAACATGGGGTATCTGTGCCACTCTCAACTAGTTAGTCAGTAGTGGTGGCAGTGATGGTTGAGATCGGCCTTTCAGGTAGAGCACCTCTCCCAGACCTCTAGTCAGATAAGAGCAGCGGGATACATGGGCAGGGGTGCAGATAGCACTGGGGACGGGGGGGACACGACCCCCCCAGATTCATAGTGACCCCGATCCGTCCCCACCACTCTCCCTACAAAAGGCAGCAATCATCAGTTAATAACTCTGCACAGCTGATTAGGCGATGTTAGCGTCCCCCCCAGTTAAAAAATCTCATCTGCACCGCTGAACATGGGCTATCTGTGCCACTCTCAACCTGTTATTCAGTAGTGGTGGATGGTGTGATTGGACCACTGAATGGGAAACTTCGGTGTCTACCCTCAAGTTACACATTGTTCTTCCTTCAGAGCCACACTGGCTGCTAGACAGCCATCTGAAATATGTTAAACATATACACCAACATGTCAACAGAATTGGGTTGTCACGCATGAAAGAGTTGGGATTGTAAATCAGAGTTGTCAGTTCCTGGCTTGGCTTTTGTGCTGTGTCTAATGCATTTGCTTTTCTAATGGAAGTGTGTGTGTGTGTGTGTGTGTGTGTGTGTGTGTGTGTGTGTGTGTGTACATTTGAATTCACTATCAAAGACAGTACAATAAAAAGGGAAAATTATGCTAAAACAGAGCACTGGCCATAACTCGTAATATGACTGTCCTACATGGAAAAATGACTGTGCCTAAAATATTGTGCTTAAGGCCTTAAAGTCACCACTGCTGAACCAGTATTCCGCAGGTTCCCATTCAAAACAAGACATTCCTTATTATGAGAGATTGGAGAAGGCTGAAACACATGCACACAGGAATGAATGATGTCACTCATTGGCCTAACCCATGTCTAGAATCTGAGTCACAATTGACAATGGCTGACTGATTGACTGACTGAAATCAGTTGCTATGCTATGCTGTCCTGCGCGGTTGTTATGGGCAACATTTGTTTTTTTCAGTTCTGCACTGAACTAGGCTATTCCGTGTTTACAGGTTTCTGGACGTTCATGTGGTTTGTCAGCTTTTGCTTCCTGGCCAACCAGTGGAGCCGCACCACTCCAGACGAGCTGCCCTTGAACCAGGGGGCAGACGCCGCCCGCGCTGGCATCGCCTTCTCCTTCTTCTCCATTTTCACTTGGGTGAGCACCCCAAAGTCACACTAACACCAGCACCGAAGCAGTTCAATCTGTTATGTTAATTTCCATGTTTGAATAATTAGAATGTGAATCATTGTTAGTAGTGCGACTGCTAGAATAATACTTCCTTGTTATCACTAACCATAAGGCGTTTTTCTGAAGGCACTTACCACACAATGATTGTTTAGGTGTTTGTATTCATTGGAAACGAAACTTTTGACCTTTGTGAGATTAGTTTCACAGGAGGAATTTGTAGAACTATGTAGACACACCAAAAACACAGATTGGATGCTGTGAGACATTTGCCTCAATCCATACTTCATGTTGAGAGGAGCTATGCCTAACAGGAGAGCTAAACCTATTTATATGCACTACTTGTGAATAGGAGGACACTAATGAATGAATCAGATTCCCTCAACTGCAGCTGCTCTTAATCCGTAAGCGGTAAAAAAAAAAGAAAGAAAAAAAAAGAACAGTGTCTACACACAGCAAGCCACCTTACTGTTTCCTCTCAGTCTATTTACATCCGGATGTTCTCTTTAGGCCTCAGGCTTCCGAAGGCGAGTACACAAAGACTGGGGAAACAGAAAAAGAGCCGTCCTCGGGCTAAGAATAAGTCATTACATCATGGCCCATCTATGCCACATAGACCTGAACTACATTAGTGGGAAAAATAGTGCTCCACATACGTGAGGAGGCTGACGCGGGGAAATGGGAGCGATCACACAAAAGCACTACTCCAGTCTTCTATCGCGGCTAACAGCACTACTCCAGTCTTCTATCGCGGCTAACAGCACTACTCCAGTCTTCTATCGCGGCTAACAGCACTACTCCAGTCTTCTATCGCGGCTAACAGCACTACTCCAGTCTTCTATCGCGGCTAACAGCACTACTCCAGTCTTCTATCGCGACTAACAGCACTACTCCAGTCTTCTATCGCGGCTAACAGCACTACTCCAGTCTTCTATCGCGGCTAACAGCACTACTCCAGTCTTCTATCGCGGCTAACAGCACTACTCCAGTCTTCTATCGCGGCTAACAGCACTACTCCAGTCTTCTATCGCGGCTAACAGCACTACTCCAGTCTTCTATCGCGGCTAACAGCACTACTCCAGTCTTCTATCGCGGCTAACAGCACTACTCCAGTCTTCTATCGCGGCTAACAGCACTACTCCAGTCTTCTATCGCGGCTAACAGCACTACTCCAGTCTTCTATCGCGGCTAACGGCACTACTCCAGTCTTCTATCGCGGCTAACGGCACTACTCCAGTCTTCTATCGCGGCTAACGGCACTACTCCAGTCTTCTATCGCGGCTAACAGCACTACTCCAGTCTTCTATCGCGGCTAACGGAGGTGAAAGGGAAGCGCGGGACTTGTCCCCATGTGCACCAGAGGCTATGAATAGGGTGCAGCTCCACTGCTGTCTCCTGTGTGTGTGTGTGTGTGTGTGTGTGTGTGTGTGTGTACAACTACAGTTAAGACTACACCCGTCTCAGGCAGACGAGGTCAGAGATCTCCAAAAGCACCTGTGTGGAGGAATCCCCATACTAATGACTTATTAACACAGACCTGGGCAAAGTGCGGCCCCAGGGCCATTTGTGGCCCTTTTGGCTGTCCCTGAGCGGCCCGCAGAGGTCAATGGTAAATTAGGAATCAAACATAAATACCTGTACTGTGTGTTTTTACTATGCCTGCACCACATTTTCATACCAGTAGCAGTAAATCAAAACAATACAATGTAATGTTTTTTTATAAAGAGCTAACATTTATATTGAGCAGAATTGAGTTCAGCCTATTGGTCCGGCCCTCCACTTTCTCATGTGGCCCCTTGGGGAAATCAATTGCCCACCAACAACACACAGGTGTGGGGGTGAGAGTGCTAGAGGGCCAGCCCACAGCACTGTACCACATTTATACATTATAAATAATGTATTGGTAGATTTTTGGGACGTTGGGTTGTAAATCCCACCAAATGAATGACCAAGGACAACCGATGAGATAATTCAAGGAAATATGTCATTTGAAGGAATATTTTGACTGGAAGGCGATCTGTGAACCCTGTGTTCACAGCTCCTGACTGTGCACTTTATTTAGGTCTAAGGGTCCAGATACCTGATCATGATGTTCTTACTTTGAAGCCTGTGCAACACACTCTCACACAGTGGTGTAGTGGTCCCTGGAGAAGTGGGTATACTCTTCATTTTTTTAAGCAGCCCATACAGCACAGGATAAACGCCCTGTTTTGAGAAGTGGGTATACGCAATGCTGACAGAAAAATAAGTGGGTATACTCTGTTTACCTGCGTATACCCTGGACTACACCACTGCTCTCTCAGTCAGTTCACTACTCCCACCTGCCTGCTGAATGTCATAGCAAGAATCTTACCGTCTCTTTTTGCCTTTAAGGTGCCGTCCGTGTTTCTAATCCCATACACTTTTTGTCAAATTCAGCAAATTGCTCCTCGTGGTCATCTAGATTGCGTTAAAAAAATCTCGGGTGTAAACAATCCTAGCCAATCGTAGTGATAGTAGTGATATACACAGTGAAGCACACTAACCCGGAGCAGTGAGCTGCTTTTTGAGCGCCTGCAGTGATTGGGGTTAGGTGCCTTGCTCAAGGGCACTTCAGGGCGCTATTATTTGTGTTGCATGTATCAAAACTTATACACATGATGTGTTCTCATTCTTCAGGCTGGTTTGACTATACGAGCCGTGCAGAAGTTCCTCCTGGGGACGGACATGAGCCTCTTCACCACGGAACACTTGGACGGCAACGCCACCATCCAGCCGTACCCTACCGGCACCGGGGCTGAGACCACCGACACGTACCAGAGTCCCCCCTTCACCGAGAACCTGGACTCTACCGCCCCCTACCAGGTGCCCATCTACTAGCGGATGGAGACGCAGCAACATCAAAGTGGAGCAGGTCCAACCAAATGTGTCTGTGTCAAGGGGAAGTTTGGGTGGGTGAGTGGGTGGGGAAAGGGGGAGGCGGGGGGGGGGATGGGTGGCTCACCTGACCGAGGTGGTGTAACAGTGTCCATAGGTAGTGCTGTGCTGTGATCCTCTGTGCAGGTTTTTTTTCGATCGTGGTGTCAACTTTCATCCTGATCTGTTTTAGGTAGTTCTGCGTTGCTATGCTAGGTGGTACCTGAAAAATATATATATATATATATATAAAAACACGCTGCACATCGCACCCAAAAGCCATCAAAGGGTCTCTCTGAAAGCTTTAAACCTCAGAGCAAAGTGGAATTAATTTGACCTGGTATAAAAGGAAGTATTTATGATGTGTGGTACAATGTTCTTTCAAGTGTTCGTACCTGTAGGTGTTGGGAGAGGATATTATTTGTGTTGCATGTATCAAAACTTATTACACATGAAGTGCCATGCATCAGGACATCTTGAACTACTAGGTTTCCATATGATGTGGACATGTGGTCACGTGCAATATATTTAAAAAAGAGAATTATCAAAATTGTCTGAAATCAGTCCTCAAATTATAGAGATTATATACATTTTAAAGAGTATGTTTACAAAAGCTGCCAAACTATTTGTTTGAAGATGGTTTTTTTTTTTTTTTCTGTGTGTGACGAGTAGTCTTCCAAAGGGGGTTTTAATAGCCCACGGATGCTCTAGAGTAGCCCAATATGAAGTGATGCAGGGCGATTCAGTGTCAAAAGATAGACATGCAAGTTCAGTGTTGGGATTTTTTTCCGTGTGAAAACATTTGTGCAGTTTTTGTGCTTACAGTAGACCTGTGTGGGAATTCAAGGGATCTCAGTCTTACTTTTAGTCTCTGTACAGCGGTCAGTGGACATGGGAGGGCAGTCTGAACCAGAGTCTAGTAGGGGGCTTAGTATTAAGTATTGAGGGGTCATAGCCCAGGTATGAAACAGAAGTATAGCTGACATACATACACTGAAAGGAGGAGGTTAGTTTTACTCTTCAACTCTCTCAAGACTCTGCCTTTTGTTACCGTTTGTGCGCTCCTGGTAAAATGTACAGTGACAAATATGGTGAAGATGCATGCAGTATTTGAAACATTTCATTTGATTTATCCTTGCTCAATTTCAGGCAGCAAAATAGCGCGAGTTCTTCAGATTGAGCAAGCTAGGCTTATTCACTATGATGCTTCAACACAGGCCCCGTCCTCGAAGTTCAACCCAGTGAAGATCATTATTTGACTAGAGACAAGCTGATCAGAGGCACATTTGCCTCCCTAAAAAGATGCGATTTTGCAGATGGGTGTAATTTTCAAAAGGCGTTTTTGGTAAGTCATCAGTGCTTAGTCTAATATGTGGTAGATCATCTCCAATGTATCTATGTTCTGAGATAGGCCAATGTACACAAAGTAACTGATTGTAACACAGTACATTATAAATGGAGTACGTTTGTGAATCTGATTAGGGTCTCGTGTTTCCTGTCTTAACACTGCACTCTTGTTAAACTTGCTTCATGGACCAATTTTTTACAGCTCTCTCTCTCGTTTGTTCTCTCTTTATTTTGTACCACATAATATCCTCAGGCGTGATGGCCCATCTTGTCTGTAAATGCTGTTCATAGAAGACGTATTGTTGTCAAACTGAATGTCTTTGGACTGCAGTTGTCTGACATCTTGGAAATAAAAAAAAACATGTTTTTGATGAGTTTGTTAGTTTCTGATAATACCTCAGTGCCCTCCTGGTTTCCTCTTTCTCTCGCTCACACACACTCGCACACGAACACGCACACACACTTTTAACTGCACTCCTATGCAAGGAGCTATTTTGGTACACTACTGCTTAACTGCATCTTCAGCAGTGTGGCGATATGTTGGTCAGGCATTCAAGAGATCTTTCTACCTGAAGCAGGGCAGCTAGTACCCTCAAGACATTTACATTGTCATTTAGCAGCCGCTTTTATCCAAAGCCACGTACAAAGGAGACATTCACTGAGAACAAAACGTCAACCAATGAACAAAACACAGTAAGAAAAAAAGCTGCCGCCACACAGCCAGTCCAATGAGTGTTTTAAGAACGGGCCCAGAGAGAGGACGGCTTCATACTTATTTATGAGAAAAGACTAACTGTTTGACTAACCTTACTCGCCCCTATTATTCATACTTCAATGGTGCATGAATATATGACTGGCGTGCAAGCACTGCAGCAAGACGGATTCTAATCCCGAACCAAAACGTTTTTAATATGGATGATACTCGCTCTTCAAACAGGAGCGCATGACTGAACATTTTCCCTTTGAGAGCTTCACGTGTACTAAATACTTGATGACAGAATGGCTATTCTCTGTGGATAAAGATATGGACCACAAGCAGCCTGAGCAGTACAGTGACATCGACCAGTGCAAGAATATGTCTATGAAGACTTTGTAGTTAAAGGCATGAAGTATTCACCAAGCAGTCTACATCTATTCCTTTTGAATTCACTCTCAACAAGACATCTGAAAGAAACAGTAATGAGTCTGAATCAGTTTGGAGACTGACAGTGTTTTCCTCTTCGTGTTTTTACGCCTTTTAATTGTTTGCATTTTTTTTTTGTTCACATGACGTAACCGGTTCAATTGTAGTCAGTTAATCTACTGAGTGAGTAGTGAGGGATGATCTTGTTCAGGTGGGGAAAATGCTTAAATAAATACATTAGTTTTCCCAAAAGGCAAACTTGATAAAATTCTTTCAAAAATTAAACATATTTAGAAAAAAAAATCAAATCAATGGAAGCAAATTGAAAAGACTTAAGGACTGAAATTAACAACCAGCTAATCTTGTCACCCTTTTCGTTCGAACCTAATAACATTTGGGTGACAAATGCCCCCGTTTAAAATCCAGCCCCTGATGCAAACAGCAAGATTAGCATCGATTAAACCGTGCGGGCTTTAGAAAAAAAACACAGATTACTCGCATTAGCTCTCAAAAATGTTCAAGTAATGACTCGTCTTGCTTAAATAACGAAAACTGTTAGTCCTGCGTGTTTGGAAGGGGGAAATGGAGTACCCTGAACTGGTCAGGTATCTGTAACATAGGGCCTACATTTCCCAGGCTCCAACACAGGCTCACACTCCCCACTCACTCTCACACCAACATCATCACACCCTCACTGGTAGAAGCACTCAATCAATCAATCAATCAATCATTCTTCTCAAGCCTCATAAAACACTCTGGAGTTGCTCCGGTCATCTGGACTAGCAGACAGAGCTGGCTGTGGCTGTAGCTGTAGCTGTGGCTGTGGCTGTGGCTGTGAGCGCAGGCAAAAGACTTAGCTGATGATCTTGCTGATGGCCTGCAAAGAGGGGAAGTCGTCGTCTCCCCCCATGTGCAAGGTCTTGTGGGAGTTGAAGTCCTTCTGGGCCAGCACCTGCCTACAGGTGGGGCAGACCTGGCAGTCCAGCTCGGGTCCCAGGCTGGGAGAGCTGGTCTGCCAGGCCGTCTTCTTTTTGTTCTTCTTGGCCTTGGCGGCGCCCCCTCCGCCTTGCTGCTTCTCCTGGGCCTTGAAGTCCCCGTGGGCCGTGAGGAGCTCCTGCTGCTTGTGCGTGTCCGGCAGCAGCACCAGCAGCTCGTTCAGCACCCTGTTGAAGTTGTCTCCCAGCAGCTCCTGGCAGCTCTTGTGGTACTGGGCTGCTGAGATCACACCCTAACAAGGGAGCAAGACAGCGAGGCATGTTTCTATGTTAGTGCGCACTATTAACTTCACAGGAACCAGCTTTACTGAGGAACTGTCAGAGGTACGGCCTTCTTAAAAAGACGATCTCTTATTAGGAGGGTGTGCACATCCACACACACACTAGCGTGCACTATTAACTTCACAGGATCCAGCTTTACTGAGGAACTGTCAGAGGCACGGCCTTCTTAAAAAAACTATCTCTTATAAGGAGGGTGTGCACACACACACACACTTTTTTTTTTAAACAATCTCCACTGCAGTTTAGTGTAATACAAATATGATGCAATATGCAAACAAACCTCTAAAGGAACGAACTGTAGACAAATTTCTTAAATCATTTCAAAAAGTTTTTATACATCTAGGGTCATCTTTATGAATGAAGGTGTTTGTTACCTGTCGGAATTGGCCAGAGTAGTTCTTAAACTCGTTGAACTTTGACTCATCATCCTGAAGGTAGACTTTAATAGACTCAATCAGGTCCATGTTCCTTTTATGGAAATTCTCAGGTCTGAGGTAGGTCCCGAGAGACTGTGTTGGTCTGATGAAAAGACAAATACATAACTTGAATTAAATAAATATATATGTGGCTAGTCACACCATTTTACAGACTGCTTTGAACAATTATTATACTATTTTACACAGGCTTTGATTCTGTTGTGATGGTGCATCAGGGGAAAGGTTCTGAAAACATTCATGGCTTTTGTTACATTATGTGTCTGACACAACTGTGTCAGCTCGAGGACTACACGTGTGTCATGTTTAAGCAGCTCTCTATGGAAAGCCATGACTGGATACATTTCAAGACCATAGTCTGTGGCCAACTATGCCCAACCCAAAAAAAGCTATGAAAGCTGGATGAAATGTATACTGGCCTAACTATACAGCATTACATCCGAGCCCACGTGTTTTACTCTGTTGTAGGGTTATTGTTATTTGGAAAATAAATGATCTCTGGTTCAACTTTGCAAATATTTTGTGATTACATTAAGTTAATCAAGTGTGAATAAAACTAGACGACCATTTTTGAGGAGCCATAAAAAGCAAACAGGATTCACACACACCGATTGGCAGCAGGAGCAGGCGCAGGAGGCTCCACAACATTACTGTTTAGAGGAACGCCCGTAAATCCAGGAGGAGGCTTGGTGACCATGGCTGCTACACCCCCCAACCCTGGCGGTGGTGGCGGAGGCCCAGTGTGGGTGCTCTTCAAGGGGAAGGCGCTTTTGAATCCTGAGGGGGAAGAAAAACCAGCACACCATCAGCATACACCCACAACGAGGGAAAAGACGCTACACTCAGCCTTTATCAGAAGAGTTAATTGGGTCTTTCCCTCACTGACTGAATATTGATGGTATCCTATGAAACTCCTTAGGTCTGCACCAATTACATTTATTTGCCGGCGAATGCTGATACCAAGTGTCAGCCGATAAGTGACATATGAGCCGTTCTAAACTGTGCTCAATTTTCAATTTCAGTTGTCAATTTCAATTTTCTCTCCCTTTAAGCCACCGTTGAAACTGGAATTTTGTGTTTAAAACATCACAACTATTAATCATCTAGTAAACTTGCATGGAGGGGTTGCATACTTATAACCAATGATAACAATAAGGACAATGGGGCACACTGTAAGACGGACTATTACGTGCAGGGAAATAACTGGCCTGCTAGTCGGTGCAGTACCAACTAAATTATCAAGCAGTATGCCATCGTTTTTGGATGACCTGTCCTTTAACTCATCACAAAGAGCAAAAAGGAAAGGTACAGTACCGGGTGGCGGCTTTTTGGAGATGAGGGCGGGGAAATCCTCTTCCACAGGAAGGGGTGCCGGGTCTGACGCTGGCAGTGGTTTGACAGGAGGGGGCTGCTCGGTCGGGGCCATCACGTAGCCGCTGTTCTGCACCGCGGGCCTTTCCGTGTAGCCGTTCATCAGAGCGCTGGACTTGGGCACGAACGCTGGAGTGCTGGAGTTCAGTACAGAAGCTTTTGGGGTGCTGGTGTCTGGCGGTGGCTTGCTCTGCGGTACGTTCTCCTTGTGAGCAGCGCTGGACGCCATTTCGCCCAGGTCGGTTGGCGCCCCGGAGGAAGCGGGGGCGGAGAGCTTCTTCTTCTTGCCCACCTTGGCGGCGCTGGGCTGGGGTGGCACCGCGCTGGGCTGGGGGGGCACCGCGCTGGGCCGGGGTGGCACCGCACCGGCCTTCACCGTCAGGAGCGAGGAGATGTCCAGCATGGTGGGCACCGGCGCGACCTTCTGGACCGGCTGAACCTTCTGGACCGGCTTGCCCGGACGGGGATCATCCTCGTCCGACGAACACGGTGACTTGACTCTCAGGGTGGCTTTGGGACCCTCGGCAGTACCAAGCTTCTTCTTGCGTTTGGATGACAAGGAGGAGGAAGAGGATGACGAGGAGGAGGGCAAGAGGGGCTGAGGGCCGCTCAAGGAGATGGGGGCAGACACAGGGGGAGCGCTGGGGGTTTTGCTGGGCGCCGGCTTGCCTCCGCCATTGGCCCATGCCGACCTCGTGCTTTCGGGCGGTTTCCTGGGTTTAATTTTGGAGATGAGGGCTGGGAAGTCTTCCTCCTGGAAGGATGACTTGCTACGGGGCGGTGCACTGTAGGCGGGAGTCATCGGTGAAGAATGCTTCACGGTAGAGAGGCTGGGGAAATCATCCTCCTTCAGAGTGACTGGAGCAGGTTTGTTTGAGCTGCTACCGAGAGGGAGAGAGAGAGAGAAAGAGATGGAGAGAGAGAGAGAGGGAGAGAGGCCGGTGAGGTGGAGAAACAGAGCATGGCATATCATGTCATGTGTTGTGATCCATCACCAAAAGCAAGGAGGCACAAAGCGATGCCAAGCAGCATCCATGCTCACCTTGTACCAGGAGGAGGGTTCCCCAGCACAGGGAAGTCACCTCCTGTGAGTGCAATGTTTCCCACCGCTGGTCGGCCTGAAAAACAAAAACAAGAAATAATTACTCCATGCACGAGAGTCAAAGCCAAAGGAATCAGGGAGCAAATGATTTCCCAAGACAGAACAAAAAGTACAGAGTGTTCTACAGTCTACAGGGTTCAACTAGGATTCTCTCTGCCATCACCTTGTGCTTCACTGGGCAGTTTTGCAGGGCCTCTGGCGTTTCTCATCTCCTCTGGGTGATCTACCCTCTCTCTGGGTTTCTGCGGGCCTCTGTCCGGGGGGGGCCCTCGCTCCTCCGGTCCTCGGGTGGCCAGTGAGGCCTGGAGTGCGGCAGCCACCTCTCTCTCCTCCTCGTCTCTGCGTGGTACACAGCAAAAAGCCCTCAATGCACCACCAGCTGCACACCAGTGCTTTTCCATCGCAGAGTGCACTACAGCTCGACTACATGACACCTTCAGTCATGCATGAGGAAATCCTGCGCTCACCAGTCACCATGCATTTACTATGTATGGCCAAAGGCAAGTGCGGCAGTGCAGGTCAACCCCGCTGCATTCACTGTTGTGTTGTCTATAGAGAATAATTGGCATCCAGGAAAAAGTCAGAATTTGGGTGCATATTGCATATTTGCCCTATGAGTACCCTACAAATCTGAGCTGCTCCATGATAGACGGCTTTGTATACATCTCATAGCGCGTAAGCCACCACAACAAATAATGTCATCAAAAACCCTTTATCTCAGATGGGGCATCGAGTTAATCAATGGAATTATAAATCCATTGCTTAATGAGGTGTTGTCCTGGACCATCCTAGCTGGAATGTCTACTTAACATCTTTATCTAGTTTTTAGGGATTAAATGAGCTTGACATCTCTATTATAAACACCAATAGACTGTTCCACTAAAAGAGCACGCATCATGCTTCTCTGTTTTCCGCCCATTCCTTTAGGGTGTTATATAGATTTTTGTGAATGTAAACGGTCAGCATTTTTCTCAGCTGTCTGAAATGCCTTGTTGGAATTCCGGCCCTTTTCCTTTGTCACAAGATAACACAATCTCGTAACACATTTGTACCTGCCTAGCTGTTCAAAAGCAAAAACACACTTAAAGTCACAGGAGTTCTAACAGAGCATTTCAGACAGAGGGTGAATAGAGATGTAGAGTGTGAGAAAAAAACAATGTGTTTTTGGAACATTGAAGTATGTGAATCTATTCTAGTAGACCTCAAAAATAGAATGAGGAACATTGAAAATTAGCATAATAGGTCATCTTTAAGCCCCTTGATCAGAGCTCTTTATTTGGTAGGAACACTTTGTTATTGATAACATGTTCTACCTGGGACTGTGCAACCTGAACCAGTGATATAGCGAGTTTTTACCGGTTGTATCTCCAGCTCTTCCTCATATTCTGCTGTGTTCCTGGGGCTCGTCCTCGGCCTGCTCGTCTGTTGAACCGATCCACCTCCTCATAATCCTCACCGCCAACTTGACCTTTAAAAGGCAAAAGAATAAATAAATAAATAAATACAGCCAGTGGACTGGAGAGTAAATCAATCATCATTGCAGAGACAGGGATGGTAACATTCTTCAAAAGGCACCATAATCCCACGATCCCACAGCAATGGACAATCAGACACAGACACCAAAGGCACTTAAATGTCCCTCAGACTTGACATGACTACAGAATTCTGTTGGTGTGACAGAAATATGATTTTCCTGGCATTCCTGGGCAGTCTGTCTCTGTGAGCCAATACAGATACAATATCTGCCGTTTACGCGTTCAAAACAGATGACATTGTAGAAAATATCTGTTATAGCCAGAATGGTAATGCAAACTCCTTAAAAAACCCCAAGCATGCTGAACAACAGTCATTATTATTAAATAACTGTCTAGCAAGTTGTCGTTAGAACTGACAGCCCGTTTATCTGCAGAAACAAATTAAACAATTTCCATAACCGCTGTTTTGCTTTTCTTCTTCCCCTCCTATCGCCGGCACTTCCGTTTTGAGTGCTATGACCGATAGTTGCATTTCACAGTGTTGCTGCACTGAAGCCCGATTATGAAACTCCTGGAATGAGGAGGATCCCATAGGGGGGTTTCTCCTACACAAAATCATAATTTCGTGAAACGCCCCTTAAAATCGGTCTTTGCTGCGGACTAACAATCAGCTGTCCGCAGGGGGCGCCTCCCAGCTTGGGGGACCCAGGAAATGGCCTACTTTGCCTTTCCTGTGGTGATGCCCCTGTCGCAAAATGTGGGTGGGGGAACAAAAATAACACTACACACATACAACACAGAGACAGACCTCCTAAATGTCAGGCACACCCAGGTGCAACGAGGGCTCGAAATTAACTTTTTGGCTTACCAGCTAACATGGCTGGTAGATGAAAAAATTTACCAGCCAATCATATTTTTTACCGGCCAAAATTAAACCTGCCATTTCAGACCAAATCTACACGCCATTGGCGCTTGGCGGGTGCCAATTTCGAGCCCTGGGTGCAACCAATGAAAAAAAAAAACGTCAAAACAGATCAACCGACTCGTGTTCTTCTCACCGTGTGTGTTGGGATCTCCACCGTTTCTCCTCTGCTGGCGAGGGGCATAGCTGAACTGCAGGTCGATGTGCCGGTTCTGCCGAGCCTCGGCCCGGTTCTTGCTGTGGGCTCCCGCCTTGTGGGCTTTGTAGTCGATCTCAGTGCGGAAGGCGTGAGTGAACTGCTCCGTGCTGCAGCGGCCCTCCTCGCAAAGGTAATGGCTCTCCCGGAAATGCTCCATAAGGTACTGATAGTCGCTGTGGAAAGGAACTACATTTAACCACTTCTCAAGAGCATCATACGCTATAGCTGGCACCCACATTGCACAAAGGCACTTCTGGGGTCTGTAGTCCATTAGTTTAGAGTTGCTAGCGGGACAATCACTTAAGAGCATTTTTAATAATAATAATAATACATTTTATTTATAGGGCGCCTTTCAAGAAACCCAAGGTAGCCTAACAACAGTGACTAATACAGTGAATAATACAGTTAAAAAATATTTTTAAAATGCACAAAGCAGAGCAGCAGCAGAGCAACAACTTCAGTTGGCAGGACCTTTACAGGTTTAAACCTTTAACCACTTCTTTACAGCTCAAGAGCATCATACACTATAGCTGGCACCCACATTGCACAAAGGCACTCCTAGGGTCTGTAGTCCATTAGTTTGGTGTTGCTAGCAGGACAATCACTTAAGAGCATGTTCAGGAATAATTGGTAAATACATCCATTCTGCTCTGATCTGTCGTTTTAGAGATGCTTCAATACATTACTCCAGGTTCTTGTAGCTAGAGTACACCTGCTCACGTCGCCTGAAATATCTGTCCGCTCTATTTACTGGCCCATGGCTATCATAGATTAGCTACAAGAGTGCACCACACATGTAAAGGAGTACATACAGACATGGACAAAATTGTTGGTACCCTTCCGTTAAAAGAAAAAGAAAAAAACACAATGGTCACTGAAATAACTTGAAACTGACAAAAGTAATAATAAATACGAATGTACTGAAAATGAACTAATTAAAATCAGACATTGCTTTTGTGGTTCAACAGAATAATTATGAAAAAAATGATGGTACCCTTAACTTAATATTCTGTTGCACAACCTTTTGAGGCAATCACTGCAATCAAGCGATTTCTGTAACTCTCAAAGAGTCTTCTGCACCTGTCAACAGGTATTTTGGGCAACTCCTTGTGAGCAAACTGCCCCAGGTGTCTCGGGTTTGAAGGGTGCCTTCTCCAGACTGCATGTTTCAGTTCCTTCCACAGATGTTCAATAGGATTTAAATCAGGGCTCATAGAAGGCCACTTCAGAATAGTCCGATGTTGTGCTCTTAGCCATTATTGGGTGTTTTTAGCTGTGCGTTTTGGAACATTATCCTGTTGGAGGAGCCATGACCTGCGACTGAGACCAAGCTTTCTGACACTGGGCGGCAGCACATTTCACTCGAAATGCCTTGATAGTCTTGAGATTTCCTTGTACCCTACACAGATTCAAGACACCCTGTGCCAGATTTAGCAAAGCAGCCCCAGAACATAACCGAGCCTCCTCCATGTTTCACAGTAGCTACAGAGTTCTTTTCTTTGTATGCTTCATTTTTGCATCTATGAACATAGAGCTGATGTGACTTGTCAAAATGCTCTAGTTTTGTCTCATCTGTCCAAAGGACATTCTCCCAGAAGCCCTAAAGCTTGTCAATTTGCATTTTGGCAAATTCAATGCACTATACTAGAGGATAGTGCCTCGAGCAAAAATTCGATACGCACCGAGTAGTTCCGCTTAACTAACCTGTAGTACTCTTGGGCTCCATCTGCATCGCAGAAATGGCAGAAATAGTGATCTCTCCGCAGGTGTTTGAGGAGCTCATCGTTGTCCAGGTAGCGCTCGTCACAAAATTTACACAGGGGGTGTCCTCGGTGGGACGTGTCATCTGGGTCCCCTTGCGTTCGATGTCGAGCCAAGTCTTTGCGATTGTACCACTTTTTCTCGTATGAAAATATCTGGGGAGAGATTTGACAGAAACAGCTTCACATGACAACCTTGCTATGTGGCCACAAGAGGACACATATTTCATCACAGCCCAGAAACAACAATAAAAACAAAAATCATAAAAAACAAAACAAAAAAACACATCAAAAGTATGTTACCTTCAAGTGCCTGACACAGATTTTACAGCAAAATAGTTCATGCTGTTTTCTCATGTGTTGTTCCAACTCTTCAAATTTAGAAAAAACCTTTGGTTCCCGACACTGTGGACACTCGGATAGCAAAATCCGCCTGACATGGGAAATGTGAAATACAAGTATGTCAGACACTAGCACACATAGCATATGACATACAAAACACAGCAATACATCAGTTATACACATAATCATCATCAGCACCATAATTTAACAAAGAAATGTTGCACAACCGTACTTACCGATACTGTGCATAGATCTTGGTATCACTGAAATAGATGTCATTCTCACACTGGAGCTGATCAGTTGAAATTGATAAAAAAGGTTGCCGTTTCTTGACAAAAATAACCTGAAAAACAAACGTAAGAAAATTGAATGTTTGGAATGACATATGAACATCAATCAGTAAGCCCAGATACCCATCCACAATCGCTGATTACCAATATCTGGGGTTCCAAGAAAAAATAACTGACCTTCCACTATAACGTTACTCTCACCACTGAAGCTTTCTCTGTAGAAGTAGGCATATATATATATATATGTTCTTGTGGATAAAAAGTCGTTCAGTTAAGAATTACGGTAAAGTTTATATACCGCATGTCAAAACAGAAAACAGGCCGACAGAGAAGCAATTATCGGAGTTCACCTTTCCATTCCAACCTCGCCGTTCCCATGTGACTGACTGACGTGATCATGTACACACGAGCAGCTGAAGATAGTGTAAGAAATGACACGTTGTACAACAACCTAACGTGGTTGTTAAGTAATCTATCTACGAAGGATTGCATAATCCCACCAGACAGTCGGTGAAATTGACTAACTTTGCTAGCTAGATAGCTGGCTGTGTCAGCTAGCTCACCGAAATCTCAATCATTCAAACGAAAACACATGTCGTTTTGGTTACGCTGGAATGTTCAGGAGAACAAAACAAAATATGAACCACCTAGGCTACACAACTAAATAATAAACACCGCAAAGAACCACGTACGTGTGGCTAATGTTAGAAATGGAGCTACATAGGTCTAGCAATGGTAACTAGCTATACAGCTAGATAGAACTGTAAGCTATCCAAGTTTGTTTGTAAATTGACAGTGCGTGTCTAAGTATGTCAAACAATACCTAAGTTGCTGCTTTTATCTCAATTTACTGTAACTGTTATAAGTATCGAGAACAAATAAAGCTAGCTGTAAAGCTATCAATCTTAGCTGTCAATTTGCTATGCAACGTTAACGTTAGCCAGCTGGCTAAGTGGGCCAAACATCAGCTAGGGATAACGTGCTTCTTCGCTACCGTTAGCATCAAACAGACTATAAAGTAACCTTGTGCTTTAGAAGTCCAGTTAGACATTCTAAACAAGAGGCCTTCATAACGATTAGCAGATATAGATACAAAAACATAGTTAGCTCGTTACCAACCTTGTCAAGTTCCTCCCGGCAGACGGCGCAGTATTTTTGCTCACATAGCACCCTCATCTTGGTTGAGCAACGATAGCACACCGGGTGATCACATTTTCCTAAAGCGAAAATGTCAATATCTTGACAGCAGAGCACACATGTGCGTTCGGTTTCTTTCTGAGATGTTGATTCCATGATATAAAGGCACAAATTACGAGCTTATAGGTTTACAGACTTGTACACCAAGTATTAGCGGTGAAAATCCAAGAAGGTGAGGTCTCTCAAGATTGCGTTGTTGGCTAGTTACGCTAAGTTTGTGTTGGGAGGGTGGCTGACGACGATGCACCGGTTTACGTAACAGCATGTGCTGATGCATTGTGGGTGAAATGGTTCTCGGACTGTCAAAGGAAGTTGTTAGTAGATGATGGTGGGAGTGTGCAAGTACCAACTGTCGTTGTAATTTTGTATGCTGCAGATGAGCATTTCTGGAAATTCCGGGTTAGGGAAAATCGATAAAATAACGCTCACAGGTCAATCACTTGGACATGGTCAAGTAATTTAAACCAATGCATAAATAAACAAGTCAACACATACATGGTTCAAAATAAATAGACACAAATTATCATGTCATATTCTATGCTAAGGTTGGTTTCCAGGTGCCCACAGTATTGTATTCCTGCAGGCTTTTACCTGAAGATAAGTCACATAAGAGCATTTTAGTCCATTGTTCCATGGATTTTTCTGTAAATGTCATAAAATCATATTATTTTCATTTGGAATATTCTTCCATGGGATAATGTATAGAACGCAGGTCCTTATCGGAAAATAAGTCCCGACAGGGTGAACCGGACACCGACGCGAAGCGGAGGTGTCTTGCTTCGCCCTGAAGGGACTTATTTTCCGATGAGGACCTGCGTTCTATACATTATCCCGCTTATTATACGGCAACTTGCCAAAACAAAAAAATAACTTAACACAGTGTGTCTTTTTACAATGTATGTGTTACTATACGTAGTGTTAAAAAGCAGAGAAATAGTTCGCCAAAGACGTTGAACTTCAGAGACGTTGAACATTCTTTAGAACACAGCTGCTCAACCGTCCGCTGAAACTCCATTGATAAGTTACCGGACTCAATACTTTCGGAATGATACGAAAGAACTATATCAGAAGCACAAAACCCGTTGCCATTGACAGCACAGCGGTCATTATATGCAGGTCATTATATGAAAATAAGTACCTGCGAACGTTGGGGATGGCCCATTCAAATCAACGGGGCTTTTTGGAACGTTCTGAAGAGCCGTATAATAAGTAAGGGATAATGAATAGAACGCAGGTCCTTATCGGAAAATAAGTCCCGACAGGGTGAACCGGACACCGACGCGAAGCGGAGGTGTCTTGCTTCGCCCTGAAGGGACTTATTTTCCGATGAGGACCTGCGTTCTATACATTATCCCGCTTATTATACGGCAACTTTCCAAAACAAAAAAATTACTTAACACAGTGTGTCTTTTTACAATGTATTTGTTACTATACGTAGTGTTAAAAAGCAGAGAAATAGTTTGCCAAAGACGTTGAACTTCAAAGACGTTGAACATTCTTTAGAACACAGCTGCTCAACCGTCCGCTGAAACTCCATTGATAAGTTACCGGACTCAATACTTTCGGAATGATACGAAAGAACTATATCAGAAGCACAAAACCCGTTGCCATTGACAGCACAGCGGTCATTATATGCAGGTCATTGACAGCGGTCATTAAGTCCATAGCAACGGTCAGTTATCGGAAAATAGTTGACCGCAGAACGTTGGGAAGCCCCATTCAAGTGAATGGAGCATTCTACAGCATTAAGAAGAGCCGTGTAATAAGTAAGGGATAATGTATAGAACGCAGGTCATTGTCGGGAATTGGGAAAATAAGCCCCGACAGGGCGAACAGCACCCCGACGCGAAGCGGAGGGGTTTTGCTTCACCCTGAAGGGGCTTATTTTCCCGACAATGACCGGCGTTCTATACATTATCCCGCTTATTATACGGTTACTACTTAAACAAACAAATTACTTAACACCGTGTGTCTTTTGTCCTGTGTCTTGTTACTATACGTAGTGTTTAAAAGCAGAGAAATAGTTCGCCAAAGACGTTGAACTTCAAAGACAGTTGAACATTCTTTAGAACACAGCTGCTCAACCGTCCGCTGAAACTCCATTGATAAGTTACCGTACTACTTGCGGAGTGCTACGAAAGACGTGAATTAGAGGCAAAAAGGCCACTTTCCTTGACAGCGGTCATTAAGTCCATAGCAACGGTCAGTTATCGGAAAATAGTTGACCGCAGAACGTTGGGAAGCCCCATTCAAGTGAATGGAGCATTCTACAGCATTAAGAAGAGCCGTGTAATAAATGAAAATAAGTACCTGCGAACGTTGGGGATGGCCCATTCAAATCAACGGGGCTTTTTGGAACGTTCTGAAGAGCCGTATAATAAGTTCACTTAATGCTCGGGGGAAATGTACCCCCAGTACCCCCTGTAACTGTACCCCCAGCTTTGAGCCTAACTGTATAATTTTGAAAAAGGTATAAAGTGGGCAAGGGGGGTAGTGTGAACTCCAGTGATGATTAGTCTTGATCAGCAAATGAAAATTAGAATCAAACCCACAAGCAGGGACTGGAGAAGGTGGGCTGTTCACTTCATGACTGAGATGTACAAAAACCCAGATCCAGGAATTTTTCCTTTGGAACCAGGAAGCCTTCTGACAGAAGCATCCAGTCGGCCAATACTCAGAGCCACATTCTCTGAGTATGGCCGGCTTATGTTTGAGCTGCAGTGTATTCCTGTTCTCATTTGTAGACCAATGTTGTTTGCACTAGTTTTGTTCAGTATTCCAGAATTCACCCATACATGTAGGCTAGTTCATAGCCAGTGTAGACGTCCATGATTTGATCAGGTCTGTATTTGTTCTTGTGTTGACCCACCTGTCTATAGCAGCTAGTTGCAATGCATATTCATTGCAGTGTGATTGAATGTGTGAGAATTTGTGCCAAAACAGCAGCGCATGGTGTTATTTGACAGCTCTGGGACAGAGGCACCAGCAAATGTGACTTTTGGCCATGCACTGAGGAGTCCAGTCCTGTGCCCCCTCCTATTAGATCTTCAATCTCTCCAAATATTGTCCCACTTCTGACATCAGTGAAGGGAGCAGTGGATAAAGAGATTCACACATATAATGAGATTCATGATCTTAGCCAGTATATTTGGCCATTTGAGAAAGAGGATTTATTTTAGTGTAAGCAGGTTCACTAATGGTGCCTGTTAGCTCAAGTCAGCTCACGACACCCCAAAGTAAATATGAAACCAGATTTATGTCAACTTAACTGATAAACAACATATATTTCCTTGAAATATTTCACATAGTAACGGTGGTTCCTGAAAATAAGCAGCTCTAATGCCCTGTTCATCTTTACCTCTCATGTCAACATTTCATTGTTCTGCCACTAGATGGCAGGCTGACGCCTCATGGCGATACTTAGGGTTTGTTATAAGATCACTCCTTGTCCCTGTCTCATTAGGCTCTTTCATATAACATAGAGAATGCTAACTGTGTCCTTCTCCATTATACAACGGCCAATTACAATGCATTAAGACATTTTAATATCACACACCACTGCCAATGTCCAGCAGCCTTTATGGGTTCTTAAGCTTTAATGAATGTTTACTACATTTCAGCATTTGATGTTTGCGAGATCTTTATCAGCCCACAATCCTATTCCAAATACACTGCCATAGTTATTTTATTTAACCAGTGTTATAGAAAGCCACTCAGATCTAATTCAGATCTAAAAACAGAGGAGGCAAATAGATATCACTAGCCAGAAAAAAGCCCCATGAGAGGCTGCAGTGATGGAGATGAGCAAACATGTTGTGACTGACCTCTGGGTGAGTCCTCGGGCATGAACAGAACTCCAGAAGTGGCTCTGCGGCCCGGAGGTAGGAGGTGCATCTTTGGCCCCCTTGGCTGAGTGGATAAAGTCACATAATATTTGTATTTGTGGACATGCGTTATGTTTTTTTCCCCAGCTCAATTTACCTCATTGGCTCTTAGTGTTGTTTTGAGGGGGGTAGAATCAGTGGAGAGGAACGAGGACTGGAAAAGCATTTTCTGTGGGAAAGCTGGCTACTGCCACCATCTTCCCTCCCCTTTCCTATGCGTCGTCGGCTCCAAGTGGGGATTTGCCCTATCTTTTACCGACTTAGCCCCTCGGTGTGCTCAGAAGGCACCCGAAAGATATAAAGGATGAAAGAGAATGGATTTTTTTTTTGTGCCGTGTGTGTCCTTATCATGATCTGATACATTACAAATTTGTCTGACTGAGTCATCAAAGAGCACTCGAAGGGGACCGAAAGCAGAATTGGATCCTTGGTTTTGCCGGGTGAAAGTGACTGATTGTGGCGCGGACCTATCTCAGAGCCAAGCCGCATTTAAGAGTCCCCCCGTCGCCACACACACACACTGGTTGACGACCTGGGCTCCACCATTACCTTTTGTTTGGTGATTTTACCTCGCAAACACACGTGCGTTCGGTGATTATTTGGTGCTTGCTGCACCTCATTAAAGTTCCCTGTGCTGCAGTCACACAGAGAGTAGCAGAGGTTAATGCCAGTCAATTGCTGTTGCTATGTTCCTGTCTTTTTCCCTTTCTCTCTCTCTAACACACACACACACACACTCTTTATCTCTCACTCTGTCTTTGTCTATACCAATATCTCTGTCTTCCATTCAGGACCCAGAAACCCTCTCTTCTGTGCCCTTTCTCTCTTAATTTCATTTTATTTATGTAGCGCCAAAATAATCAAATTGTCTTAACATATCTGGTTTTGAATAACTATGTATGTCCCTTTTTAAAGTTGCTGTTTCTTCTTCTGCCTCTGCCATGCCTCTCAATCTGTCTATCTGTTCTTGCTTAATGTTCCGATTTTTCTTGTGATGAATGAGTCTGTCATCTTCCCTGTCTCCTTCTCTCCACCTCTTTCATTCAATCTTTCTGTGACACACACACACGTACACGTACAAACACACACACACACACACACATACAAAACAAACAACTCCACCTGCTCTTTCATCTTTCGGCCTTTGTGGCTCCAGTGACGTCTCTCTGTGAGGTGGATGTTTGATTTCATGCAGTGAAAGGTTGTGAAGAGGGGGCGAAGGGGAGTGCCGGTGGTGAGGGAACGAGGGGTCAGTTGGGAGTCACAAAAGTGTGAGGTCATTAAAGCAGAAAGGCGATAGCCCAAGGCATCTCTTGGCCTGTAGCAGCTTATAAATACACGCACACACATACAACCACACACACACACACACACATAGATGTGTGTGCACTTACACATGTGCACATGGCATCCTTAACTCTTCATTCTACAGCTCAAAGTGAGGTTACAAACTACTCTCTTCTCTTCTCTTCTCTTCTCTTCTCTTCTCTTCTCTTCTCTTCTCTTCTCTTCTCTTCTCTTCTCTTCTCTTCTCTTCTCTTCTCTCCTCTTCTCTTCTCTGCCATCTCTGCATAACTGCCCTGAGGTTTCTACCTTTCAGACCACTTCCAGTTGTGTTCCTCAGTTGTCAAGAGCATGGTGCAACACAGCTCTCCTTCAAGTTTACTATCAGAGGCTGTCCAACTGAAACCGTGACTGACATGTGGAGGCTTAACCCACCCACGAAGTCTTTCACCATTGGTGGAACTAGTCCATTCCCTTTCCTCCCTCCCCCTCTCACCCTCTTAAAGCTGGCATGACATTCTTTGCTTGAAGGCCTTCCAGCAATCTGGTCACGGCACATCCATATAGCACTCAATTTAGAATGTTCATTTCATCGACTCTTCCATAGCTTCAGTTGCTCTTATGGATTGGGTATGACCCAATACCATTGAAGCATCCAAGAACAAGTAATCAGCGGTCAAGCATAGATAATGGTCATTTGTAAATTGATTGACGTATGTTTTATACAGTGCTTTTTTATACATCGTTTTATAAAGACATTGAAAGCTTGCATCTATTATGACATGTTGAAGTCAAGAAAAGGGTTGTATAAAGATTTCAGCTGACTACAAGTTAAAGGAATAATTTGTATTTCAACAGTATTATAATAAACACACAGAGAGATACTAATACATGTAAAACATCTGACACATACAGACAGTATACCCCTCAAGTGTCCTATTGGATCGCATCTCTGTTTACCTACCGGCTATAGCTTAGCCGCATTGGCTAATCAGGCTCAGTGGTGTTTACAGTATCAATAAACCCGCAGCCACAGTTGGCCTCTCAGGTGAAGGTGTGAAGGCTGTTTGGTTGCGTGTGATACGGCCAACCTCTCTTACCGCAAGCCGAGTGTCGGCAATAAAGATGCGGCGGTGTGGCTAAAAGCTGTTAAACAACCACAAACACAATTGCTGCCGCGCTAACCCCCCACACACCCTTTAATGAACCGCTGCCTGAGCCTAATGAGTCCCACAGGAGATGTGTGTGTGTGTGTGTTCGTGCATTGTGCCGTCCCGCTGCGCCAGGATCACGGTTGTGACGTCGGTGCATTTTGACCCTTCATGGCTTCCTTTCTTCTCCACCTGGTAGCCGTGTGATTCTGCCTCTTTGCAAAGAAAAAACAAACAGCAACAGCATTGGTGTGAGACATCTTCACCAATACGCTCTGCTCAAACTGCTGCATTTACATTTCCGTACGTTCACAAAACAATACAGCCAGATGTGTCAACTGTCAAGGCTGACTTGGTGTGGGAGATGGTGTGATTAACCAGAACAGGTGAATTTCTTAGTGTGAGGTGAATTAAAGTCAATAGAATTTTTTTCATTTCTTATATGAGATGCATTATGAATTTTTTTGTGAGGTGAATTTTTTTTTAATGCTAGCATGACACAAAAGACATAGGAGCATGTGTCTCATGGCAAAAGCCTGAGAGTTGGTGACCCTGATAAATGCTACAAGCAGTTTGCTAGGTGCTAGCTGAACATACACACACTACCCAACCTTTCCCCAGCTTGTCGTTGACCGTCTTCTGCTGCTGATGTGAATGTTAAGTATGATGTGCTGTAGGCACGTCTGACAAGTCAGAGAATGCTTCTCGCTTCTCCCAAATGTGGGTCTCCATGAAATTCAGTCTCACAGAAGGGGGCTAGCCTGTGCTACTGATCGAGTTGAGCAGGTGTGCATACAATGGATTTGGGGTGGTGGGGGGGTCAAAAAGATTTGAGTTGTGTAATGTGCTGGCATTGTATGATTGTAATTACAATTGAGCACTTTTATATTTATCTCTCTTTTTATCCTTCTCACTTTATATTCAGGCATCAACTGGCGGGCTGAACCACATCTGTCTCATGAGAGAGAAAGAGAGAGGAGAGGGGGGGCGGGGGGGAGAGAGATGCACGCAGGTGTTCCCTGAGATAAGTCCAAAAGATCTCCCCCACCATGCAGCAGACAGTCACAAGCCCAGCAGTCATGGGAGGTAATTAAAATCAGCGTTATCATTACATGTTTGGAGAGGTGCTCTTTGGGGAGGAAGGATGCACTGACACACACACACACACACACACACACACACACACACACACACACTTCAGCTGCAGGGGGAGGGAGGAAAAAGAGAGGAAAACCAAGTACGAAATCATGAGGTATTGTGTGGAGCAGACCTCCCACACAGCAGCACATCAAAGACGGGCCTTACAGTGCGCACATGCTTCTGTACGTACACTAACACACACACACACACACACACACACACACACACACACACACACACACACACACACACACACACACACACACACACACTCAAACACACACACACACACACACACACACACACACACACACACACACACACACACACACACACACACACACACACTCAAACACACACACACACACACACACACACACACACACACACACACACACACACACACACACAGACAGACAAACACACATGCACTTGCATATATTAGCTAGTGTACTCATTCCATTGTAACGTTTATGTTCAAGATTCCAGAAGAACTTTGCCTTTGACTCTCCATTGGAGCTGGTGGGAGAACATCCAGAGAGAGCAGTATGGGCTTGCACCTTATGGCGTGACAGCAGTTCCTAGGGGGAGCATCTGAGGGAGGAAAATGATGAATGATTTATCGCATGGAAAAGGACAACAGGAGCTGATTAGAGGAGCATTGGGGTATCTGATGTGCAGAACACTAGTGATTATCTCCTGAGCGCCCTAAGAAATGGCCTGGAAAGGTTGCAAGTCGGACATGAATACTAATAATGAAAATGTGACCTCTTGCTGTGGTCATTTCATACAATTAAAAAGAGAAAAACACTGCTTCTTTTCCTGACAACCTTAGATCACATCAAATCATTTTCCTTCATTTTCTTCCCTTCTATCCTTCCTTCATTCCTTTTTTTGGAGAGAGTATGGGGATGTTCGGCATTCGCTAGGCGAGCTCAAACCTGGCACACAGGGGGGGGGGGGCACCCAGGGGACAGCTGGGGAGGGGACTCTTAGCCTCTGAGGGCACCAACAGCTGGCACGCAGGCTTGAGCTGTGGTCCCCGGTGAACACCTGGGTTACAGCACTGGCCCCTAGCCCACCCCTTATCCCCTCGGGGGGTTTCCACAACATCCCCCAGAATCCCATGCAGCTCCCTCTGGGGGAGTTCGGAAGAGATCAGAAATGTTTCTGATGAGTCTACCATATGCATGTCATAAACCTGTGTAGTCATTTACGCATGGTCTGTATATGTACATTAGGACTTATTTTAAAGGAGGCAAACAACCAAATGTGAAAGTGTGCAAACGTCACTGCGATTGACATCCCCTAGACCTCTTTTGAAAGGCACACTATGCATGTATGTACAGTTACAAGATTTTAATGGCATCCTCAAATTAATTTTGATGGCATTCTGTTGTTCCCAGTAGCCACCCAGTCTTTTCACTGTGGAGTTGTAGCATCTGGGTCAGAGACCCTGCAAATATGTCAGAACAGCTTTTATTCCCTGGCATTGTCAATTATACAGCCAAAATCTATAGATTAGCAAACTAATGAGATTAAATCAGTGCCAGTTGTGCTGTGCTTATAAGGCAGGTCTGTTGGCTTTTATGTAGTCAGCTTGCTAGTTTTAGCAGCCTGGTCTCAATCTGCCGTCGTACATACAGTACTGTGCAAAAGTTTTAGGCAGGTGTGAAAAAATGCTATGAACTAAGAATGCTTTGAAAAATGTAAACAATAAATGTTTATTTTTTATCCATTTACATGGTAAGACTGAGCACAGCAACAAGACACAACGTTGTTATACTGCATCAGCAGGGTCTCTCCCAGACAAAGATTTCAAAGCAGACAGGGTTTTCAAAATGTGCAGTTCCAGCTCTTTTGAAGAAGACGTTGAGGATCGTAGACGCAGTGTTCAGCCAAGGAAACTTAATGCAGCTGATGAAAAACACATCAAGCTTATTTACCTTCGAAATCGGAAGATTTCAAGCAGTGGCATCAGCTCAGAACTGGCAGAAACCAGTGGTACCCAGGTACAGACATTTACTGTCCGGGGAAGTCTGGCCAGAAGTGGTCTTCATGGAAGAGTTGCAGCCAAAAAGCTCTACCCCGACAAGGAAACAAGGCCAAGTGACTGAACTAAGCACGTAAACATAGAAACTAGGGTGCAGAAACATGGCAGAAGGTGCTCTGGACTGATGAGTCAAAATTAGAAATATTTGGCTGTAGAAGAAGGCAGTTTGTTCGCTGGAGGCTGGAGAGAGGTACAATAATGAGAGTCTGCAGGCAACAGTGAAGCATGGTAGAGGTTCCTTTCCAGTTTGGGGCTGCATTTCTGCAAGTGGAGTTGGAGATTTGGTCAGGATGAATGGTGTCCTCAATGCTGAGAAATACAGGCAGATACTAATCCATCATGCAATACCATCAGGGAGGCGTATGATTGGCACCAAATGTATTCTGCAGCAGGAACATAACCCCAAACATACAGCCAATGTCATTAACAACTATCTTCAGCTTAAAGAAGAACAGAAAGTCCTGCAAGTGATGGTATGACCCCCACAGAGCCCTAATCTCTACATCATCGAGTCTGTCTGGGTTTACATGAAGAGACAGAAGAATTTTAGGAAGCCTACATCCACAGAAGATCTGTGGTTAGTTCTCTAAGATGTTTGGAACAATTTACCAGCCGTGTTCCTTCAAAAACTGCGCAAGTGTATCTGGAAGAATTGATGCTATTTTGAAGGCAAAGGGTGGTCACACCAAATATTGATTTAATTTAGAATTTTCTTCTGTTCCTTCACTGCATTTTGTTAATTTATGAAGAATTGATGAAAATAAACTGTTAACACTTCCATTTTTGAAAGCATTCTTAGTTTACAGCATTTTTTCACACCTGCCTAAAACTTTTGCACAGTACTGTATGTATGCGAACATTTTGAATATAAATTCGTAACAATAGTTTTAGATGAAAGCCCCCCACTGCTGCTTAAAGACAGGAAGCCTGTGTGATGTTTCATCTGTTGGTACAAGGATGGTATCACTGGTACAAGTATGATATCCCAACCCAGTAGACTTGCCTGCAACTGCTACTATCTTAAACTACCCAAGGGTAATGATTATTCATTTTCACTGACAAGATAGTTTGAAAATAATCTATCACACAAGGCTTTCGATCTGATAGCATTAAAAAAAAAAAAGAAAGAACAGTTCAACTAATGAATAAAGAAATACACACAGTGGGAACAGTCACACTTCCTCTTACATGGCCTTTGTGCATGGGCATGCATGAACACACTATGATATATGACTGAAGATGCTGAGGCTGTTTGTTCTACAAATAATCCACATTTGACTTCCAGAAAATACACATTAGTAGAAAGTGCTAAAATAATGGAAAACTGTTTTTAAACGATGCTATTATTATTATTATTATTATTTATAATAATTAACTATGCTAGTGTTATTAAACTATGATAATAGTACTAAACTATGCTAGAATTATGAAACTATGCTGGTTTTACTGATTTGGTGTTTCTGAACACCACTTGCCTTTATTCTTCAGTTGCCAGCGGTCACAGGGGTCAGAGAGACATTTCTTGGCATGTGATTTTATGTGATTGTGACCTGTGTACATTTTACAGTCTCCACAAATACCAGATTATCTACACATCACCAAATATATGGTGTAACAGTATTTCGAAAATAACTGTATTTCACTAACAAAGCTACATGTTTTTGGCATGGCTTTGTTATATACCATGTATGGATTCATGAAATACATTTTTTTATGGATTAACTTAACTGCAGAAATATGGCAGAGCATAACACAGAACATTAACAAGTTAATACATACAGTAAGACACCTCTAGTTAAAGGTGAAAAGCTTTGACCACATTTTTCCCAGTAAGTAATTCTAAAGAAAAAGCCTTTAAAATCTTAGGGAAAAAAAAAAATGCTAATTGGGATATCAAAGTGTGCAGGCTATCCCCCTACGGTTCAGTGAGAATTAGCCAGATGTTTGTGATCTGTTTTTTTCTATCCTGCGAATGAGACCTTGGCTTGTTTGTGTGTGTGTGTGTGTGTGTGTGTGTGTGTGTGTGTGTGTGTGTGTGTGTGTGTGTGTGTGTGTGTGTGTGTGTGTGTGTGTGTGTGTGTGTGTGTGTGTGTGTGTGTGTGTGTGTATGTTTGGTGCCGTAAGCCGTGTAAAGTGGCAGGGCTGATTGCAGTGGGGACTCTGGATGGGTAATGAGCACTGACTGGCAGACAGACAGACACACACTCCTAAAGGACTGCCTCCTCCTATGAACACAAATACATGCAAATAAACCCACACACACACACACACACACACACACACACACACACACACACACACACACACACACACATACAGGCACACACACACACACTGATGCAAACACACACACACACACAGACACACACAAGTAAGCCCACTGGCACGCACAAATACACAGACGTGAATCGAGGAAATGAAGACACTCAACTCATTAAGACACACACACCGACCCACTAATACCTTACACACACTGACGCATAAATACATAAAAACTCAAACACACATACACACACACACGCACACACACACACCACAAACAAACAAACACACACACATAATCCCCCCCCCCCCCCCCCCCATCATTCACACACATATGCACACACTCTAACATATTCCCACACGCAACTGAACCCATATCACACACACATTTCCAGGCTAATAAGGAGCAGCTGAGCCCAATGTGCCCAGCAGAGGAGCTCTGAGCCCAGGTGTCTGTGTCATCTGCGTGGCACGCAGACAGCTTGCCTGGCATCACTGGGTGGGGACAACCAGGGCACACACCCCACCCACTCACTGCCCTGGTTTTCGACAAGCCAGATGCTCACATCCATCTTGTACATTTCTACCTCACAGATATCCGCAACTTTCTAAATTAAACTCCTTAAAGTCTTTTAAACACAATTTTAACAATTTTTTACAGTACATGATTCATAAATCACATTACACAGATGTAAATATGATATTCTCACTCATCAGTTGATTATTAATTAACTAATTGAATTTGATTAGCACTGCAACGTTTATAATACCTCAATATTAATTTGTCTGAAGCATGATCATGCTAGCAAGGTAATTATAGTTTTCCATTTTTATGGTTTTATTCAATCTGACTCTCTGTTTAGTTTGAGTTTAGTTTCACCAGTTGTTTCATTAGTGTGTGTGTGTGTGTGTGTGTGTGTGTGTGTGTGTGTGTGTGTGTGTGAGAGAGAGAGAGAGCAAGAGTGTCTGTGTGTTTGTGTGTGTGTGTGTGAATATGTATGTGTGTGTGTGTGTGTAAGAGAGAGAGAGAGAGACAGAGAAAAAGCGTGTGTGTGTGTGTGTGTGTGTGTGAGAGAGAGAGCAAGAGTGTGTTTTTATGTGTGTGTGTGTGTGTGTAAGAGAGAGAGAGAGAGCAAGAGTGTGTGTATGATAGTGTGTCTAAGAGAGAGAGAAAAGAGTATGTGTGTGTGTATGTGTGTGTAAGAGAGAGATAGAGAGAGAAAAAGAGTGTGTGTGTAAGAGAGAGAGAGGGAGGGAGAGAGAGAGAGAGAGTGAGAGAGCAAGAGTGTGTGTGTGTGTGTGTGTGTGTTCATGTGATTACCTGTGCTGATGTATTGAGCCATCTTCAGCCATGCCTTCTTGTTGTCAGTCAGACTTCCTAGGCCCAAAGCTGCTGCAGCTAAATCACTTTTATCTTTTTTCCCTGCACCATTAGGAAGAAGAGCAATTCCACTCTGATTAAACACTCCCTGTTTGAATCAGCCACAGCTAAGAGAGCCATTTTAGCATAGCGCTCAGCACTGTGGACTCCTGGCTTCAGACCTCTTGCCCGCTCATGATAGAAATTCCAGACATGACAGCTATTTGGGCAGTAATAAAATTCATGTATTCCATTTCAACAGTCCCACATTTAAAACATTCCTAGTCCAGTGTACTGGAACAGAAATGTGTTTTTCCGAACTTGTCCACACAGAATCGGAATTAATTGTTGTTTTTCCCCCCCGCAATTTGTGTTTTGTGAACAAAAAGTCCCCCCCCCCCCCACTCTAACAAATGTTGCTCGGAGGGCCTGGCATTCATTTCTGTCAGTCTTGTTCCTCTTCATCATGGCGTAATGAATGCCAAATGCTTCTGGGCTAATCAGGAAATGCAACAATTCTACCGAGAGCCGTCGCTTCTCTGGAAGTGAGGAAATCACGCTGTTCAAATTTCTCCGATTTTTCAGGCCCGACTGGTTGGATTGTCCTGCTTGTGAGGACGCATTCAAGTGACCATACACTACTTTGACATAACACGGTGTGCGTTCGTGTGTTGTTGATGTCAAAACACAACCATTAATAAATCTGTTTGCCATTATCTCCTCTCCATGAATTAACTACATTTTAGTTTGAATGGCGTATGATAATTCATTTGTATATCACAACATAAAAATATATGACATTTTATTTAATTTGTGTTTGTTTTTTATGCAAAAAAAAAAATTCATCTTTGATGCCAAAGCCACTGCAATGGTACCCTGTGTTGTGTAGAGAGTGAGTGAACGAGTGAGTGCATTTCAGGCAGGGTGGGTACACCTCGGTACATTTTGTTCAGGCATTTGTTTCCGAGGACAGGAGTGATTCTTTCTTCCTTCTCTTTCTTCTTTGAAGCCTTTAATTGACAGTGCAGAAATTCTCTCTCTATTTATCTCTCTCTCTCTCTCTCTCTCTCTCCTTCTCTCTGGGAATTTACACATATGGGAACTCCCTAATGTGTGTGTGTGTGTGTGTGTGTGTGTGTGTGTGTGTGTGTGTGTGTGTGTGTGTGTGTGTGTGTGTGTGTATTTGTCTTAGTATTTCTGTTTGTGTGTGAGCAAGTGTGTGTGATTAATCGGCTCTGTGCATCTCCTCTGTTATTTTTACATTATCCCTGTAAGTGTGTAAGTGTGCTGTCAGTGTTGTGCCTCCGTCTGTACTGCATGCTAAGACTGTGTCTGTACTGCATGCTAAGACTGTGTCTGTACTGCATGCTAAGACTGTGTCTATCTGTACTGCATGCTAAGCCTGTGTCTGTACTGCATGCTAAGACTGTGTCTGTCTGTACTGCATGCTAAGACTGTGTCTGTATTGCATGCTAAGACTGTGTCTGTACTGCATGCTAAGACTGTGTCTGTACTGCACGCTAAGACTGTGTCTGTACTGCACGTTAAGACTGTGTCTGTACTGCACGCTGGGGCTGTGTCTGTACTGCACGCTAGGACTGTGTCTGTACTGCACGCTAAGACTGTGTCTGTACTGCACGCTAAGACTGTGTCTGTACTGCACGCTAAGGCTGTGTCTGTACTGCACGCTAAGACTGTGTCTGTACTGCATGCTAAGACTGTGTCTGTACTGCATGCTAAGCCTGTGTCTGTACTGCATGCTAAGCCTGTGTCTGTACTGCATGCTAAGCCTGTGTCTGTACTGCATGTTAAGACTGTGTCTGTACTGCATGCTGAGCGTCTCACAGACCGATGGCTCAGTCATTATCTGTTTACACCAATTGCCTCTGCCATTTTCCCCGGCCCCCCTTATCTCGCTGCGTGGCGCTTGAAGCCGAGTGTGAATGAAATTATTCTGGTTCGGTATGAATAGCTGCTTAGAATGTCTCCCTCGTCCTGGAGGAAGCCTATTTAAATGAATTCGTGTTCAGCTGTTTCGCCCGCGTGCCCTGTCAGATAGAGCCGAATGAATAAATAAATAAAAAGTCGAGAAATGATGGAAAGAAGAAGAAAAAAGGAAAGAAAAAGAGAGAGAGAGAGAAAGAAAGAAGAGAAAAAGAGAGGGATGGAGAGAGAGAGAGAACTCTTTGCCCTCCGCCGCCACCAAATAAAAAGTGCAACCACAGTGTGGTTGCTGAACTGAATGAAGATGAGCAACGAGATGGAGCAGTGCGTACATCAGGGAACGGGAGTCGGAGGGGTGAGGGATCATTGCCAGCCCAGACAGACAGACACAACAGGCTGGGCTGACAAAGCCAGAGCTTCAGTGGTGTGTGCATGCCGTGGTACAAAAGACCTTATGTAAAGGACAGCAGAAAGAGACACAGACACGGACTGAGAGAAAGAGAGAGAGAGAGAAGAAGAAACGGAGATAGAGGCTGAGAGAGACAGAAATAGAGAGAGAGAGAGAGAGAGTAAAGGAGAAAGAAGGAGAGACAGAAAGACAGCTTGAGAGAGAGAGAGAGACAGAGAGAGGGATAGAAAGACAAGAGCAATAGAGAGAGATTGAGAAAAGACAGAGCAAGAAAGAGAGAGAGAGAAGGAGAAAGTAGGAGAGACAGAAAGACAGCTTGAGAGAGAGAGAGAGACAGAGAGAGGGATAGAAAGACAAGAGCAATAGAGAGAGATTGAGAAAAGACAGAGCAAGAAAGAGAGAGAAGGAGAAAGTAGGAGAGACAGAAAGACAGATTGAGAGAGAGAGAGAGAGAGAGAGAGAGACAAAGAGAGGGATAGAAGGACAAGGGCAATAGAGAGAGAGAAAGTAAAATTCTCTCAATTCCCCAAGGTGAAAACATTGGCTCTCCGGCACACAGATCTCAATTTCCAGTAATCTCCAGCATTATGGACGGATCCAGCCCCCAGAGTCCCCTCGCTCACACCCCCTCGGCTGCTGCTGTTGTGTTGTGGCACGCCGGCTGACTCGCTGGCTGACCTTGCAGCGCCGATATGAGCTGATGATGAGGAGCGCTGACCGACCTGACCCCCTGCACCCTTCAATGGCCTGTCTTAAACGCGCCGGGAGGATTTGAGATGTCCCTCCCCGTCCACAAGACACCCCCCCCCTGTCACCCCCCTGCGCACACACCCACACCCACTGACGCTCTAATATGTCCTCGTAGCATAGAAGATAACGCCATTTTTTTTTCTCTTTCTAGCCGTGGAAAAAAACGTAGGTAATTTAAAAACGTTGACACAGCAGCTGCGATTAAAATCTGGCAAGGCTGGGAAAGGTCTGCATTGTCTCTGGCGGCCGATAAAGGGGTGCTAATTTGTGGCAATGCAGACGGGGAAGATAGAGGAACTCTGTGCCGACAGTTTAAAGGGATGCTTGCTGACATTGACATGCGACTCACGTATGTGTGTCTGAGTGTGTGTCTGTGCGTGTGTGTGTGTCTTCCAAGTTACTTTCCAGGTGGGTTGGCATTACACGTATGTGCATGTGTCACAGGTGCGTGTGTTGTTGTGTGCGGTGTGTGTGTGTGTGTGTGTGTGTGTGTGTGTGTGTGTGGTCTCTTAAATGCCGAGACCCCCCACTCTATCAAAAGCCCCTTTCCACTACCGCCACTTGCGTGTGGGTGAAATGACAGTCTTGATGCTAAGGATGAGGTTGGTTCAGAAACCATTATAGTGAGAATGCCTGTCTGTCTGCCTGCCTGCCTGCCTACCTATGTGCCTGTCTGTCTGCCTGCCTGCCTGCCTGCGTTCCTGTCTGTCTGTCTGTCTGTCTGTCTGTCTGTCTGCCTGCCTGTCTGTCTGTCTGTCTGTCTGTCTGTCTGTCTGTCTGTCCGCCTGCATGCCTGCCTCCTTGGCTACCTGTGTGCCTGTCTGTCTGTTTGCCTGCCTGCCTGCCTGCTTGCCTGTCTGTCTGCCTGTCTGTCTGTCTGTCTGTCTGCCTGCTAACACGGGAGAAAGAGTGGAAGAGTGTTAGCCACCAGTGCTCTTGGAGATGTGCTGACCGGGGTGACTCACCAAAGCCCTGAAAAATCCTTACTCCAAAGAAGTATGTCTTTTAAAAAAGCAGTTATTTACCTTTCATCTGATCATATTCACTCACATTTAATAGACATGTTTGATGATGAAAATTGGGATTGGAGCGCAAACACAAACACAGTCACAAATGATCTTGTTTATCAAGTTGGCTTTGTCACGTAGTTCATTAAAAAGCAACAGATGTTGCATGAGGCTTTGAAGGAGGGGGAACTATGGCTGCAAAGGGAAGGAGTCTCTGTGTGTGTGTGTGTATAAGTCTGTGTGCATTTGTGTATATATACATGTGAATGTATAAATATGTGTTTGTGTGTGTGAGACTGTGAGTGTGTATACTTTATGTGGGTATATGTATGTGTGTGTGTTCGCACGCCTGTGTGTGTGTGTGTGAGTGGCTGTGTGGGGCTCCAGCTAAAAAACATGACCTTTCTGTGATTGTTATCCAGCTTTGCTCGGCGGTGTCTGTGCTCAAGAGGAGAATAGCAATGGTTGTGTTAGTAATCCGCACACGGCCTGGCTGTCTTGTGCTGTGAGGGGATGACTCAGATCCTTCCTGATCTCCAAAAGACACCCAGTCAATAGCACCTACACCGGCAGGCAGCCTGCTCCTCCGTCATCCTCCCAAGCCTGCTTCTCCTCAGCATCCTCCTCTGCTATCCTACTCCATCCTCCTCCTCCGTCATCCTCCCCAGTCTCCTCCATCTTCCCAGTCTCCTCCATCCTCCCCAGCCTCCTCCTCCATCTTCCCCATCCTCCTCCATCCTCCCCAGCCTCCTCCTCCATCCTCCCCAGCCTCCTCCTCCATCCTCCCCAGCCTCCTCCTCCATCCTCCCCAGCCTCCTCCTCCATCCTCCCCAGCCTCCTCCTCCATCTTCCCCATCCTCCTCCATCCTCCCCAGCCTCCTCCTCCATCTTCCCCATCCTCCTCCATCCTCCTAAGCCTCCTCCTCCTCCTCCATCCTCCTCCTCTGTCATGCTCCTCCTCTGCCATCCTCCCCAACCCGCTCGGATGTACTCCTCCAACCACAAACACTCTCTTCATCCTAACCCCTCTCTCTCACACACACACACAGACACACGTGTACACAAAAAAACCCATCCTCAGGATGTTTTGATCCTTTTTCAGTTTCACAATAATGAGTGAAAAACATACTCCAGAGAGGTTTGTCACAGGTAACGTCTCTGTTTCATGTGTGTGTGTATGGTTATGTGTATGTGCTTGTGTGTGTGTGTGTGTGTGTGTGTGTGTGTGTGTGTGTGTGTGTGTGTGTGTATGTGTTTGTGTATGTGTATGTGTATGTGTATGTGTATGTGTATATTTATGTGTGTGTGTGTGTGTGTGTGTGTGTGTGTGTGGAGGGGGGTAAACAGAGAGAAAGAAAACAGGAGGAGGAGGAGGAGGTAAGAGCAGGGAACGGAGAATGAGAGCTTGAGGGGACTCATGATTGCTTCATTGAGCATGTGCGAGGCATGCTGTAAGGGAATGGGTGTGTGTGTGTGTGTGTGTGTGGGGGGGGGGAATGGGTTTTCTCTCTGAAGTAGGGGGTGGGAGGGATTACGCTAACAGATAGACTATCACCATTCAGACGGCTCACCTGTCTGCAATCTCTCTTGCTCTCTCTCTAAATCTGTGTGTCTCCCTCCCCTAAACCCTCTTTGATTCACTCTCTCCCTCCCCTGTTTCGTATCCACATTTCCTCCCTCACATCTCCCTCTCTCTCTCCTTCACTCTCCTGTATCTCACCCTCTCATCTCCCTCTCTCTCTCCTTCACTCTCCTGTATCTCACCCTCTCATCTCCCTCTCTCTCTCTCCTTCACTCTCCTGTATCTCACCCTCTCATCTCCCTCTCTCTCTCTCCTTCACTCTCCTGTATCTCACCCTCTCATCTCCCTCTCTCTCTCCTTCACTCTCCTGTATCTCACCCTCTCATCTCCCTCTCTCTCTCCTTCAGTCTCCTGTATCTCACCCTCTCATCTCCCTCTCTCTCTCCTTCACTCTCCTGTATCTCACCCTCTCATCTCCCTCTCTCTCTCTCCTTCACTCTCCTGTATCTCACCCTCTCATCTCCCTCTCTCTCTCTCCTTCACTCTCCTCTATCTCACCCTCTCATCTCCCTCCCTCTCTCCTTCACTCTCCTGTATCTCACCCTCTCATCTCCCTCTCTCTCTCCTTCACTCTCCTGTATCTCACCCTCTCTCTCCTTCACTCTCCTGTATCTCACCCTCTCATCTCCCTCTCTCTCTCCTTCACTCTCCTGTATCTCACCCTCTCATCTCCCTCTCTCTCTCCTTCACTCTCCCGTATCTCACCCTCTCATCTCCCTCTTTTTTTTCTCCTGCTCCTTTTCTCTCTTCTTCATGCTCCCTCCCTTCCCTTCCTCACTGTCATTCACACGGTGGTGGGCATGTTCTGTGTCAGACCATCAGCCCTTCTCTCTCTTTCACTCACTCTGTCTCTCATTTCTCTCTATCTCTCTCTCTTTCACTCACTCTCTCTCTCTCCCTCTTATCTCCCTCTGTCTGTCTGTCTGTCTCTCTCTCTTTCACTCACTCTGTCTCTATCCCTCTTATCTCCCTCTGTCTGTCTCTCTCTCTCTTTTCTCCCGCTCTTTCACTCACTCTGTCTCTCATTTCTCTCTATCTCTCTCTCTTTCACTCACTCTGTCTCTATCCCTCTTATCTCCCTCTGTCTGTCTCTCTCTCTCTTTTTTCTCCCTCTCTCTCTTTCACTCACTTAGTCTCTCTCTCCCTCTTATCTCCCTCTGTCTGTCTCTCTCTCTCCCTCTTATCTCCCTCTGTCTCTCTCTCTCCCTCTCTCTCTTTCACTCACTCTCTCTCTCTCCCTCATATCTCCCTCTGCCTGTCTGTCTCTCACTTTTCTCCCTCTCTCTCTTTCACTCACTTAGTCTCTCTCTCGCTCTTATCTCCCTCTGTCTGTCTCTCTCCCTCTTTTCTCTGTCTCTCTCTTTCACTCACTCTGTCTCTCTCCCTCTTTTCTCTCTATCTCTCTCTCTCTCTCTTTCACTCACTCTGTCTTTGTCTGTCCCATAAGGTATATCTCATTTCTCTTCAATGAATCAAGCTTTGTGGGCCCCTAACCAGGCTGCATCAGGCACCACAGGATCCAGGAGCCAGGAGCCTGTGCATTAGAGACAGGGTCTCTGCATTGATTTTACAGCCTGAGCCGCCGGTAAGCCACCCTCTCCTCAGCATATTAAATTCCCAGCCTCCAATGAAACAGCCCGGCTCGCTCCCTCTGACTCCTCTTGTCGGAGGCCACTGAACACGGTCAATGAGATGCACAGCCTATCTGTGCGCCACCTATGTTTTGTGAAGAAAGAGTGGGCATGGTTGGGGGTGGAGGGGCGCGGCAGGGCATGGGCAGGGGCTCAGATAGCACTGGGGACGGGGGGGACATGTCCCCCCCAGATTCATAGTGACCCTGATCCGTCCCCACCACTCTCCCTACGTAAGGCGACAATCATCAGTAAATAACGTTTAAAAAAATGTTAGCGTCCCCCCCCAGTTCAAAATTCCCATCTGCACCACTGTGCATGGGGTACAGCTCTGATACTCAAGGCTCTCTTGTGCTTTGCAGGGGCACTGCAGAGCATATTTACCTGCCTTGGCTGAGGAAAGCGACGTAAATGTTATTGCAGACCTCGTTTTACATGAACAGCGACACAAATCACCCTTGAAAGCTTAAGAGGCTCAAGAAAGCCCAACATCAAATAACTTTTAATGCTTTCAGACGTCAGTTTATGACGGCCATTCACACATGCTGGGTTTGTCACCGCTGTGCCAAGATATACTGTCTCATAGGAGGCACCATAGGAATTTGATAAAAAAGGGAACCAGGCGTGCTTTGGTTATTGTATGCCAATACAAGGACCCATTACTTCTCCTGCTAGCATGAGTATGGCTAAATCTATGAGTATCAGGGACATGCACAGGAATTTTGAAGGGCAGTTGCTCTGCCCTGGAAAAAAGGGGCAACACATTATATTTTTTGTCACAGCCGCTGCCGCGCCCCCGTCATCTGATCGCAAATTTGTATCCAATATCATTTTAAACTCTCACTAACCGTTGCCGCCACGCCCCCGTCCCGATTGCAAATATACTGTATATATTTCCTTCGGAGGGGCAACTTCAGTTGAGGAGGGCAAACGGGCAGTTGCCCGAGCAACCTTACCCCACTCCTGTGCGCGTCCCTGATGAGTATGCAAAATGTATGCTGTATAAGTATGAAGAGGACGTATTTGAAGGAGGATGTGTTTGAACATATTTTCCTACATTTCCTTTGGGATCAATAAAATGCTGATGTTTCTATCTATCCATCCATCCATCTTTCTATCTATCTATCTATCTATCCATCTATCTATCTATCCATATATCCATCCATCCATCCATCCATCCATCCATCTATCTATCTATCTATCTATCTATCTATCTATCTATCTATCTATCTATCTATCCATATATCCATCTATCTATCTATTTATATATCTATCTAGATCATTGCAATAATATTATCAGATTCTGTGTCATCAATATGACAAATCCCATAGGCTGATGTGCTCACACAGATGTTCCTCTGTTCATTCGAGTCTCTTGTCTTTGATGTGTCCTGAGTGATAAAGGTGATTTTCCTTCCAGCAGAGAGCTCATAGATTGTGAAGTGGAGAGGTGCACTGTTGGAGAGACACACACCGGAAGAATCAGAGACACAGACAAGCCACGGAGGAACTTTTAAAACTGGATTTATTTTCTAAGTTCTTTTTAAATACTCTCTGGCTATGATCTTTATTTGTCTCAACTATTGAAAAGGTGTGCTTCTTCTTTACAGCATGAATCAAGCTGAAACTGCTGCAGTAATTGGGGGGAGGGGGTGTTAAGGAGTGGAGGTGAGTGGGGGTGGGGGGGTCACATATACAATGTTGCTTTTAGACCTGAAAGCTTTGTGTTTTCGGCCTATATCATGGGGTGGTTGGTGGGTAGTAATTACTAACAGTCCTGGTAAAGCAGTGATGATTGGCATGTGTGTGTGTGTGTGTGCGTGCGTGTGTGTGTGTGTGTATGCGTGTGCGTGTGTGTGTGTGTATGCGTGTGTGTGTGTGTGTGTGTGTGTGAGAGTTTGTGTATGCGTGTACGTGTATGCGCGCGCACGTGTGTGTGTGTGTGTGTGTTGTTGGGGTTGGAGGTCAGGTAATGGGTGCTAGGTGCCCATCTCGGCTGAGGGCACTGGGGAGGACGCTGAGTTCAGGCACTGGGCACTCTGAATGCGGTCTGGGGGGGGGGGGGGGAGTGCGCCTGTTCATATGCAGACGAATGCCTTCCCTGGACAGGAAGTCCATTTTCAAAACGTAGTCCACTTCTTCAGAACACTCCTCCGAAAAACAAACACATGTCCACCAGACAACAGAAAAAAGTAAAAACAAAAAGAAACGTTTATAGCGTTTTTTTTCCCCAAAGAAAGAAAATGTACCTGTGTTATGAACGTGCCTCGTAAATAAGACATTTTGTTTTTATTCATAGTGTTCGGTGGCTCATGAGGAGAACAGCAGCAGAGGAGTTTTGAGAAGCCAATGAAGGGTGTCATGAATGGTAGCCATGGTAACCATGGGAGATTCTCAGTGACACCTTCACCTCACGGGAGATATGGGTGGACGCAAGCATGAGTGTACCACAGGCAAGATGGCGACAACATAGAACGAGTATGGCTTCTTTTATCACCTCTGTCGCTAGCAGCCGCACAGGTGATGGACAGGTGTGTGTGGGAATACCCTGCTGAGGGGCAGCAAAAAAAGTGTGGGAGTATTCGTTTATGCACAGGTGTGTTATGAAGCCTACCTTCTGCATACATGAGAAAAACCCATGTGGAGAGGGGATTTCTTTCTTTTGTTTTTTTTTTGTTAGTTTTTAGTTTTTTTGCTCTTTAACATATTTTCTTGGGCAAATATACTTTCACACGCATAAGTTGCTGTACATCATAGCTAATTAAAAAGCCCTTGAATGGTTATGTAATTTGTTCATAAATGATGAAGCCCTTGGAGATATGATACTGACCTTGCAACCTAAAAGCACTAACTACCATTATACTATATTCAGATTTAAAACAATACAAAAAGCTTATGGCTAGCTCTGTTGCGGTACATGGCATACTGGTATGAACTCAGCGGTGGTTAAAGATTTTACAATGCCTTTATTACTCTGATTAAGTGTATTTAATTCTGCAAAGTTGTTTAACTCCTTATATAATATAAATCATTGCGTTGTTTTAAGGGAACAAGGACAAGGGAAACTCGGGAGAAACAACAATCTCCCTCTGGTCGAACAGTCTCCGTCAGGCTCGAAACATGAAAGACTTGAAAAGTCCTATCGGTGCAGTTCAGATTCCGTTCACATGATGCTAACAGACTAACATTGTTCTCTCTCTCGCGCGCGCTCTCTCTTTCTCTCTCGCTCTCTCTCTCTCTCTCTGGATGAAGGATCAGAGCCCCCCACCGTTCATTTCTATGGCTTTGAGTTTATGCAGGGCACCCAGAGAGGATACGTAATCCTCGCTGCCCTGCAAAAGAATATGCTGGAGAACAGTTTTGTAGTGTCTAGTTTTGGCAAATTACAGTAAATGCTCAAATATGACCCCACAGTGCAGTGTCTACCTCCCCTGGTGATCGCCTTTGAAGTGAGTTAATACCGCACGGTAGAAATCCTCTTGTTTTGAATCACCCACCCGCCCCTCACCCCCATTCGGATACCATTGGAAAACAAAAAACTGATTTAAATACAAAATGGATGGATGCATCACCAACTTACACGATAAGAATAATAATTATCATCTCTAGGAACAGTTAGATGTTTTCAAATGGATCAAAAAACCTAGATCCCACAACAAACGCTTCATCATAAATATTGCATCATAAAATACATCATTATTAAAGGACCCTAATTACAAGTTTTGGAAGTGGGCAGCAACATTGCCTGTTCTTTTTTTTTTTTCGTAAATGAGGAAGATGAACAAGGAAGATGACTGGGGGGTTTGGCACACTGTGATGCACGTAATATATGAGAAACAAATAATAACAACAATAAATAACAATAAAGACACAGTGGATTAGTTGACACATATTGTGTAGTGAACCCTGGCGAGCTTAAAGAGTCTCAAGTCACTCAGTCCAAACAGTGTTGTGTCCAGAGTTGGTCACTCCATCGCAGAAAAGATTCAGGACACGTCCCGTATTGTTCTGTGGCCTTATATATATATATCTTGTTCCCTACTCCCTGGATCTCTGAGTAATAAAAGTGTTGACTCCTGGCTCTGAATCTATTCTTGGGATTTTTTTTTTTTGCTCGTGCAAATACAACTGATGGATTCCACTGGTACAACCTCTCCCCTTGAGGCGTCTTGCCAATGGGTTTGCTGTCAGAGGTCACACAGTGAGAGCCATAGACATAAATATAGACATATATACCTATATATATATATGTCTATGGTGAGAGCTACTTTTCACCATGAATAAAATGGCCGACACAATGCCTCTGCTCTGCGGTGAGAGAAGAGAGGAAATGACGAGATCGGGGCGACTGCAAAACACTAGCGCCCCCCTTGAGGATGGCATGATAAACTGGGAAGAATGGCTGGTGCCAGGGTGTTTGGGGTGGCATGGGCGATTGGCATAACACAGTGATTCTGGGCTGGGGTTAGAATTTCTCAAATATCCGCGTCTCGGACAGAGGCAGACAGAAACCAACGACGCTGCTTTTTTTTTTCTTCTTCTTTGTCACAGCTGCGTACAATCAACTAGGAGCGGGAGGTGTGTGTGCCACTCCCCAGCCGAAAGGTACTGAGCTGTCTCGTAAGGCGCAGAGCGAGAGTAAGAGTCGGTCCCCCCCTCAGGCGTTGGCCCCTCCGCTCCCGAGGAGGAGACCCCCAGAAGATTTGTGCATCGCTCTAAAATAACCCTCGTACACCACGTACGATCTTTTCTGAATTAAAAAAAGGGGAAACATCAGAGCTACTTTGACAAGGGGGGAGATTGAGGGGGTCAAGACATTGTTCCATCCAAGTAGCCCTTGGGAAGAAGGGGAGGATGTTTTTTTTTTTTTTTTTTTTTTATTTGACTACAGGTGGAGGTGAGAAATGAAAGGGTGGCTTAAAAAGGGAGAGAATAAAAGGAAGCACCAATGATCTAACACTTACCATCTATATTTAAATATAGTGTTATAGAAAGAGGGTAGCAGCCCCATAGACCTCCAGTGCTCTTTCGTTTGGCTGCAGTAAGGGTTTAGGCCTTTGAAGACCACTCAGATGTCTGGAAATAGGTGACAGCACTCAGACTAACCCTTATTAACCTGGGCCCAGTTTCCCGAACGCTAAAAAGGACTTGAAATCGGTCGTAAGAGGGATATTGCAGAGCGGTTTCCCGACGCCGCACTTACGGCAATGATGAGTCTATGATGTCGCCAAAATCCACGTAGGCCGTTAAGATACGTCGCTATCGGGAAACTAGGCCCTGTATGGTTTCTATGCTGGTCTCTTTCTCTAACGTACTCTCAAGCTCTCTTTTGCCTTTTCTCTAGCTATCTGTCCGTGTCTCTCTCTCTCTCTCTCTCTCTCTCTCACTTTCTTTCTCTCGTTCTTTCTCACTAGTTTTCAAACAGGGGTGGTCCTCCTGTTGGCGGCGTCTTTGAAGTCCTTGGAGTTGGAGTTGTGCGCCTGCTGCAGGAACTCCCGCTCCGAGTTGAGCAGTGCTCCCATGGACGCCTTGCTGGGGTCCCGCGTCAGCGTGTACATGGAGATGTCGGCGGCGGCGGGGCCCGTGTAGCCGCCCTTGCCGATGGGTGAGGCGTCGCGCGAGGCCGGCTCGCTGCTGCGGCAGCTGGAGCGGCGGCGGAAACGGTAGCGGTAACTGGGGATGCGGCTGAACGCCGACTTCTTGATGAGCTCGACGCGGGACTTGGCGCGCAGCTTGCGGTGCTTCTCGATGAACATGTGCACGGCCAGCACGCCCACCATCTCGGCCATGATGAAGGAGAGCGCGCCGAAGTAGAAGCTCCAGCCGTACGTGTAGCCCTTCTTCGAATCGCTCTGGCCGGGGTCCCCCGAGTTAGCCGAGATGTAGACGATGATCCCGATGATGTTGGCGAGGCCTACCGAAGGGATAGAGAGAGAGAATGAGAGAGAGAGATATAGGGAGGGATAGAGAGGGATAGATAGAGGGAGGGATAGAGAGAGAGAATGAGAGAGAGAGAGAGAGAGAGGGAGGGATAGAGAGAGAGAATGAGAGAGAGAGAGATATAGGGAGGGATAGAGAGGGATAGATAGAGGGAGGGATAGAGAGAGAGAATGAGAGAGAGAGAGAGAGAGAGGGAGGGATAGAGAGAGAGAATGAGAGAGAGAGAGATAGAGGGAGGGATAGAGAGGGATAGAGATAGAGGGAGGGATAGAGAGAGAGAATGAGAGAGAGAGATAGAGGGAGGGAG
>NC_137916.1:26812805-26825305 GCF_963457725.1 Sprattus sprattus | reverse complement strand
TGTGTGTGTGTGTGTGTGTGTGTGTGCTGTGGGGTGAGGAGGGGAGTGATTAAGGCTGCGGACGGACGTTGGCTCGGCCTCAGGTCTGGGAATGAATCACACGCTCCCACACAGAGCCACTCACAGAACTAACATCTGTGCTCCCTGAAGAAGGGTCGTGTGTGTGTGTGTGTGTGTGTGTGTGTGTGTGTGTGTGCGTGCGTGCTCCCTGAAGAAGGCTCGTGTTTGCAGTCATCCAGACGATGACAAAGACATGTGCATTAAAAGGGGGATTTAGTTCCATGACGGAAATGAGCCGAGGGCGGCAGTGAACGATGTTTGCTTAGCTAAGTCCAACAGTGTAATTATTTAACGAAATGTCACATCGGGAGAAAAAAACTACAGCAAGAGTCGTGGTCGTTCTTCAGCGCCCCCATACTTAAACACTTACCAGGGCTCTTTGGTGATGAGAACTGTAACTTAACGCTTAACTATTCTAGACATACGAGCTTTTCATTCAAGCTTTTTAGTTAATAGCGCCCCCTAAAGGAAGCACTGCCCAAGGACCCAAGAGGCTCCTTGTGGTGTAGTGAAGCTTTACAGCTACGACAAGCAGGAGGATATTAACACTCTTTACTGAGAACTGTCAGCAGCATAAAAGTACGTGACTAGTTGCCTTGAGGTTCACTCTTCTTCTGCTCTATGTACGTAAATTAGCTAGCATTGATTACGGAACAGTGCCTCCTAGTGGTAGCACAATATAGAACAGTATTTCAGAACACAACACTCCTCTGCCCCTTCCCTTATGTGGCTGCCTCTGTCACGAGGCAAAGACACGTCTGCTTTGCCCCGTCGGAGCGGGATGGATGGCCATGTGCCTAAAAGCATCATCGGAAAAACAAAAACCGCAGCTCCGGCCGCCCACTCGCCATCCATCACGGCTTAAGAGCGCGCGCGAGTCCGCAGCCCTCATTTGCATACCATCAAGCACCCCTATGGGCAAGGCTGTCTGGACGGCGGCGTGGGTCAAGCGCTTCCGGGGGTTATTTATTTATTTATTTATCGGAGAAAGGACAGCTCGAGCGCATTAGGGGGAGAATGCATTTCATTAGCCGGCCTTCTGTGCGCCTGCTCGGCTTGCCATCATTACCAAAACAAGCGGTCTGGCGCATAAACAGAATTTTAAAAAAAGAGAACACTCATGCCATTATCTCAGTGACTCTCCCTGGAAACAAGCCCTGCGAGGAATATACTTTGCGGAACGGAATTTAAAAGGCTTAATTAGGTTTTCCTGTGCTGACCGATGGTTCAAAATGATTTGATTAAGGTATCGGATCACTGTATCCTAAAATTAACGTGGCCATTTCTTTTGGACGCACACACGACGTCTCTCTCACTCCTTAGTCCCCAGGTCAAAGGAGTCATCTTCATCATGACGTGGCGCCTTCGCACTAAACCGTCGCCTCAACCATCGACTCCCTTCCTTTCCCCTCTCTCTCTCTCTCTCTCTCTATCCTCCCCTCTCTCTCTCTCTCTTTCTCTCTCTCTCTCTCTCTCTCTCTTGTAGCACTGGGACTCTATCTCTCTCTCTCTCTCTCTCTCTCTCTATCCCCCCCTCTCTCTCTCTCTCTCTACCCCCCCCCCCTCTCTCTCTTTCTCTCTCTCTCTCTCTCTCTATCCTCCTCTCTCTCTCTCTCTCTCTCTCTCTCTCTCTCTCTCTCTCTCGTAGCACTGGGACTCTATCAAAACAATTAGCCTGCTTGGTGTTTGTGTTTCACACCGTGCCTAATGGAAGGCCTCAGCCCAGATATTGACTGAAAGAGAGAGGGAAAGGGCAAGGGGAGGGAAAGTGGAGAGAAGAGAGTGAGAGAGAGTGCGATAGAGAGAATAAAGCAATGAATAAAGGGGGCTACACGAGAGAGAAGAAAGCGAGAGAGAGAGAGAGAGAGAGAGAGTGAGAGAGTGCGATAGAGAGAATAAAGCAATGAATAAAGGGGGCTACACGAGAGAGAAGAAAGCGAGAGAGAGAGAGAGAGAGAGAGAGAAAAAGAAATAAGGAATACCACAAGATTCATAGGAGTCATCTGAGACTTGTTTTCAATTAAAGGCTACCTTTGCCAAAAACAACTCATGCAGGGGCTTATTTATTAGGTCCCCATGCTTGACCTGGCCCCTGAGGAGGTGGGGGAAGGGAGGTGGAGGATGGCGGAGGAGGAGGTGGTGGAGGAGGAGGTGGTGGAGGAAGAGGTGGGGGAAGGGAGATGGAGGATGGAGGAGGAGGTGGTGGAGGATGGAGGAGGAGGAGGTGGTGGAGGAAGAGGTGGGGGAAGGGAGGTGGAGGCTGGCGGAGGAGGAGGTGGTGGAGGAGGTGGGGGAAGGGAGGTGGAGGAGGAGGTGGTGGAGGAAGAGGTGGGGGAAGGAAGGTGGGAGTAGGAGGTGGTGGAGGAGGTGGGGGAAGGGAGGTGGAGAAGAGGTGGGGGGAAGGGAGGTGGAGGAAGAGGTGAGGGAAGGGAGATGGAGGAGGAGGTGGTGGAGGAAGAGGTGGGGGAATGGAGGTGGAGGAGGAGGTGGTGGAGGGCCACAGACAGCTAGGCGTAAGCAGGGGGAACTGTAGCTACAGTGGCCAGGGCCCTCAGGAACTGGAGCATTGTACTATGGAGGGGTCTGTTGGAGTGACAGCTGGTGTTGGGTGAGAGTGAGGAAGATAAGGAGAAGATGGAGGCTATCTCCTCTGTTCGTCTCTGGCCATCTATCTGTTCCGCTGGTGGTGTCCAGGACAGAGAGACTCCGAGAGAGACTTGGGGCCCTATTCACCCACCTACTCTATACACAACTACCACCCCTCCCCTCCACATACACACACATATACACACACACCCACACATACCCTAGGAGAAAAAGAGAAGAAAGGACACCGTTTACAATAAAAATGAAAAAAAAGAGAGAGAAACCCATGAAGAAAAGAAGGATTATTCCCCTTTTACTTCTCCTTCTCCCTTTCTCTCTTCCTCTCGTCATCACTCTCTCCTCTCTCACTCTCTCTCTCCTCCTCTCACCCTCTCTCACTCTCTCTCACCCCCTCTCCCCTCTCTCTCTCCCTCTCCTCTCTCTCACCCTTCTCTCCTCTCTTCACTCTCTCTCTCACTCCTCTCTCTCCCTCTCTCTCCTCTCTCACACCCTCTCCCCTTTCTCTCCCCTTCTCTCCCCTTCTCTCTCTCACTCTCTCTCTCTCCTCTCACTCTCTCTCATCACACACTCACCCTTCTCTCTCTCCCCTTTCTCACCTCCTCTCTCTCCTCGCTCTCTCTCTCTCTCTCTCTCTCTCTCTCCCTTTCTCTCTCGCCTTTCTCTCTCTCCTCTCACTCTCTCTCTCTCCCTCTCTCTCTCCCTTCTCTCTCTCCTCTCTCACTCCTCTCTCCCCTTTCTCCTCCCTCTCTCTCTCTCTCTCTCCCCTTCCCCATCTCCTCTCTCTCTCTCCTCTCTCACTCTCTCTCTCCCCCTTTCTCTCTCCTCTCTCTCTCTCCTCTCTCACTCTCCTCTCTCCCCCTTTCTCTCTCTCCTCTCTCACTCTCTCTCCTCTCTCTCTCTCTCTCTCTCCCCCTTTCTCTCTCCTCTCTCACTCTCTCTCTCCCCTTTCTCTCTCTCCCCCTTTCTCTCACTCTCTCTCTCTCCCTTTCTCTCTCTCCTCTCTCACTCTCTCTCTCTCCTTCTCACTCTCTCTCTCCCTTCTCTCTCTCCCTTTCTCTCTCTCCTCCTTCTCTCTCTCTCTCTCTCACTCTCTCTCTCTCCTTTCTCTCTCTCCTCTCTCACTCTCTCTCCTCTCCCTTTCTCTCTCTCCTCTCTCTCTCTCTCTCTCCCCCTTTCTCTCCTCCTCTCTCTCTCTCCTCTCTCACTCTCTCTCTCCCCCTTTCTCTCTCCTCTCTCTCTCTCCTCTCTCACTCTCTCTCTCCCCCTTTCTCTCTCTCCTCTCTCACTCTCTCTCCTCTCTCTCTCTCTCTCTCTCTCTCCCCTTTCTCTCTCCTCTCTCACTCTCTCTCTCCCCCCTTTCTCTCTCTCCCCCCTTTCTCTCTCTCCTCTCACTCTCTCTCCCCCTTTCACTCTCCTCCTCTCTCACTCTCTCTCCCCCTTTCTCACTCTCTCTCCCCCTTTCTCACTCTCTCTCCCTCTCCTCTCTCCCTCCCTCTCTCTCTCCTCTCCTCTCTCCCCCTTTCTCTCTCTCCTCTCTCACTCTCTCTCCCTCTCCTCTCTCACTCTCTCTCTCCCCCTTTCTCTCTCTCCTCTCTCTCTCACTCCTCTCTCCCCCTTTCTCTCTCTCCTCTCTCACTCTCTCTCCCTCTCCTCTCTCACTCTCTCTCTCCCCCTTTCTCTCTCTCACTCCCTCTCTCTCTCACTCTCTCCCTCTCTCACTCTCTCCTCTCTCCCTCTCTCTCCCTCTCCTCTCTCCCTTTCTCCCTCTCCTCTCTCACTCTCTCTCCCTCTCCTTTCTCCCTCTCCTCTCTCCCTCTCTCACTCCCTCTCTCTCTCCCTTCTCTCTCTCCCTCTCTCCTCTCTCACTCTCTCCTCTCTCTCCCTCTCCTCTCTCACTCTCTCCCTCTCTCACTCCCTCTCTCTCTCCCTTCTCTCTCTCCCTCTCTCCTCTCTCACTCTCTCCTCTCTCCCTCTCTCTTCTCTCTCTGCCTCTCCCTCTCTCCTCTCTCACTCTCTCTCCCTGCAGGCCACTTCCAAGCCGCTGCAGCTCTGGAGATGATGTCTTTTCTCTTTCTCCTCTCCTCAATGATATCACACCAGTCGAGAGTGTGTTTTTTTTAAAGAGATGACACGTGATTAGTCACACTTCAGTGAAGTACACGTTCAGCATAATTTACCCCGCAGATTTAAGAGGAACTGCGCCGACAACAGCGCAAGAAGCTTCATTTGCTGCTCGGAACCCTGGGTCATTTTTTTTTCTTGAAAAAATCCACGTCCACTCCCAGTGTAGTGTGTGTGTGTGTGTGTGTGTGTGTACACATAGTATGTCAGTCTGGGAGAGCGACATCAAGGTACCCAGTGCTTGAACTATCCATCATCCAGTGGTGTAGTGGTCCCCTGCAGAAGTGGGTATACTCTTAATTTTTTTAAGCAGCCCATACAGCACAGGATAAACGCCCTGTTTTGAGAAGTGGGTATACTCAATGCTGACTGAAAAATAAGTGGGTATACTCCGTATACCTTGCGTATACCCAGGACTGCACCACTGCCATCATCATCCCTGTCATTCGCATTACATGGAATATGTCATACACACACAGCAGTATGAGAGTGGGTTTATGCGATACATTACCAGCACCTGAAACCCAGATCTATTCATGGTCAAATGTCTAGACGGGGGTGTTCCTGTGTGAGCGAAGCCTTTACACGGGCGTTTCTGAAAACAATACTTGAGGGGAGAGTAATTAGAACGTCCGCTGTGCTCTGTGTTAATGACGGGCGTACTCTAAATGTTTTTTTTTCTTCTTCCGCAGGTACGGCGAGGAGCGGAGAGACAGGGCGAGCAGAGCTGAGCAGAACTGAGCGTAGCGCGCCGCGGCGAACGATCAGCCCTAATGGCTTTGACACGGTGAGTCATCCCGTTTCGTCGGGGCGGCGTTTTAATGATCTCCACAGGGCACGGTTATCTTCCCCAGTCCTCATCGGCAGTATTAACACCGCCGGCACTACCGTCGGATTAGTTACCAGCACACTAATTTAACCAAACATCACAAGGGCCAGGAATTCTCTCGCAGAGCCGCGTGACTTCCCCTGTCAGTGGCAGGAGGTTGACGAAGTGAACGCTTCTGAGGAAATATGGAGATCGGTGTGTAACGTGCACCGTGGACAGTCCACGGCGACGAGGCATGGGACTCATTGTGCATTTGATGTAAAGCACGAAGGGCTTGGATGACACTCCTTTTCTGCTTGGCACACACAACCACACACACACACATACACACACACACACACACACACACACACAGAGACACACAGACACACACACACACACACACACACAGACACACAGACACACAGACACACACACACAGACACACACACAGACACACACACACACAGACACACACACACACAGACACACACACACACACACACACACACACACACACACACACACACACACACACACACACTCACACTTGATGTAAAGCACGAAGGGCAAGACATGTTATTTCTACCCTTTGGATGACACTCCTTTTCTCTCCCTCTCTCTCTCTCTGTCTCTCTCTCTCTCTCTCTCTCTCTCTCTCTGTCTCTCTCTCTCTCTGTCTCTCTCTCTCTCTCTCTCTGTGTCTCTGCATATCACACTCTCTCCACCCCTCCCGCTGTTAAGTGCTCATTCCCATTCTCACAGAGGGGTCACACACACACACACACACACACACACACACACACACACACACACACCCCTCTCATTCCCATTCTCACAGAGGGGTCACACACACACACACACACACACACACACACACACACACACACACACACACACACACACACACACACACACACCCCTCTCATTCCCATTCTCACAGAGGGGTCAGGCAAAAGGGCTGTTGGTGTTTGTTTAAGCGGAGCTACTCCAGCCCTGGTTCATGCATTAGGAAACTCCTCAGCAAGACTCCCCCACCCCCTAGAGGCTGCCTGGAGAGAGGGCTCCTACTGCACAATGTGTCTGTGTGTGTGTGTGTGTGTGTGTGTGTGTGTGTGTGTGTGTGAGTGTGTGTGTGTGTGTGTGTGTGTGTGTGTGTGTGTGTGTGTGTGTGGGAGAGAGGGCTCCTACTGCACAATCTCCTCCATTAGATCCACGGGGGGTCCCTGGCTGTCTCGCACACTGGGTAAAACAGCCTTGGCTCTGCTGCGGAGGAATCATATTGCCCATATAAAGTAAGTGTGTGAGTGTGTGTGTGTGTGTGTGTGTGTGTGTGTGTGTGTGTGTGTGTGTGTGTGTGTGTGTGTGTGTGTGTGTGTGTGTGTGTGTGAGTGAGTGTGAGTGTGAGTGTGTGTGTGTGTGTGTGTGTGTGTGTGTGTGTCTGTGTGTGTGTGTGTGTGTGTGTGTGAGTGTGTGCACTGTGGTCCAGCAGAGTGTTTGGGCCAGAGCCCCTGGTTGTGCACGGACAGGGAGTCTCACTGGTCTGCTCCGTCTCTACGCTCTAGTGAACGCCATCACTTCAACCTGCCTCTTACCACCTCATGACACGCATGCAGGCCTACATATATACACACACTCACTGTCTCTCCTTCTACTACACACGCAAACACCCATAAACACACACACACACACACACACTTTTGTCAGACACTCATAACACTGATATCTCTCTTCCACAAACACACACACACACACACACATACACATACACACCAAATAAATTGGTAAAAGGGTGAAACATATTTACATTTTCCACAGAGGTCTTCTAAATCTTTACAGTCTACTCTCAATACAGCTGAGAATGCATCGAATGTTACCCACATGTAACGTGACAATAACAGAATGCATTAGAATGTTACCCACATGAACGTGACAACAACAGAATGCATCCGAACGTTACCCACATGTAAGTGACAATAACAGAATGCATCGAATGTTACCCACATGTACGTGACAATAACAGAATGCATTAGAATGTTACTCACATGTACGTGACAATAACAGAATGCATCGAATGTTACCCACATGTACGTGACAATAACAGAATGCATCGAGCGTTACCCAAATGTACGTGACAATAACAGAATGCATCGAACGTTACCCACATGTACGTGACAATAACAGAATGCATTAGAATGTTACTCACATGTACGTGACAACAACAGAATGCATAGAATGTTACTCACATGTACGTGACAATAACAGAATGCATTCGAATTTTACCCAAATGTACGTGACAACAGAATGCAAGGGGTGGTTGTCGAAGAGATGGCACAACCATTTAAATCCTACTCACTAAAAGCTAAAAAGAAAAAAAATGTTTAGAGATTAAAATTATTGGTGGGCCCGAAGAAAGTAGTTTGATTGTTCAGAGAGGCGAATCTGCTGCATTTTATGGTCTTCAAGCTCTAATTATCAGCTGCATTTAATATTTAACAAGCTTTTTAAAATTCTGAGTTAGGTGGTGAACGTGTCATTTAGTTTTGTGTTCATGCTTGTAATCAAAAAATCTCACAAGACGCTTGGTTGGGTGTATGTTTTCCCAGAGGCTCAGGGGTGGGACCTGAAAGACCTTCACCTGTCATTGTGAAGAAGCATGTTGCTGGGAGGCCATGGCAGGTACGCTCAACAGTAGTGTGCACTTCCTTAACACTAGCACACTGCCATACTGGCATACTAGCATACTGGCATACTGCCACACTGGCATACTAGCATTCTGGCATACTGCCACACTGGCATACTAGCATTCTGGCATACTGCCACACTGGCATACTAGCATACTAGCATACTGGCACACTACCACACTGGCATACTAGCATACTAGCATACTGGCACACTGCCACACTGGCATACTGCAGGGCTGTTAGAGTGAAACGCGTTTGGCTAAATGCATAAGATGATACAATATAAGTGTAATGGCCAACTTGGTGTCTGTGAGCCAATGTGATACTGCAATCTGCTGCGCCTAAGACAAGCAGTAGAGCCAACACACACACACACACACAAACACACACACACACACACACACACACACACACACACACACACACACACACACACACACACACACACACACACACACACACACACACACACACACACACACACACACACACACACACACACACACACACACACATTTACATTCAATTACATACAAGCTGAAAAGCCCCAGAGTAGACTTTTTATGAATCAAACGGCCACTCTTCTAATGTGTCCAATAAAACAGGCTGGAGTCTGCATTTCGCCTTCCTTGAGAACACTCTTGGCTTCCATCTGCCCTGCGAGGATGCCTGTGCAGGCCGGCCAAATGACGCCTGCCAATGCATCCTCCACAGAGCGCCTCTGCCATGCGCTGTCACCACCAGTGTTGTCCAACATTTGATTTAATGGACTTCTTTTGGCTTGTTAGGCCTCCGGAAAGTGCTGTCTGTGTTGAGTCAATGGAGAAGCCAGCCGCAGCAGAGCTAAGGACATCTGTATTCTGAGCATCATCCCGGCTCCCTGGCTCGCCACTCTCTCTCTCTCTCTTTCTCTCTCTCTCTCTCTCTCTCTCTCTCTCTCTCTTTCTCTCTCTCTCTCTCGCTCTTTCTCTCTCTATCTCTCTCTCTCTTCTTTTTCTTCCTCTCTCTCTTTTCCCTTTTCTCTTCTCTACCCCCCCGCCCCCCCCTTAGCTTTCTCTCTCCCTACAGGCTGCCAGTAATAAAACGAATTACATACAGAGAGGTCCAAAGAAATATAGCCCCGTCGCTAACGCTAGCATGCACCAGTGACAGCCATGGCCCCCACTAGGGGAGCAGAGTGCTAGCTCTCTTCTGCACCACACAGCATGGATGCTAACGTATGTTCACCTGTAAACAGCATAAATGTACACACCTCAAGAAGAATAACAACAATAACAATAAAATAAAAAAACAGACAGACAAGCAATAAAACAGCAGAGAGGGTCATAACCGCGAAGCCGCACCTCCCCCGCTAATGAATCTCCAGTGAACTGGATCCAATCTCGGGCCGCCCTGCAGACGAACAAGGAGCAGATATTGGAGACACTTACTCATTGCCAGAGTCACAATGATTACTCCTGACCGGGGGGGGGGAGGCCAAGACCCCGGGCGGCCCGGTGGGTCCTGGAGAGCGTCGCCGTATTGAGCCGCGAGTATATTAGGAGAGGAGCTCAGGAGCCGGGGCCCGACGATCAATGCCGCCCCCCCAGCGCCCCCCCCCCCCCCCCCCGAGGAGGACAGCCACACCGCCTGGCGTCATGCCATCCGGCGTTGGCGCGGCTTAGGCCCTGGGTGGGACGGAGGAGCAGTCACCCGACGGCATGGCGGCATGTGATGGATGTGCCCCCAAAACACCAAAGATTCAAAACATGGAATTCAGCTTCTAAGGGCTGTAAGGTATATGAGCGAGGGGTTCAGATTCTTCTTTGTGTATTTCGTTTTGTTTATTTGTATAACTGTAATTCTTCTTGAGTATTATCTTTCTTCTGTGTCTTTCATTTTTGTCCTTCTTTCTTGGGCTCTGTCTGTGCATATGTGTGTGTGTGTGTGTGTGTTTGCGTATGTGTTTGTGCGCGTGCGTATGTGCTTGTGTGTGTGCCTGTGTTGTGTGTAAATATGTGCCGTGTGCGTGTACGTGTGTGTGTGCGTGTGTGTTTGTGTACATATGTGCGTGTGCGTATGTGTGTGTGTGCCTGCATGTGTGTGTGTGCATGCGCGTGTGTGCATGTGTGCGTGTTATTAAACTTTATTCCTGATCTGTGTGGGTTGAGTGGAATGGATCAGTTCGTCTTTATTGCCAAGTGGAGTGACAGCAGGGTTATGACAGTGTGACAGAGCCTGCAGCAGTGGCCTGTGAGCCCTCAAGCTATTCTCTCTCAAACACACACACACACACACACACACACATTGGATCCACGCACACACACCCACACTCACTCGCTCACACACACACACACACACACACACACACACACACACACACACACACACACACACACACACACACACACACACACACACACACACACACACACACACACACAGCAGCAGCAGCACAGAGAGTACATTGAGCCGACTGCCCGAAGAGCTGCATCCTCAAAGCTGTTACCATTTCAATCAACACTCCTCTCTCAGTGAGAACCCCAACAAGTCTTTCAGACACATTCACACACACATTCACACACACACACCTTCTAAACAGTCAAAGTAAATCTGTCAAAATAATTGTTGTGCACAACACCCTCGTCCTTTACCCCTTCACCCTTTCTTCTCTCACACCCTGTCTTTCTCCATGTCTATCTCTCTCTCTCCCTGTATCTATCTCTCTCTCTCTCTTTCTCCCTGTCTCTATATCGCTTTCTCCATGTCTATCTCTCTCTCTCTCTCTCTCTCTCTCTCCCTGTATCTATATCGCTTTCTCCATGTCTATCTCTCTCTCTCTCTCTCTCTCTCTCTCTCCCTGTATCTATATCGCTTTCTCCATGTCTATCTCTCTCTCTCTCTCTCTCTCTCTCTCTCCCTGTCTCTATATCGCTTTCTCCATGTCTATCTCTCTCTCTCCCTGTATCTATTTCTCTCTCTCTCTCTCTCCCTGTCTCTATATCACTTTCTCCATGTCTATCTCTCTCTCTCTCTCTCTCTCTCTCCCTGTATCTATATCGCTTTCTCCATGTCTATCTCTCTCTCTCTCTCTCTCTCTCTCTCTCTCTCCCTGTCTCTATATCGCTTTCTCCATGTCTATCTCTCTCTCTCCCTGTATCTATTTCTCTCTCTCTCTCTCTCCCTGTATCTATATCGCTTTCTCCATGTCTATCTCTCTCTCTCTCTCTCTCTCTCTCTCTCCCTGTCTCTATATCGCTTTCTCCATGTCTATCTCTCTCTCTCCCTGTATCTATTTCTCTCTCTCTCTTTCTCCCTGTCTCTGTATCTCTTTCTCCATGTCTATCTCTCTCTCTCCCTGTATCTATTTCTCTCTCTCTCTTTCTCCCTGTCTCTGTATCTCTTTCTCCATGTCTATCTCTCTCTCTCTCTCTCTCTCTCCCTGTATCTATTTCTCTCTCTCTCTCTCTCCCTGTATCTATATCGCTTTCTCCATGTCTATCTCTCTCTCTCCCTGTATCTATTTCTCTCTCTCTCTCTCTCCCTGTCTCTGTATCGCTTTCTCCATGTCTATCTCTCTCTCTCCCTGTATCTATTTCTCTCTCTCTCTCTCTCCCTGTCTCTGTATCGCTTTCTCCATGTCTACTCTCATTCACCCCGTTTTTATACCTCCTTTTGTCTCTCCCCCTGGATCAGAGTGTCAATGGGTTCATCTCTCTCTCCTCCTCTCATCACCTGTGTCTTCTCTTTCTCTCTCTCCTCTCCTCTTCACCTGTCTCTTCATCTCTCTCTCCTCTTCTCTTCTCATCTCTCTCCTCTTCTCTTCACCTGTCTTCTCATCTCTCTCTCCTCTTCTCTCTTCTCATCTCTCTCTTCTCATCTCTCTCTCCTCTTCTCTTCTCATCTCTCTCTCCTCTTCTCTTCACCTGTCCCTTCATTTCTCTCTTCTCTTCACCTGTCTTTTCATCTCTCTCTTCTCTTCTCTTCACCTGTCCCTTCATTTCTCTCTTCTCTTCACCTGTCTTTTCATCTCTCTCTCCTCTTCTCTTCTCTCTTCATTCCTCTCTTCTCTTCTCATCACCTGTCTTCTCATCTCTCTCTCCTCTTCTCTTCACCTGTCTTCTCATCTCTCTCTCCTCTTCTCTTCAACTGTCTCTTCATCTCTCTCTTCTCTTCTCTCTTCATCTCTCTCTCTCCTCTTCACCTGTCTCTTCATCTCTCTCTCCTCTTCTCTTCACCTG
>NC_137916.1:26792805-26802805 GCF_963457725.1 Sprattus sprattus | reverse complement strand
AACAGAGCAGCAGACGAGAGAAGGGAAAAGAACGGCCATACATATTCTCCAATCGCCTGCAGATCATTACAGAGTAGTTGAGGGAGCAGTGCAGTGAGTGGGTGCAGTGAGCGGCAAAACTGACACTCGGCAGTCTAGCCGTGCCCTGACACAGATGTTACAGCCGCTCACCTCGCCCATTAAACCACCCAGTCAGACCGCCGATCAATTGCAACCTTTCATCCCCCCCCCCCCATTTGATAAGAGCATGCCATACCAGTGGGAGGAACGTCCTCTGTAAAGGCTTGTGAGCAGTGGTGTAGTCCAGGGTATACGCAGGTATACGGAGTATACACACTTTTTTTTTTTGTCAGCATTCCGTATACCCACTTCTCGAAACAGGATGTTTATCCTGTGTTGTATGGGCTGCTTAAAAAATAAATGAGAGTATACCCACTTCCCCAGGGACCACTACACCACTGGTGGAAATGTGTGTGTGTGTGTGTGTGTGTGTGTGTGTGTGTGTGTGTGTGTGTGTTGCTTGTGAGGGCCCCGCATCTGTCTGGAAGAGTGTGTGCAGGAATTCCTAAGACGGCCTACCGCCATCAGTGTGCCACTCTGAGGTCTGTGAGGTCTGTGAGTGATAGACGGAGCTCTGGGCTCCGGCACCTATACTTGGCAGGCGTGCCAGGTAAGCGTCTCCTGAGAAGCGCTAGGTGCTGACTTTGATCATACATGGCAGAGGCTCTGGTGCTCTGGTGGATTAAGATGGGCAGCAATGTGGCTTGATAGTCTCTGTTTATTACCAACCAGTGTTTTTTTTGTTTGTTTTTTTGTGTGCTTTTGACTCATGTCTTGAGTCCACTTGTTCTATTGCTGGTTACAATCAGTGGCCTCTATGGTGAAGACTGATGAATGAACAGCATAATGGATTCGGTTTTGAGCCAGCTTCAAGATCAGTGAGAACATCAGTCTGTGTATGTGCTCATATTTACTGACTGGGTGAACACGATAACAGGAAGCCTTTTGAATGCATGCTAAATAGCTGTGTGGTTTTCGTTTACAGAGAAGAATATCCCCCTGTTACAGTGAAGCAGGGAAAATAACTGAAGTGACGCTGACTGCAAGGACCATTCATCTTCTTAAGGGCACTGACTGAGTGCACGAACGCATCAGCACAAGTCTGTGAACAGAACACCAGCGTGCATTCTCCGGGAAAACACCTTAAGACGAGTGCGTGGCTGCCGGCACGTGTTTAAAGGTGTTGACAGTTGTCTCAGGAGGAAATGACAGAGCTTCAACGGAGACGTCAACTAACCAACTGCCATGCAATTTTAACACCGACCTCAGCGAGTCCAACAATTACCTAGCCCGACCCCACACCCCTTACCTTCGAGGCAGCAGGTTCGCCACAACCCAGAGTGGGTCATCACTTCTTCGTTCTTCTTGCTGGTGTCGTTGTCGTTAGCCGATTTGGTCCTGCACACTCCTCTCGAATACAGCCAGTAGTCCGTCCCCACCGCGATTGTCATCAGACTGAACGCGGCGAAAGCCCCCACCGTAGTGATTAGCATTTGAACTCCTCTGTCACACATCATCATTCTGCTTCATTTCAGGAAGGGAAACCGTTGCAAAGGTACGAATGCAATTCAGAGGGGGAGATATGTCCTAACTGACCTGATTCGCTGACGCTTGACATCAAACGACTTCAAAAACACATTCCATAATTTCGGGGATGTGAGGTGCTTGCTCGCCTGTCGCTGTTGCAGCCACCCAACTTCTGAAATCAGCAGCAAAGGAACTCTAAACGAACGTGTGTCAGCTTGCGCCTAAAGCCTTAAAGTGTCTTCATACGCTACACTGAAAGGAACACGTTTAGAATAACGCAAAATACAGGTTTAAAACACATATTTCCCACTGCCCACCTGCATGTTTGTGTCAGAATCACGTTTTTAGAGGGAACCATTGAGGCGGTAAAGACAAACGAGTTATCAAATGGACTTTTCAGCGCAAATAATAGCACGCTACGCCATTATTTTCTATTTACAACCAGAATATTTCGGTAGACATCATTTTCCGGTGTCCCTAGACAAGTATGACAAGAGCGACATAAGAAAATGTTCCTTCCGTTAATCCAGCGAATGTTTATCTTCTGCTGCTAGTCCACCGTTTTTCTTCTATTATTATTTTTTTTGCAATGAAAATCCGATTTGGTGACCGGCGTGTTCAGTCGCTGACATTTCCTTCCAAATTCCTCCTTTAGACCAAGCGACTCAACGTATCTGAAAATATGTTGTTACTGGAAGCAGCATTTTTTTTTTTAAAGGCACCTTACAATGAGTGCTCGTTTAAATTCACATACTCCGAACACTTGTAATTTTCTATGCCGGAGATGACAGCGTTAGTGTCAGTGACGATGCTGGCTCCAGCAATTGTGTCTTAGAAATGACAGCTCCCACGTTCCTCCCGAATCCGCTGCTCTAAAACAACGCCCACAGTGGCACCGGAGGGAGAGTTGAGCGTTGAAAATGTAGCGCGCTGGCTTCTGTCCGTGGTGCTGAATGAACGGAGCTGCTCGTAATCTCCGAATTTCTCCCTGGCGCTCGCTGCACAGCGCCCCTGGCTCAACCAATGTGCTACTTAGGCCTTCATATGCAAAGATATTGGCAACTGATGCGTGAAGAATGGACCCTGGAGAACAGAAACGTACTTAAAGAGCCACGAACATTTTAATGATTTCGTCATCCGCGAAGACTCCCACATAGAAATTGTTCGGTGGAGTTTTTACAGTTCAGTTAGTCCAGACCAATATTTATACTGCTAAAAACAAAGAGCAGGGAGTGGTGGTTAACAGCTTCGTTTAACAGAGTCCATTTTAGAATTATGTATTCCACGTCTTCACGGATCAAGAAAAACAAGGAATAAGATGGGTGTAGCCAAGGATTCTTGCGCATAGCGAAAAGCTTTATGACCGCCATTGGGACTGAGTGATCATTTCCATAAAGTATCAGATCATTTAAGAAATTGAATTCAACAACACGTGATAATCTACAATTAGCAGTTGCCGTAGTCTAAAACGCAAACAGCCCAACCTTCAATCAGGCCACTCCTTCACGCCTGGAATGAGACCTCAGTTTCTTTGACGCTGACAACATTACTGTAACACTCTGACAAAGTAATGCGTTTTTGAAGCGTTGCCCTTGGCTTGCAGAACTAAACATTCGTTCCACATTCTCATCACATTGCTCGAATCTCAACGGGGTAGATTTACCCACTGAAAACAAATATATCTTTGAATATAACCAATTGTAGTTCTAACAGGGGGCTTTTCTTATACTTAGCCTACTCTTCCCTACAGATATTTTTTTTGTATCCACCAGATAGGCCATGGTTTCTATAGGCTACATTGGTAAAAGGCAGGCATGTATTCAAATTCAGTTATTTTCCATCAAACACTCCTTGACCTGCGTTTGACCCTCTCAAGGTTTTGACGGGTATTCCTCAATTGCGAAATATATGAGGAGATGAAATATGCATGTCTGACACCCGCTGCGCCACCTGGCTTTGTCCTGATCTTGGGAGAGCGTCTTTTTTCAGAGTTCGTATTCCATTTCCTTGTGTGTGTGTGTGTGTGTGTGTGTGTGTGTGTGTGTGTGTGTGTGTGTCAGGTTTGAAGGCCCCGGAGTGCAAAAGCTATGTGTGCTACTCGGCCCATTGTCTTAAAATGATCTTACTGCAATATAATATAAAGGCCTTACGAAAACATGACCCTCCCCTGCAAAGCTTGTTTCCCATAAAAATAAAGACGAGGAAATAAACTCAAAACAAAGACGGCAGTGCCCTATGTTGAATACGACTGAAGTTAAGAGTGGGACAAGGCGAACAATAACGGCAATGAAACAACATCTGTTTCGGCTGGGATCTGAACCAAGTCTTCCCAGAAATTCGGGATATAATATGCAAATCATAGATACAGGCATACTAAGCAGGCCTATTAGGTAGATGAATCATCCGCGGTAATCTGTGGGGAGAGAAGATACACGGAAGATCTGCTTGACTGACAGTTTAAACTGGAAGGGGCAGCACGGATGTTGGCCGTCGCCTGGTGACGGCCATTACCGGCCGATCTTGTACTTTCAGATTGCGGAGTACCGCGCGTATCGCGGCCACTGAGGTGCTTTAGGTGGCCCGTCAGTGACGCCCATTGTGCCAACTCCGCGGTTGCTCCGAGTGGGTGTGTGAGAGAACGAGGCTGCCAGACTCAGCTTTCGAAAGCCAGCATTATAGCTTTGATCTCTCTCTGACTAATCAGGCCTCCCCACGTAATTGAGTGGGATGCGGTTCTACATATGGTATCAAAATGACGATTCCGTGGAAGGATTTCTCTGTGTTTTTTCCCCTCTATACCTTCATCTGAACTGACATTTAGTTGTTTTTCCTAACAGTCACAGTCCCTCTGTGTGGGATTGATTTTTTCGCTGTAGATGATGTCAGAATGGAGGAAGAATAGACTTCTGTGAAGAGGAGACTCTTTCCCCTGCAGGTCGGAGAAGCCAACAGGCCAATAGAGCTCATAGATAGAGCTTTAATAGAGCTCAGTCCTCGGCAGGCATGATACATATGGCTCATTCACTCTCTCTTTCCCTCTCTCTCTCTCTCTCTTTCTCTCTATCTATCTCTTTCTCTCTGTACTTACATTGTAATGTGAAGAGACTTATAGTTTCTCAACTGCTTTATACTCACTTTCTCTTCCCCCTCCGTCTCTCTCTCTCTCTCTCTCTCTCTCTCTCTCTCTCTCTCTCTCTCCCTCTCTCTCTCTGTACTTACATTGGAAAGGGACTCACCCATGGGTATGTGTATGGATGGTACATATTAAAAGATGTAATGACAGAATGTTCAGACTCCAACCTACAGAAACCCCCAAGGTCAGTGGTGCAATGTTCAGGCTATTAAGTCTCCGTCTTCATCAGCATCCCCTCCCCCCCCCCCTCGCATAGTGGTGGGATGTGCACCACGCTCTTCTTCATTTTTCTCATATCATCAGAGAGACGCTCATTGGTTCCCTTTATATTTGTTAAAAGAAACAATCTCCTCTCTACCAAACAACATGAGACCATTGACCTATTGTGGTGATGAGAGTCTGATCCTAGGGCCAGGCTATTTTATTTATTATATTTTTTTCAAATGCATGCAAACAACAAATGCTGTTGCCCAACAGAACATGAAATTGAGCGCACCGTCTACTCATGTCGTGTGTATATGTGTGTTTGTGTGTGTGTGTGTGTGTGCGTGTGTGTGTGTGTGTGTGTGTGCGTGTGTGTGTGCGTGTGCGTGTGCGTGTGCGTGTGCGTGTGCGTGTTTGTGTGTTTGTGTGTGTGTGTGTGTGTGTGTGTGTGTGTGTGTGTGTGTGTGTGTGCATGCAAGTATTCAGCAGGGTGAATGCACTCGGAAAGCCCTGCAGATCAGCAGTGGGCTTTGCCTGGGATATCTTCAGATACTAATCGCACCCCCTGCTGTTTGCCATATGAATCAGGCCCTATATCCCACATAAGGCTTTATAGCAGAGCGGCCCCACAAATAACTTTGGGAAAGTGTCTTACTTTGGCATAGTTCACACAAAAAAGTTTGTTACAAGCTGCGAAATCTTGCAAAAACATTAGGCAGGGTGACATTATGCCAGATTTCAGCGGCACATGTGACTTGACAAGTTTTAGAGGTGTGCATTCAAGGTTGCATAGAATTAAAGGCCGGGGGGAAAATGAAAACACATTGAGTAGGAACACGAATTAAAGAGCAGGGGTGCAGATAGCACTGGGGACGGGGGGGGGCATGTCCCCCCCAGATTCATATTGACCTCGATCCATCCCCCTGACTTTCCCCACGTAAGGCGTCAATCATCAGTTAATAACTCTGCACAGCTGATTAGGCGATGTAAGCGCCCCCCCCCCCCAGTTTAAATATCCCATCTGCACCGATGTTAAAGAGGGAGGATAACCATGTCAGGTGGCTGTCACAAACCCAACACATTTCACTCAGCCTAGATATAGAACACAATAGCAGAGCCGAAATGGAGGAATCTGTTTGAGCTGCACTATAGAAAGTGCAGAAAGAGAAAAAAGTTGCTCCGCTGATTCCATACAGTAGGCCATATTTAGTCTGGCCACTTGGCTATGTCTCTGGACCAGTGACTGTAAAAAGCATGGACTGCGTATGCTGAGTGAAGCCACTGGAAAACTGGTGCCGATTTAACCAATTACGGTTGATTCCCGTTGGACCTGACCAATCTTCTGCTTACTACGCATGCTCTCTGGCTGCGAATAAAAGCACCTACTATGCACACCCTGGCTGAAGCTTTGCCAATATGGCCGACCAATTTTGGCTTCATTCTTTCATAACATGAGGCCACGAGGCCATGCTGTCCATGCCTTTTACAGTCACTGTCTTGGCTGAATGTCTCGCAATCGGATTGGTTGGATGGTGCACTTCCTCTTGCAGTAGGTGGAGCCAATCAGAATCGCTTCCTTCAGTTATCTGCACAGCCCCCTTTCTGCAGAGCTCATTCACCTTCACTTTTTAAAGGGCCATTTCATTAACACTCATTAAAATTCAGCCCCTTCTTATGGGATACAAAAAAAAAAGAAAGAATCCGAAATGCATTTTAATTTGTTATGGCATACCTAAGTGCCTTTGAATCTCAATGAAGCCAGTGTCAGCGTGCACATTAAGCCCTGGGTGAGATGAGGACTTACAGTCAGGGGGGGGTGTGATGAGGGGCCCCAGTGCGGCCGAGTGTCCACTGTTTAAGTACGCGCCTCTCCCGGCCGGACACCCCAAGGACGACAAGGTGTTCTACTCGATCGGAACAGGTGGCCACTGCACCTGGCTCCCGCTCCCCGACTCCCTCATCACCGATTCTCCTCACATCCAGGGCTCCGTCCAAAAACGAACAGCGGGGGGAGAGCCGTGTGTCCACTCATTACCTTATCTCATGTGCTAGAACAGCCCGGATAAAAACACAGTCAGGGCTTCGAGTCAGCGTGGGGCTTCAGATCCCGACCACCGTTCTATTGTCGATTTATATATGCCCCTTATACACACATACATGCACACTCACACACACATACACACACGCAAACACACACACACACACACACACACACACACACACACACACACACACAGAGACCCCCCCCCCACCCACACTCACACACACACACACACACACACACACACACACACACACACACACACACACACACACACACACAAACAGGGCATGCACACAAACAGTGAAACAGACAGAGTGTGAGTGAGAGGCGAAGGAATTAAAAATAAATAAATGCATGAGCAGATAGCAAGGGGAGGGCAGGGTGGAAGGCAGCAGCAGCACCCTCTCATCATCACACACACACACACACACACACACACACACACACACACACACACACACACCCTCTCATCATAAAGTCTGCGTTGGAGAGGCAGCCCTTGCTGACTGTCTTATCTTATTGAAAGGCTCATTAGCATAGAAATGACTTGGGGCAGAGGCGGGGAAGCAGAGCACAGGTAAGAACTCCGTAGCTCTCCTCCTCGCATTAGAGAGAGAGAGAGAGAGAGAGAGACATAGAGAGAGAGAAAGAGAGAGAGGGGGAGAAGAGAGAGAGAGAGAAAAAGAGATAAAGAGAGAGAGAGAGAGAGAAAGAAAGAGAGAGAGAAAGAGAGGGGGAAAGAGAAAGAGAGTATAAAGCAGTTGAGAAACTCTGTAAGTCTCTTCACATTAGCTTGGAGGGAGACGTGGTGAGAACACGATGCCAGAGAAGAGCAGAGGGGTGAGATGACAGGAACAACACCCTAAAAAAAGAAAGAAAGAGAGAGAGAGAGGGGGAGAAGAGAGAGAGAGAGAGAAAGAGAGAGAGAGAGTGGGCTGGTGAGGAAAAGGACATGGTTGACGGTGCTGGACAAAAGAAGAGAATACTTCTTATCTTTTGGAAAACATTATTTTTTTTCTTCTTGTCATCCAAGCAACGTCATTGATTTGGGTTGACTTTAGACATCAGACAATAGACAACATGACAAAACACAACACAGCACAACAGCAGAGCATGAAGACACAATGCAACAAAACAGCACGACTAAGCTCAACACAGCACAGCACAGCACAGCACAACAATACAGCACAGCACAGCACAGCACAGCACAGCACAGCACAGCACAGCACAGCACAGCACAGCGCAGCACAGCACAGCACAGCATAGCACAACAGTACAGTGCGACATACAACATAGCACAACACACAGACAGAGAAGAAGCTCAAAGCAACAAATAAGCAGAGCAAAGCACAACGGAAAAGCACAATAAACAGCATACATCAGTACAATATAAAACACAGCGCAGCACAGCACAGCACAGCACAGCACAGCACAGCACAGCACAGCACAGCACAGTACAGCACAGCACAGCACAGCACAGCACAGCACAGCACAGCACAGCACACTACAGCACAGCACAGCACAGCACAGCACAGCACAGCACAGCACAGCACAGCACAGCACAGCACACTACAGCACAGCACAGCACAGCACAGCACAGCACAGCACAGCACAGCACAGCACAGCACAGCACAGCACAGCACAGTACAACATACAGCCCACAACACCAGTACAATATAAAACAGCACAGCACAGCACAGTACAACATACAGCCCACAACACCAGTACAATATAAAACAGCACAGCACAGAACAGTACAACATACAGCCCACAACACCAGTACAATATAAAACAGCACAGCACAGCACAGTACAACATACAGCCCACAACACCAGTACAATATAAAACAGCCCAGTGTAAAGCAACACAACTATGGACACAGCAAGCACAACACAAACCAGACAACACAATACTACACAACACAACACAGCAGGACCCCCCCCCCCCCCCACCACCACCACCACCAAAAGGAATGCACAACAGAATGAGTGTGACCAATCAGAGCAGCTTAGGCCAGGTGTGCCCTTTCAGTACTACCCCCTCCACCCCTCACCCCTCACCCCAGCCCCCCATAACAGGTCTCAGGATCCCTTATCCCTCTGAGAGCAGGCTCTCTGGTCGTCCAACCACAGTGGTCAGCACAGAGGGGGGGAGGGGGGGGGGTGCAGGATAAGAAGAAGGTCTCAGAGCCAGACGCATCAGCAGAATACAGGAAGCTCCTCGGCACACCTACTTTGAAGATTCCCTCAGAGAGCCCCGAAACGCTTTCCAATTAGGGCCCCAAAATGGACTCGCTAATGAACATAAACAAACCTGCTTCAGGGAGCGGCGCTTTTAGCCTTAATATTAGCTATACCGTAATAATTAATAAGGAAAGACACAAAATGGCTTTGTATTTATCTACATAATTATTTTTGGGAACCCTGGGGGAAGGTGTCTGTCTCCGCATCCTTCATTTATGCAAAGTTCACTCTCGATTATGTTAGACTGAAATACAGTTCGTAGATGACAAATAAACTGACATAGTACTGATTGAAGTGTAAAAGAGGATGAGACAGTTTAATGACAAAGTTGAACCTGCTCATACAGGAAGTGTCTCACAACTGCAGGGGAAAAGGGAGATGCAGATGATTGCAATGACAATTTTTCCGTCATTACAATTTGTCGTAATGCCCCATAATTCTGCGGGCCATCTTCCAAATAAACGTTTTTTTTTTTTGATTGCCTGGCGGTTGATTACATGCAGTCATGTCATTTCAATGCATCTAGGGTTCGAAGAAGGTCACCTCGCCTGGAAAAACCCATCTTTACTCCGACCGGGCGGAGACGTTAAACAAAACAAACAAATTGCATTCAAGTGGAACAATTTGCATTTGAATATACGTGATGAAAAATACATAAGCTGCCAGTTGGGTGCTCACCGTGGCAACCAGTCCCAGAGTCCTTTGCAGCCAGGCTATCCCCCCCTCCAAACCCCCCCCCCACCCCCACACACACCCCCCCACACTGGTGGTCTCAGCTGGACCGTACAG
>NC_137916.1:26769267-26784267 GCF_963457725.1 Sprattus sprattus | reverse complement strand
AACGTATTATTTGCTGTAGCAAAATGGCTCCGATGTTCCACAGGATTATGGACTGAGCCCCTTTCTAGGGTGTGGGATGGGAGAAAGGAGGTTACTGATAATAAATGCAGACCTCCGCCAAGGCAAAAATACCCACAATCCACCCCTTCAAGCAGATCCGCACTAAAATCTAGTAGGCTCGTACTTGGCCCAATGCTACCCCCCCCCCCCCCCTCCACCAAGCTTCATGAAAATGGCGGCAGTAGTTTATCGCGTAGTCCTGCTGACAGACAAAAGGGATCAATAACATATAAAAACAAATAATAACAAATAATAACAAATAATAACCCTCGGAGGAGGAGGTAACAAACTGCTGTGTGTATGCTGAAAATGCATTACCATGAACATCAGATCTGAGCAGCTGTTGAGCCAATGGCGCGGCCAGAGACCCCGGACAGGACCATAGACAGAACTGTGAACATCATTAACGCATGGGAATGTGCATATCAGACTAGGTTGGGGGGGGGGGGGTTCATGTCAAATCTTATCCTTCAGTTCTTGCTGTTAAATGAAGTGCTACAACCAAGAAATCCTTTCTTTTTTTTTACAGTGGCGCGTGTGCCTTGAGGCGAGGCCATAAAAACAGCAATTACTAGCTTGTAAATAAAGCTGAGCATTGTCCCAGTGAAATGCCATCACACTGCCAGATGAACTTTTTTCTGCTTCCATCGGTTCACACTCCTTTTTTTAGCTCTGACCCTTCACAAACCCTGTACATGACACACACACACACACACACACACACACACACACACACACACACAGAAAGGCAGCCACACAAATAAAGGACAAGAGAATGGACATGCCAAACACTGGATCACTATGGATCTTTAAAAAAACAAAAACACACTCTTTTACGTGAATGTTATTTTTCAGCATTTAACAAGCTCTCCAGATTATTGGTTTATTCCAAGCACTCAGAGACAGAAAGGAGACAAACAGAGTAAAAAAAAACCTCATCACCCTTAATAAATACCCTATTTACTGGCATAGAAGGAATATTTGATGGTGCTGCGGTTTGATATTAAATCCTCCATCTATGAGCCCCTTGTTGTCACGCTGTAATTGCCTGAGCCAACAGACTCTCATATAGTTTTATTTGGCTGTTTGATTAGGGTATCGATCAACAAACAGCTAAAGTCTTCTTGAAAGGGAGAAGATGGGTCTTAAAATGCATTATAGGCAGTTCTTGGCAAGGACATAGTGTATATAAAAGTTAAGTGTTGTCAGCCCCCTACACACACTCATAGACACACACTCACTCTCACTCTCACACTCTCTCACTCTCTCTCACACACACACACACACAGCTTATTATTCTATTACTGAGAGAGTAGGTGAGTAGTTCAAAAGAGTGACTGTTACATTTGGACACACAAAACCTTAAAACATTCAGAAACAGACAGAGAGGTAAAGGAGAGGAGAGAGAGCGAGAGAAAGAGATAGAGAGAATATGAAAGAGAGAGAGAGAATGAGAGAATATGAAGGAGAGAGAGAGAGAATGAGAGAGAGAATGAAAGAGACCTATCAAGCCAACAACTCTAGGCAAAGACAGAGAGGCTGTTTATGTCGCATTTATTTGCATCTAATCTCAGATTCATATTCATTGCATTTTCACAATCTATCTGACATACATATCTTGAGTAGATTTTAACAAATATACATGTGTATATCAATGTATTTACATGAGAAAAAAATGCAAAACAAAAACAAAATCTATCAAACCAAAACCAAATGAAATAACATTTACAAAACACAGGACATATGAATAAATCAGTTTAAATACTCAAACAGCCATGCATAGAATTGCCACAGAACACAAAATGCATTTCATCTAGAAAAGAAAAAAGGAAATAAGCTCAAATAGAGGCTGTGCCTTATATATACATATATATATACACACACCAACAAAGAACTCCATGACTCATCTTAGCACAGAGAACTGTTCTCGTGTGGCAGGACCATATGTGGTCATGCAAATTAGAACATTCCGGAATGTCGCAGCAGATATTTTCCTCTCCAACTTTAAAGTACTAATGTAAGGGATGAGAAAATGGCAGTCATCCACGACTTACTTTAAATAAAGTAAAAATAAAGCACACCGATATTTTAATCTTGCTCAATGTCATTTAAAGAGAATGTATTTTCCCTCTTGCATAGGTACAATACATATGTACATTATTTTTGATTGATTTATTTGTTCAATACTCCAACCTGGATTTAGAGGCAATGTGATGACATATTCTTTAAGAGTGAAGTGACACTTCCTGTTATAAACTATGTTTTGCAAGCTCAGACAGAACCAGTATGAACCGTCAGAAAGGATATCCCACCTTTTAAATTATCCTTGCACTACAAAACCTAAAGGAATATGAGGAACTATGATCTATTTTTAGATTATTTTAATCTTACTGATTATGCTACAACAATAACAGAATACTCTTAAAGTATAGGTACGTTTCTTAGTCTTCATCTAATTGTTTTTCCTGAAATACTGGTTTAAAAAAAGACATGTGTGCATGTGGTTCGGCGTGTGTGTAGGTGTGTGTCAGTATGTGTCCTGCAAAGTCACACTGCAAGTATAATAATATTTTGGTTTAATAAATTGGATTGAGTAAATTAAACATTAGCTCAATACACAGGCTGCTTAAATGGGGAACAAACAGGGAGAGGGTAAAATAATGAACCACAAATAAATAATTGAGGACAGCGTTGTTTTTGTTTTTCAAATTTCTCACTCGGGGGTTAGTCACGCTTGTTCCTCTCCTCTGCCGCAGAGCCAGTGTTTGCCGTCGGATTAACACCAGCATGACATCCAATCTAGCAGGACTAGGTAACAGAGACAATCTCCAGCATTCATGAACAGAGAAGCAGGGCTTTTTCACTGCAAGCACACAGCTGGGCCTCGACAGAAACATCTTCCGTCCGCAGTCGCTTCGGAATACGGTACGTAACCTTCGAACCCAGAGCAACGTCACTTGCACACACACACACACACACACACACACTCACACACAGTAAGCCAGTACAGTCCCTGAGTCCCACCTGAGTGTTCCTGGTATTTTTCCGTCAGCTCCTGGCCCCCACCCACCCCCCGAGCTTCAACAGACAGACAGAGATTGTTTTGACTGACAGGCAGACCAACACATAAAGACAGACAGACAAGCCAGACGGTCAGTTGGGGGGCTCCTCGTGGTTCTCTGGCGAGTCCCGAGTCCGGCCGCCCCCTGCCCTGCGTCCGGCGGCGGCGAGGAGGGCCTCTACTCCGGGACCTCGTACTCGGGGTTGGTGTAAGAGAAGCCGAGGAACTCGTCCTGGTCCAGGTTCATGATGAAGAGCTTGTCGGTGGGCGTGAGCTCCGTGGGCATCTTGGTGAACTCGCGGTCGAAGTTACAGGTGTCACGGCTGTTCTTCTGCAGCAGAGAACAAGAGAAGAAGAAGAAGAGGAAGAGGAAGAAGAAGAAGAGAGAAAGGACAGAGAGGGGGAGAGAGATGGACGGACAGGAAAACAGATAGATTGATAGAAGGATAGACAGATAGATTGATTTATAGACAGACAGATTGATAGATAGATAGATTGATAGATTGATGGATAGATAGATTGATATATAGACAGATAGATTGATAGATAGATAGACAGATAGATTGATATATAGACAGATAGATTGATGGATAGATAGACAGATAAACAGATAGAAAGATAGAGAAAGACAGAAAGACCAATAGAGAGAATTGATATGGAGCAAAGAGACACAGATATAGAGGAGTAGAGAGTGAGACAGAAGACAGGGAAAGCAAGAGAGAGAGAGAGAGAGAGATAGGAAAAAACGAGAGAGAAGGTGGTGACGAAGAGTGTGACGAGCTCACTGATCCTCGCCAACCCAGCACACAGCATTAGTTAGCATTAGCACTAGCACAGTCACAGCCCAGACCCAGGAGACTCTTTCGAGGCAAGGTGCACCAGAACCCGAGAAAACCCACTTTACCCCGCATTAAACCCTTCAAGATGGAATGGGTCCATGAACAGGACTGTTTTGAGGGAGAGACGGAAAAAGAAAGAAAGAAAGAAAGAAAAAAGAAAGAGAGAGAGAGAGAAAAAGGGAAAGAAAGAAAGAAAAAAAGATGCCGCCTTGGGGAGAGTGCTGACCCGTGTCAAAGTGAGGTCAGTGAATCATAGTGTGTGGGGAAAACATCACTGCTGAGGACATCTTCACAGTGATGGCGCCTCTAAACAGGAAACACACAGTCATGATGATTGGGCATGACGCGTGTGTCTGTGTGTGTGTGTGTGTGTGTGTGTGTGTGTGTGTGTGTGTGTGTGTGTGTGTGTGTGTGTGTGTGTGTGTGTGTGTGTGAGAGAGAGTGTGTGGTAACACAGTTGGGAGTGAGTAATTAAAGTACTTCTTCACAAGATGTTCTGTTCAGCGTGGGCAACACTACCCCCCCCTCCCCCCTCCCTCCCCCCTCTCTCCTCTCCCCCTCTCTCTCTGAGCGAGATGGAGCAGACAGTTTGTTGGCTTACAGCCTCGCTCTTGCAGAAAGGATTCCTCGTCCATGTTGCCTTGTGCCGCTTCACTTCTGTGTTCCAGCTCGCCTCGTCTGATGGAAAAGAGTGCGAATGGATTTGCGTGCGTGTGTGTTTGTTTGGGGGGGTTCTGGTGTGAGACGTTGTTAATACACTGCTTGTAAATCCATGGAGAGAGGGAAAATATAGCACTGCGTGTGTGTGCATGTGTGTGTGTGTGTATTGGTGAGCGTGAATGGGGGGAGGGGCAGCACACGGAATCTGCTGTGGTGGAGAAGGGCAGTGATCTTAACACCGGGAGCCCTCTTAGAATCTAACTCCCTCACACACACTCACACACACACACACACACACACACACACACACACCTAAAATGTAAATATGTTCCTACACAATCTCCTGTGGCAGCATTGACATTTGACGGAATACCATTTGAGACTTACATCCATCCCTATGGGGGCGGCAGAGAGAGAGAGAGCGAGAGAGAGACAGAGCGCGAGAGAGAGAGAGAGAGCAAGAGAGAGAGAGCAAGAGAGAGAGAGCAAGCAGAGAGAGAGAGAGAGTGAGAGAGAGAGCGAGCCGAGAGAGAGAGAGAGAGAGAGAGAGAAAGTGAGAGAGCGAGAGAAAGAGCCGAGAGAGAGCGAGAGACTCTCTCAGAGAGAGTGAAGCATGCTGATGGTTTGCTAAGAAAAAACAGCACTGCTGTCATGTGACATTACCATGGCTGTGGACATGGAGTTCTGCACATACCCATGGGGGTTTTGTGTGTGTGTGTGTGTGTGTGTGTGTGTGTGTGTGAGGGGGGGGGGGGGGGGTCTCATGTGGTGGCAGCTGGACCATTGGATGCAGAGATGTTACGTTGCGGATGGAGAACATCTCCACTCTAGCTCAAGGCGGGGGTGGGGGTGTGGGTGTGGGTGTGGGTGGGGGTGGGGGTGGGGGCAAGCAGCAGTGTGAGCGGCGGCTCCAGATCCTTCAGCGCTGAGCGTTCGCTCAGAAAAACCCGGCCGCTCTGCACAGCTGTTTCATCGGAGTCCGCCGTGTGTATGGAGCTCTGCGGTTTTAATCTCGTTCTTTCTTTATTTATTCCTACATTTCAGGGGTGGCCAAGCTCATCCCTCATTTCAAGTGACGTGTCGTAGCTCCAGGGATGTATATAAAGCAAGCAAATATTATATTAGATATAACTAAGTGCCTGAGTGAAGATGCTGATCAGTCAGCTAAATCAGGGATGGCGGATGTACTTGCTGTTGGAAATCTGCAGGCACATTAGCCTAGCATTAGCCTAGCATTAGACTGGAGTCCCTGTTCCATCATTTGGCCAGTGTTTTAGTTCGCTCAGTGGCCAGTAGCCATAAAGACATGTTTCTACGGCCCACCCTTGTGCTTCCCGGTGTCTCTGTTCTGGAGTTGGATGTTTGAACAGATAAAAACTGAGGGACATTGCTTTGCTTTTTTTTTTTTTTTTTACAATGCTGGAGAAAATGGCAACGGTTCAACGTTAGCAGATGACTTCCTCTGACAGTCTGATGTTCACAGGCGTTCATTCAAGTTTTTTTCCCGAATGCAATCACTAGAATGCTTGTCGCTCTTCGGGGGGGGTGGGGGGGGGGGGGACCACAGTGACAACAAAGACAAAGGCATGCGACAGAAGGTGCCAAGGAGATGCGACAGCGGCAACAACAGAGCGGCTCAAACGATAGGCCCCGCAGCAGACAGACCAACTAGCCGAGCTCCGAGAGCGTCTATGCAGATCACAACAGAACGAGCCAGAGGGAGCTAGAGAGAGAGCGAGAGAGAGAGAGGGAGAGAGAGAACACAAATGAGATCAGAGGACGGAGGACAAAGGCAGAGCCATCTTCAGAAACAACAGACACAGAGAGAGAGGGAAGGGAAAAGGGGGGAAAGGTGAGCAAATAGCCTCCAAATTGGACAGAAACGAAAGAGAGTGAAGGCAGGAAAAAAAAAAAAAAAAAAAAGCAGTTGCATTCCTTGCCTAGCCTCTTGCCCATTCCAGCCCATCAAAAGCTACATCTTCCAGTTGTGAGGTCATTAGGCAGCCTCTGCCCCCCCCCGCACCTGGGCGTCTCCCATGGCAACCCAGAAAATTCACCAGCCCCCCCAATCAGACTCATGGACATACAGAACCACACACGGCATGCTGAGAATCAGGCTTCACTCTGCATCTATATAAAAGGCAGCCATTTTCTGAGGGGGAGCCTTTCTTTACAATCTCAGTCAAAGTCTGCGTTTGAATCATGCCTGAAAAAAGGCCCGCTACACACACATCTGTCCGTATGGTTTACGGTACAAGCCAAGCTGCTACCATGCTTTAAAACTGGTCGCACCGGATGCATTCTGGAAGTTCATCGTTATACAGCTATATAGCATGCAGCAAACTTACCCACACTGGTATACCCAGGAGGAAAAGGGGTGTTTAAAAGTTATGCTGGACACAAGTTAAATGAGGATTAGACAAGAGAGGAAATCAACTTGCAACTAGATAAAAGGTTTCTCAAAAGCTAACGTTATTTCCACAGATTCTTGTATTATGCCCACTGGTCCCAAAGTACTGGAGTATTTGACACACAGATGAAGATAGACGTGAAGAGATAAAGAGAGGGAGATTATGATATGTGGACCCCACGAAAAGTAGCTCTGTCTTAGGGTAGAGCTAATGGGGATCCTTCTAAATAAACAGATATACCAGACCAGTGCTGACTCAAATACTGTACAAAAATGAGACAAAAATTATTAAACAGGTTCAGAATTAACCATGAAAATAATCAGGCAACCACCGCAGACTAGACCTGCCCTCCTTACCGCAGAGCACAACACAAACCACAGCCCTGCTGTTCACATTCACCTCCTGCTCTCGGGCACGCATGGAACTGGGATGATAATCTGTCGCCTGTGGTTCTGCACTAGATAATAGTGATGTGTCGTTCGTGAACGATTCGTTCATTTTGAACGAATCCTTACAACGACTCGAGAGTAACGAGTCCTCTCAAAAAAAGATTTGTTCTTTTTCTCGTTCATGACCGCGCATCGGGACAACTGGGACTGTTGCATTGGCTAAGCCAAGGAAACAGAAATGATTTGTTGAATGCAGGTCACGTAAAAATGATCCAAAGACCCGTATCCAAGAGACCCAGTCGGAAAAAGAACGAATCATTTCTGTTTCCTCTAGCTGACTATACTGAGCCTATGCAGGTCACGTGGAAAAGGATCCAACGACCCATATCCGGCAGATGAACGAATCATAGATCCAAAGACACGGTTGTCAAAAGAACGAATCACTGAACGAAACAGACACGTTTGGCAAAAGAACGAAACATTGAACGAAAGACCGATATCCGGCAAAAGAACGAATCATTGAACGAAATACCCATATCCGGCAGATGAACGAATCATAGATCCAAAGACACGGTTGGCGAAAGAACGAATCATTGAACGAAAGACTGATATCCGGCAAAAGAACGAATCATTGAACGATATCCGGCAGATGAACTAAACGTTGATCCAAAGACGGTCGGGAGGTGAACGATTAGGTCATCTGCCGGATACAAGTATTTGGATCATTTTTCACGTGATCTGCATAGGCTCAGCATGGGAAGCTAGAGAAAACCGAAATGTTTCGTTCATTTTGACTGGGCTCTGGATATTTTTTCACGTAACCTGCATAGGCTCAGAAGAGGAAACAGAAAGGACTTATTAACCTAGTTCACTTTCGAGTGTCTATGTTTAGTAAGACGTGAATGATATTCGTTCACAAGAAATAATTACAGGTTTAGTTATTTTAACTTTTTAAAACTTCACTTACAGTTCAGTGCAGCGTAATTGTTTGCCGTGATCATTAAATGCGTATGTGATAATAAATGACCATTTCATCCAAACTTTCATAATATATTATTTGAATGCAGGAATTAGTATCTGCTGGTTTACATGTAGTAACCTCCATGAAAATATGATACGTGTTTGTAGTGGACGTATTTACGCCAGTGAATTGGCTATAAAATTTAAAAATGTTGAGTAGCGCCCCCCCCCCCCCCCCCCCCCGTTAAAATGAACGAGTGACTCGAAAAAAGATTCGTTCATTTTACTGAACGAGATTCAAAGATTCGAGTCGGTAAAATGATCCGAACTTCCCATCACTACTAGATAAGCAGCGCCGATACAAACCGGAAGTCATGTCTCCCTCCCCCGGATCCCTGGAAGGCTGCGGTAGGAGCGACCATAGACATGTATAGATATGTATATACATGTCTATCTATGGGAGCGACGCATGAAAAAAAAAAAAATTACGTTGAGGTAGGAATGATGCATGGAGTGAGTGGGTTGGGAAAAAAAAAAATTCACTGTACAAGAGGAAGCCCCCGTTCCAATCCAAGGTGCTCGATCCGACGAGGCTTTAAGGCGCATCTTGATTATTTAATTTCTTCCTCCTCTGGCGAGGCACGGGGTCTTTTCAAGAAAGAGCGGATTAGCGGCGCGCTGATGTCAGCGGAGGCGCGGCGCGGCGGTATCAAACGCTGACCTGTTTTCAGCAGATAAGGCCGCCGCACTTTGTGCTAACCGACTCATTTTAATTTGAGGCTGCGACATTCAGAATTAATTAACGCTCGTGCGGCTAAAGGAAAAATGCTTCCTTTACTGCGCACGGTTAAAGTACGTTAGGACTACACACGTCGCTCACAGATAAGCGATGGAAACACACACACACACACACACACACACACACACACCGTACACACACACACACAAACACACACACACACACATTACAAGTTTAAAAGATTATTTCTGACAGTACTGAATGCATAGCCATTGTAATGCCAGTGCTTAGTAACGATCACCTATGGAAACATGGTTAAGGGTGTGATGAGGAGCAACAGTGTAATATCCAGTCATGCCATAATATCATCATTTCTCTAAACTTGATCAATATCCATATGGCTTCTCTGCAGGTAGCCAGCCAAGCACCGGCTCTCCCCCCCCCCCCCCCCCCACCCCTCCTAAGCCCCCTGGTTATGAGCTATGCAGGTGCAGCATGTTATTTCCCCCACGCTATTGAGTGAACAGGAACATCACGTAAATGTGCTCATGTTAAGTGGCAGGTATGAAATATTCAGATGCGTGCCGTGCATGGTTGAGGCGTAGTGTTGTATATGGGGGGGGGGGGGGGGGGGATGAGGGGGAGGAGGTAGCCTGCTTGGGCACCATCTGAATGGAGGGCCCAGCATCTCTCTCCAAAAGAGAACAGATGGCCCCGAAGTTCAGTGACAGAAAGACAAAAGAGGGAAATACACAGAGAGGGAACAGTAGTGGTGATGCATAGTGAATCATTACCTGGGTGGGTTGGTGGAAACGAAACCGAAAACAAAAAGGGTTCATTTTTTACAAGTAGAAAATAAACAAACATCCATTTGTGTTTAGTTTTTATTTTAATGTATATATTTTTTTTTCTGGAAAATACTTTGGCACATGAAAAGCATTTTTGAGATATATAATACAAAGCACACATAATAGCCTGGAGAGCTCATCGAAGCACTAGTAAGTCAAACATACTGAATTATGGAACCTCAAGTTTTTTGTTAGTAATTCATGCACAAAGCTTTTTCCATTTGTCTACGTGCATCTCATAATGCATAACCGGTATAGAAAACACATACCACCTATTAACATTTTTTTTTTCCAATATTGACCACAATGAATACACGGAATTACCAACATTTGACACAATTTTATATAGGTATTTTGTTGTTTTTCAGACATTTACAAAAAATATATCAAAGCCCTAGTATAAACTACACACTGTTTTTTTGGCAGAAATGAGAGATGCTTGTTACACAAAGAAACCAACAAGAGTAACCCTTCTCTTGCACTTTTACAGTATAAACAAACCTCTTCCTCTCATGACCTTGCTATGCACACACTCACTTAAGACCTCTTCTTGTGCCAAGCCATTTCTTGAGACACTTCCCTGAACATCCACACTGAACCTAAGATATGAAGCACCAATTACTTTATCTCCAGTAAAAACCATTGGCCACCGACCGGTCAGGAGAAAAAAAAAACGCTAAAGCACTAAGCCGCGTTCCGTCTAGCCCCTATTTTTCCCGAAAAAGGACTGCAGCGCCACGACCAATGTAACATATCAGAGAAGGATAAAGTATCGTTACTCTGGAGATTGAGGTCTCGAAGGACCAGATGCTGCACTGTCCGTGGGTCTTTCCAGTTATATCTGGTGCAGTTGTCATTGGCAGGTACCTGTTATTGCTAGTGTAGGCAAAGCTAAAGCTACCGAACCATCCACTACTCTTAGCCGTCCATGTACTACTCTTAGCCGTCCATGTTCTACTCTAAGCCGTCCATGTACTACTTTTAGCCGTCCATGTACTACTCTTAGCCGTCCATGTACTACTCTTAGCCGTCCATGTACTACTCTAAGCCGTCCATGTACTACTCTTAGCCGTCCATGTACTACTCTTAGCCGTCCATGTTCTACTCTTAGCTGACCATGTTCTACTCTAAGCCGTCCATGTACTACTCTTAGCCGTCCATCCACTACTCTTAGCCGTCCATGTACTACTCTTAGCCGTCCATGTACTACTCTTAGCTGTCCACCACAGTGTAGTTGGGCTTACTAACACAAAAGCACGACGAGCGCGGGCCACACACACATTTAAGCCTCATGTTGCTCGACTCAAGAGCAGTGAGCAGTGTTTGCCTGCCTTAGCAGCGATGACGGTGCAGGACCAGTGACTGCCCACATCACACCATAGCTTCATTGCCAAACCTCTGCATATGGTTTTATTTTCACAGCAGTGATAGTGGATCATACTCCAAATACACGACTGGGGGGGGCGCGACTTTTAGCAAATTTTAGCAAAATAATTCAAATTTAAGCAAGGCCTATCTGACTAGCTGCTCCTAGACGTCATAGATGTACGTCGACTCGCCAAACGACATCGCTACACCTAGGGACGCTGCTGCGGTGTAGTCTTCTGACCTCTATGGTTTTGAGCAGCTGTCTTTTCCGAGCGCGTCGGTAGCTGGGGAGTGAGAGCCACGGACGGCGCTGTAGGAGCCTCGGCATGGTGAGTGCAGATAAAAGCTTATCGGCCAGACGGAGCCCTACTCTCACAGACAGAGCCAGAATGCCGACTAATGGGGAACACAGAAACAATTTCTTATCCAATCGCAGGAAGTCGCCACGCTCACGTATTTTGGAGGACCTGGACAGGAGGATGGTTGGGGGGAGGGGAGGGGAGGGGAGGGGAGGGGAGGGGGAGGGGGGGGGAGGGGGTTTATAAGCCAGGCTAGGCTTGCAGTTTGACCTTTAATCAGAATCTGCTGTTTCTATTTCTTCTGCCCGTATTCGTTTGCTACCTTTTCTCATCCATCTATCTGTGCGGTCTGCTTCTGTGCTCTTGAAGAGGAGGTAGCTGATGTTGAATATGTCTGTCGTGCACCTCAAACAACATGCGCACAGGTGTTTGCCCATACAAAATCAAAGAGGCGCTGGAGGGGTAAGGGGCTGGGGGCCGGGCAGGGGCTGGGGGCCAGGGGGGGTGGGGGGGGGGGTTCAGAAGAGAGACTGTGGTTAGCTGAGGGGAGAAGGGGGCATATTGGCTGATGGTGTCGCTACGCACAAGCAGAGGAAGCAGATCACCACACCACAAGAGGCACACCCACGCAAGCACTGCAAGACACTGCTTAAACACACATTCACTTACACACACACACACACTCGACACACACACACACTAGACACACCAAGACACGCACACACACACACACATCCACATACAGCTGGATAGATGCATCCTGTAAACATCGCTTTTACTCATGCTTATTCAAAAAAAGAAAGAAAGAAAGAAAGAGCTGATTTCGTCTCGTCTGCCGTATACTCAGGATATGACGAGAAACAGGAATACCCTTCCAGTCTACACCAACTACAGCGTCTAAGCTAGATTTGCTATTCGGAAGGGTTAAAATGGGGGAAACCATGCAAAACAAAGTAGTAAAATAAATGGTCTATTTGCACCTAAAACAGGAAAGAGTTTAAAAATCACGTGAAAAAAAAAAAAAAAAAAAAAAAAACACAACACTATACACATCTTGTAGATACTGGTGCACGGTAGAGTATAAATAGAGTGGTTATCCTATGACGACCGTCGGGAGGTGAACATGGATCTGCTATAGCACGAACCTGCCCACATGGTTAACTGGTCACAGAGCACGAAGTCATGGGATGAACCTTGTGTGCTATAGGCGTTATTTACGTGCTTGAGAGTGGAGCCAGCCATTTTGTGCCTAATCAATACAATCATGGAAGAGATGGTATGCTGATACACTGGTACCAAGCTCTTGGATAATACACAAACATCACATGTGCCGACATCATCATGGAGGGTATATATCTTTGTTTTTCCCATGAAGGTGAAGCAGTTGATGGTGATTTATATACTTCAATGGCGCTTGCCGAAAGTATATAAATAGATGGAGGTGTTGTTTTGCGTTGGAGGAATGCATCGTGTGGTCGTGGGGTGGTTGGGAGGGTGGGTGAATGAGGTTGAGGATGATGAGGAGGAGGAGGAGGAGGAGGAGGGCGCGGATGGCCCTTAACTCTCGGCCACCACGGAAGCGAACTCTGGGTTTATGAAGGAAAAGCCCTCGAACTCGTCCTGGTCGAGGTTCATGATGACCTCCTGGTCGGGCGGGGTGAGGACCGGAGGGTGACGCGTGAAAAAGCGGTCAAAGTTCTCCGCGTCACGGCCGCACTGTAGGAAGGAGGGAGGGAGGGGGGGGGGGAAACAAGGAAGGAACAAAAAGAAAAAAGAGAGGTATGTAATGGAGTGAGGGAATGATTTACATGAGAGTTGGAAATAGAGGTAGAGATAGAGAGAGGGAGAGAGCGAGAGAGGGTGATAAAGTGAAACAGCAAAAATGTATGATGATTGTATATGATATACATAACAAAGTCACATATACATCATGTCTCATGTTTCAGACCAATCACAGCATGTTGTGGACACATACAATATTGTGGGAGACGTGACGAAACAACAACAAAAACAAAAACACTCATATTTCAAGTGACTCGTGAGTGACCTCCTCTCCTGCGTGTGCTGGCAATGTGGAGAGAGGAGTTGACACAGACACACATGGAGATTCATGGCAGTTGGATGATGGAGTATGGCGACATCAGAATCAACTTCAGGAAGTGGTCATAAAGGGAAAGCGCCTCTACAGAGCTGTTCCAAAAAAACGAGAAATTCCCTGGAATACTTAAGTCCTAAATCGTGGCTGTTTTGGCCATGCCAAATGTCCGAACGGAATATTCTGGCATGGAAAACAACGGTGGGCAATCCCAAGGAATTCTTTTTTTGAAAACCAGTCTGAGGTCTTTCCATTTGCAACCCAAGTCATGGGGGAGAAGATACCGATGACTTCTGTACTTGTTGAAATTCACACTAAGGCAACACTGTCAAACAAAACCTGACAAGACCAAGGGTAGGATAGACCAAATCTAAATGGCATTCATATAATATAACATTTCTTCATTTATCCACAGCGATTCAGAGAACAAGTAAGCCGAACACATTTCACCATGAGCTTTGCCTGGGAATCAAAAACCATGGTCTCGATATGGACGGCAGCTCACTTGAACGGCTAAGCGACAGGGCAATACTTGAGTTTCTATGTCGGTCGAATGAACGGGTAGCTACGTGGACACACATTTGATCTGTCCCAGGTAGTGCTTGAACAGTAGCATGCACTAGAAAGCTAAGAGATATATGAACGCGTTATTCACTTGTGTGTGTGCAAGTTGGTTTGTTTGCCGGCTTGTTTGTTTGTTTACCCACTATTCAGACGGAAACAGTGTACTCCAGCTCTCAAAGTATTCAAAATAATACCTCAGTAGACACTGTATGAGATAGGAAATTATTTCATCATGTTTAGTATCCATCAAGGACACAAACACACACACAATTTGTTCTTGTGATAATATATGACTGTAATCACCAGTTGTTTATTTATATCAGAGTTAGCAGTGGTTTCCAAAGTGTGTGTGTGTGTGTGTGTGTGTGTGTGTGTGTGTGTGTGTGTGTGTGTGTGTGTGTGTGTGTGTGTGTGTATGAATTCAACATATTGATAAAAACAATCCTAATCCATACACATACAGGTTAGATACTCCATTACAGCTCCGCAGAAGACATGAGGACATAAAGACTGAAATGATGTGGAGCTGTGGACGGAGCTCCTGGCCCCGGCTGATGGGTTGGACACCAGGACCCGCTTCATACACACACACACACACACACACACACACACACTCCTGGTCCCGGCTGCTGGGTTGGACACCAGAGACTCCAGTGGGTGAGTCAGGAGGATGCATGGCTGGAGCCGCCACATCCCTGCTCATCGAC
>NC_137916.1:26754267-26764267 GCF_963457725.1 Sprattus sprattus | reverse complement strand
GGGGCTGACACTCTTTCAACATCTTGGAAGAGAGCTCTCAACGTCAAACCGAACGTCTGCAAGCTCAAACCCTCTGATTGAAACTCTCACACAAACACACACACACACACACACACACATACACACACACACACACACACACACTGAGACCAAATCCACTGATGCACAGACACACAGACACACACACACACACACACACACACACACACACACACACACTGAGACCAACTCCACTGATGCACAGACAGTAGTCAGGTCCAATCTGAGCCCACTATCCCATAATAATAAAAGGTCAACCCCTGGACGGTGTGATGGACAGGTGAGGTGGACGTGCCGTGGATACACAGCCAGGCTATTATGATCCACTAGTCTCCCAGCCTGCAGTGCTAAGCGCACGGCTCATGAGACTCTCTGGCAGACATAATCTCATACACACACACACACACACACACACACACACACACACACACTCACTCACTCACTCACACACTCACACACTCACAAACACACACACACACCTGCCTTCTGTGAGACTGCAGTTCAAGCTGACAATAAGGTGTCAAGCAGGGAGCAACAGACATGCCCCAGACACACACACACACTCTCACACACACACACACTCTCACACACACACACAGACATGCCCCAGACAGAGCACGCCAACTACATTGAAGCAGATGTCATTCCAACAATGGCGGAGTTGTGACAGTTCTAGGTTCACACTTGACACACACACCCGGGGAAGAAAAATGAACGGGACAAAAAAATTCTCATAATGAAAGACTAAGCTGACAATAACCTTGATCCTCCTTTGCCAACTTGCAACTATCTCAAGGCTAAATGTGTGTGTGGGGGGGGGGGGATGTGTTTAATCAGATTCAGACTTTCACAAATGAATTACATAAAAGGTTCTCCAAACCCACCATCCCTTTCACTCGTGAATGTCCACGCAGTGGAAGGCAGCAGGCAGCCAGGGCTGTGCAGTGGGAGTATTACCCTCGAGTAGCCGTAGGGGGCAGACTTTGAAGAGGGGAGAAACCGCAGCCTCCAGTCATGACCTCTCCCTCCTCCAGTGAGTACGCCTCACACTTCTCTCCCAATTAAGAGCCGGCTCCGTGCCGCACCGCGCCGTACTGCGCCGTACCACACGGCCAGGGCTAATGGATTCATCCATCTGACTGCAGTCAGATGCGCCAGGCAAGCTGGCACTTGACTGTAAATGCAAAGAGTACTTTATATATTTAAAAAAAAAGTTACGGAGATTAAAATTCAAATAACCTCCATTGCCCTAAAGTCTCCTCGGGGGAGATTTAAGAAATTCATTTTGAATAAACTCTTGAGGGGGGGTTGGGGAGCGTGGTGGCGGGAAGGGAAAGGGGGGGGGGGGGGGGGGGGTTATGGCATTTTCTACCCTTTCCAAAAATGTTCGAAAGATCATTCAGGGTGATCCAGCTACTGAAGTGCTTCAACTTGCAACTTTCGACCAAAACAAAAAACACTATGTGATGGCTTGCTCTGGAAACAGCACAAAAAAAAACATCATAGGGAACTTAATGTAAAAAGCTGGAGCTCACCAAAAATCATACAATACGACAAACGTTCTGCAACAAATCCGCTGTGAAGCCTGTCTTTACTGCGGAGAAGGGTGGTGCGTGGAGAAGGTAGAAGGGACTGGGCTGTTGTGTTGTGATCCGCTGTGGATTGCTGTCAACCTGGTTCAATGGTCTAGTCAGTCTCTGCCTTAAGAGCTCCGTACGGAAGCCTGAGTGGGACACGACACACGGGGCCCCTGCTGTGAATGGGAGGCTCCTTCAACTCGAAGCGCTTAGTGGCACTTTACAATAGCACACGTAAACACTAAAATAATAATAACAGAGGAAGCAGCAAGAACAGCACTGGGAGAGCACTATGTCATTCCTCCAGAGAACGAGTGATCTGTGTGTGTGTGTGTGTGTGTGTTTGTGTGTGTGTGTGTGTGTGTGCGTGTAAATATATGCATTTATTGGGGGGTGGGACTGGTTAACTAACTTATCATTGAACCATTGAACCCTTCTGAGAACCCTCCAAACAGAGCGAGTGGAAGCTATCACAGAGACCAGCTGTGGCTCCCACCTGACTTTGATATATCTGGGCCCGACCAAAGGTGGAGCTCCGTGGGGCGCGGGCGGCATAGCTTTCATACAATGGACAGACAGCAGAAGTAGGAGAGCGAGAGAGAGAGAGAAAGAGAGAGAGAGAGAGAGAGGGGGAGACTAGTGTATCAGTAGAAGTGAGGGAGACCGAGAGAAAGAGAGAGGGAGTGAGAGGGGAAGAGAGAGAGAGAGAGATAGAGAGAGAGAGTAGTGTATCAGTAGGAGTGAGGGAGAGCGAGAGAAAGAGAGAGAGAGAGTGAAGGACAGAGAGAGAAAGAGAGAGGGAGTGAGAGAGTAGAGTATCAGTGAGGAGTGAGGGAGAGGGAGAGAAAGAGAGAGGGAGTGAGAGAGTAGTGTATCAGTGAGGAGTGAGGGAGAGGGAGAGAAAGAGAGAGGGAGTGAGAGAGTAGAGTATCAGTGAGGAGTGAGGGAGAGGGAGAGAAAGAGAGAGAGAGTGAGAGAGTAGAGTATCAGTGAGGAGTGAGGGAGAGGGAGAGAAAGAGAGAGGGAGTGAGAGAGTAGAGTATCAGTGAGGAGTGAGGGAGAGGGAGAGAAAGAGAGAGGGAGTGAGACAGTAGAGTATCAGTGAGGAGTGAGGGAGAGGGAGAGAAAGAGAGAGGGAGTGAGAGAGTAGAGTATCAGTGAGGAGTGAGGGAGAGGGAGAGAAAGAGAGAGAGAGTGAGAGAGTAGAGTATCAGTGAGGAGTGAGGGAGAGGGAGAGAAAGAGAGAGGGAGTGAGAGAGTAGTGTATCAGTGAGGAGTGAGGGAGAGGGAGAGAAAGAGAGAGGGAGTGAGAGAGTAGAGTATCAGTGAGGAGAGAGGGAGAGAGAGAGAAAGAGAGAGGGAGTGAGAGAGTAGAGTATCAGTGAGGAGTGAGGGAGAGGGAGAGTAACGAGTAGCCTGAGACAGAGAAAGAGAGATTCCGAGACAGAGAGAAATGAGGAGTGCCTGTGTGTGTGTGTGTGTGTGTGTGTGTGTGTGTGTGAGGGAGTGTGAGGGAGTGAGCAAGAGATAGACAGACAGAGATAGCCAGAGAGAGAGAAAGCGTTTGAGTTGAATCTGACATCTGGCAGAGGCGCGGGGAGCAGAGTTGGACTCATTAAGGAGCTCCACACACACACGCACACACACACACACACACACCCACAGCTCCTCTGCCAGATCTCGGCTGCGGGCCCGTCTCCTGCTGGACGTCCACCCTGAACAAAGCCGACACGGCCCACCCCTTCAACCCGCCTGGCACAGGGCTGCCTCCCACACACACACACACACACACACACACACACACACACACACACACACACACACACACACACACACACACACACACACACACACACACACACACACACACACACACACACACACACACACACACACAAAATATGAGTGTGCTCTCTACTTAGCTGCAGCATATAGAGTAAAAGCTTTCTCCCCAATCTTAAACATGTAAGGGATAATGGCCAACATGGCATCTGGGCAGCAGAAATGAACGCACGTTCGAGGTGGTAATGCAGCCATGTTCTGAGGCCGTTCTCTCGCTTATACCACGGTTCCCACGCTTGTGTTATGTTAATTTAGAGATACAATTTCCACGTTTTGATCGCTAAAACTGACTTGTTTGTAGAACTACGTCTTTTTTAACTTACAGGACAACCTAGTGTTACTGCCTTTGTAAATGGATGGTTGCTATGGCATAAGTCCAATTGTAAAGGCTAACGCCCAAAGGTGATTGTGGTCATTGTAGAGTGGAATGTTCTGAAACATTGATTGACGATATTACAGAAAATATAACTTATTTGATAGTTTAACTCAGAACAATGGCAGAAACACAGCATTTGAGTGAAATTGAAATTGACCATGGCTAGCATCGACATTACTATACCATTTAGTCATCATCTTTATTAGCCACTGTTAGCAGGGTAACGTTAGTACGTTTTGTATTTTACTAGTTGCAACGGTTGCTAAGGAAAGAAAAGTCATGCTTTTAACCACCAGTGCCATAGAAGTTGGCACAGATTGTTGAAGACAGTATAAATATGTTGACTTAATTGAAAACCAAGTAATTTCTATAGACCTGACGCTCATTAGAAAGAACTAAATTCAAAACTTAGGCTTGACTTGACTTGCGTCAGACGCTGCCAGTGGCATTGGCCTCAAGTTCCATCCCTCTCAAGCTAGCAAACTAGCATTCTGTTAAACCTTAGATTTGTAAAATCTAGTGGTCCCTCGTCTAAAGTAATTTCAGATTATGCAACAAGTTGCTGCACTCTGCACTTCTGATGGTCTATTAACTTGCCACTCAACTCGCATTGCGACAGTTCATTTAAACTCCACAACGAACCTAGCGAAATTGTTTGCAATACGGTCCAAAAAACTAGAAGTACTTCACAGTTGTGCAATTTAATCGCCGTTTTAAAGAATGTGTTGCAATAGGACATTCAACCAAGCCGAGGCACGAGTCCACAGAGTGTCGTCTGATCTGTGTCAGTCCTGGCCACTTACAGACACGAAAGAAAACACTAGTTTATGTCTGAGGTGCTGCTATAGCCATCAGTCGTCCGTGTTTGTTTCCACAGGTTTGATGCATAGCAATATAGATATTAAAGTCCACACGGTCGGTTATACCCATCAGTGCAGCTGCATATGGTCCCCAGTAAGGCCTCAGGGCCCTAATATGGCAGTGTGTCCCTGCATGCTCTCCGTATTCACATGACCTATACCAGCAGGAACCATGCAGAACCTGGGTCAAAAGGTTAGACACAACAGCAGCAAACCAAAAGAAATCCACCAAGGTACTTACCTCTGACTCCAAACAGAGAGGAGAGTGTGAATGCGTCTTTGTGTGTGTGTGCTTGTGTGTGTGTGTATAAAAGTGCACATGCCATGCTCATTCTGAGAAAGAAATTGGATAATCAAGGTTATTAGATTAAACAAAACACAAGAGGTGAATGTTTTTGTGTGTGTGTCTGTGTGTCTGTGTGTGTGTGTGTGTGTAGGCGGGCGGCGTGTGCAACTCACGGCTTTGGGTTTGAATGGCGGCTGGACCTCTTTGTTCTCCAGCTTCTCCCAGTCCATGTAGCGGAAGAAGGCGTGCTCACGGATGTCCCTCTCCCCCTCGGGACCGCAGCCCAGACGCTTACCAGGGTGCTTGGTCATCAGCTGAAACAGACCCGGGGTCAGACACACTGATGAGGAGAAATCCTAATCCTCTGGAGGACTGTTATGGGGGATATAACCACTGATAGTAATTAATTTTCTACTATATATTGGAAGACTCAGTCATGGGTTTGTCAGTAATGATCCAGGTTTAATCTTGGCTCCCACCTAACTTTGATATATCTGGGCCCGACCAAAGGTGGAGCTCCGTAGGGCGTGGCATAGCTTTCATACAATGGATAGACAGCTGAAGTAGGAGAGCGAGAGAGAGAGAGAAAGAGAGGGGGAGATAGTAGTGTATCAGGAGGAGTGTGGGAGACCGAGACCGTGAGCGTTTCACCTCAGCATAATCTGCCTACTCCTTGTGAGAGAGTGAGCTATATACACTAATATTAAGGGGTGTTACCATCTATTATTGACTATGGCATATCCTTATAAACTATGAATATCAAATAACCGGTCCCTTCACCACAAAAACCTCAAATTCAATTAAACTGGCCTACAGTACATTTGAATGAAAAGGGTGGGTCAAGCCCAAAGAAATTATTCTTTATTTAGTAATTCTCAAATAGCAATGCTGTATAATTTTGTATAATTATGATGTAGGAACTGCAGACCAGGGCTGCATAATCAGCAAGTCCACAATCAGTTGAAGGGTCTTCAGATCAATAATATGACCAATAATATGATCTGAACTGAAATAACACCTTCTGTTTGGCAAAATGTTATTGTGGAGACAACTGGCCAATTGCAAATCAATGGTCAATGGCTATGAAAGGCTTTATAAAGGTCACAGTGTATCTTAAATTGCGCTCAACTCATTTTTTACATTAATGTAGGATGCTGTTGGGCAGGTTTGATTTGATGACAGGCCTGTTGTGTATGTTCTGTTGGAAGGTGTTCCTTTGGCCCAGTTTCAGGTCCTGAGCATTCTAGACCAGGTTTTTATTAAGTCACCCAGTCCTCGTCACTGAAAACCTCCCTCACAGCAAAATGCTGCCACCACCACCACCAGCACAACCACCACCCCCACCATCACGCTTCACTGTTGGGGTGGTATAGGAATCAATGCCTGGTTTCCTCCAGACATGATACTCAGTACCGGGGTCAAACGTTCAGTTTTAGTTTCATCGGGACAGAGAATCTGGTTTCTCTTGCCAACTCCTGTGTCCTTCACTGAGGGGAGGCTTCAGTCTGTCCACTCAGCCATAAAACCCAGATAATAACAATAATTATAATAATAATAATAATAATAATAATAATAATAATAGTAATAATAATATAATAATAATAATAATTCATTTTATTTTTAACGCACTTCAGATCGGTGAAGTGTTGCAGTGGTGGTTGTCCTTCTGGAAATTTCCACACAGGATCTCTGAAGCGAAGCCAGAGTGACCATCAGGTTCATGGTCACCTCTCCTACCAAGGCCCTTCTCCCTCGCTTGCTCAGTCTGGCCAGGCAGCCTGCTCAAAGAACTCCACTCTGCCATAAAACCCAGATAATGATAATAATAATAATAATAATAATAATAATATACTAGTAATAATAATTCATTTTATTTTTAACGCACTTCAGATCGGTGAAGTGCTGCAGTGGTGGTTGTCCTTCTAGAAATTGCCTCGATTGCTCAGTTTGGCCAGGCAGCCTGCTCTAAGAAGGCTGTGCCAAACTACTTCCATTTAAGAATGATGGGGGCCACTGTGCTCTTAGGACTTTCAATGCAGCAGAACTCATTTTAGAGCTCTACCCAGATCTGTGTTGACACCATCGTGTCTCTGAGTTCTGCAGGCAGTTCCTTCTACCTCAAGGTTTTTGCTCTGATATGCTTAGACTTATGCACCCAATGCGCGTTGACTCCAATCAAGATCTAGAAACATCTCAAAGATGATGAGGGTAAATGGGAGGCAAGGGCCTGAATACTAATGTCAGTGTGATTTGAGTTTTTCCTGAATAGTACATTTGCAATACATTTCTAAAAGTGAACTTTTCACTGTCATTATAGGGCATTGAGTGTAAATTAGTGAGGGAAAAATAAATGTAAATACATTTAGTGTGGGGGGCACTGTGGCGCAACCAGTAGCCCCGACCACCTTCGGGCTTGATGCCCATGGAGGACACAGGTTCGATTCCAGCCTGATTTAATTTCTCCTCTCCACTCCCCACCTCCTCCCCCTTTCATTTCCTGTCCCACTTTTCACTTTAACTATCGATTAAAGGCCAAAAATAAAGCTTCAAAAAAAATATATAATATTAGTGTAAGGCGGCAACATAACACAATGTGAAAAAGGGTCTGAATGCGTTGTGCTTGCAGTGTGATTCATGAAAGGCGTGAGGTGGGGAGATTGAACTGATTTGTGTGGGGAGTAATGCAACGTGTGGTAACACCGCAGCGTGTAGAGTCAATTTAAGACGTACCACCACAACGCGCCTAAAACGACTGCCCTCATTACAGCGACACCCTCTCCTGGCGCTGACAAAACTTCCAGCCATTCATAAAAGATTTATTCCTCAATTTGGCACTGAAAAATATTCAGCACACTTTTGCTGTGGCTGCTAGAAAAGGGTTTTAGAAAAAAAATAAAAGCATCACAACTGGGGGGGAAAAAAATATACCCACTATAAAATCCACCACTTACAGCTTAAGGAGATGTATATTTTTTTTGAATTGATCAAATTCCTGAGCATTTTTCAGCGCAAACGTCTCGCCTCGGCTTTCAGTGTTTTTTAGCAACTCTCACTTTCTGCAGGAACATGCTAACGTTGAATATTAAAGAAGCTGTTAGATGTTTCATTCTGGCGCATGAATGCAATGTGTGTTCGGAGAGATTAAACATGGTGGGAGTTTGGCGAGGAAAAGGGGAGCAAGAGAGAGAGAGAGAGAGAGAGAGAGGGAGAGAGAGGGGGAGAGAGAGGGAGAGAGGAGAGAGAGAGCGAGAGAGAGAGAGAAAACGCAGCTGAACAACTTGCTGCTTTTTTGTAGGCGCCTCCACGAGCATGAAAAATTGATGGCAGAGAAAAAGTCTTTGCAGACTCTGAGGGGAGCAGAGGTGGCAGTAAGGCGAGAGGAAGGTCCCCCCCCCCCCAGTGCTGTTAACCCTCGCAGGGCAGGACGAGACGCAGGTGGGCGGCCATTACGCCTCACGCTCCAATGGCCTGGACGGCTACACGATCATCATTAATGCATACCGCAGCAGTGGACCACATGTACATACACACACACACACACACACACACACACACACACACACACACACACACACACACACACACACACACACACACACACGTGTTTTAATGTTCACAAGTTTCACTTCATATCCTGGTTGGGCTGTAGAGCAGTTGAAAAGCAGTACAGTACACCCACACAGATGTTCGCTTTCATTCAATTTTTAGTCAGTAACAGTTGAGTTTCAGTACTAGTCACAAAACCGCAAAACATCTGCTTAAGAGGATGCACTCATTGTGGTAAGGCATCATACCATTCTCAATTCTTAGAAAACCAGAGGGAGACTTGTAGACTATTCTATAACTTTTACACAACAGTAGCACACACATCTACAGGTAAAATAAGTCAAATATGGTTTCAAACATTCTATTTCTATTCCGGTGCTCAGGATTGGGAGTGATTCCAGGGGGATTTGTGTGTGTTGCTGCATATGTATGCTGAGTGTGTGTGTGTGTGAGTGTGTTTGTGTTTCTGAGGAAGGTGCAAGGATTGAGCATTCTATTCAACCAACACAAGGATTGAGCATTCTATTTCTATTCAACCAATACAAGGATTGAGCATTCTATTTCTATTCAACCAACACAAGGATTGAGCATTCTATTTCTTGTTTGGACACTGTGGATGTCATTACCATGCATGTTACATAGTTGTATATGAGTAGAACCAAAGGGTATGGATTGGGCTTCTTTAACTGGCTTCGCCAAAGCATCGCAAAGACACAGAGGTCACTTACCACGTATCAGATGTACTGGCAAATTGCATTGCCTTTCTGTGGCGTTAGTCGCCTCGCTAAAAGCATTTGCTAAATGAGTAAATGCAATTATGAACAGCATGGGATTAGGAAAACATTAACGGTGGTGCCACAGGGCTTTGGACATTTTGAAATGACAAAGTGGATACAAAAATACGGGTGTGGACTCGACTGTCTTTGGATAACGCGGTCCAGTTCTGTGCGAGAGGGCCTGTGGTGTGCTAGGAGGAGCAGGCGGAGTGTGTGTGTGTGTGTGTGTGTGTGTGTGTGTGTGTGTGTGTGTGTGTGTGTGTGTGTGTGTGTGTGTGTGTGTGTGTGAGTGTGTGAGTGTGTGAGTGTGTGAGTGTGTGTGTGTGTGTGTGTGTGTGTGTGTGTGTGTGTGTGTGTGTGTGTGTGTGCGTCCTGTGGTGTACTAGGAGGAGGAGGCGGAGTGGACACCAATTGTGTTATCAGAGAAGGGAGTGTCACCCCAGACCCTGGAGAGAGGCAGGGACGCTTAGCCTGCAGTGATGTTCTTAAAAGCAGAGTTCACAGCACTCCGTCCCTTTGGGTGGTGCTCCGGAGAGGGGGATGACAGGACAGCGGCCCCCTTCAAACGGGGCTCTCCCCCTCGACTACCCCCGCTCTCACCTCCCTACCCGACTACCCCCCGCTCTCACCTCCCTCGACTACCCCCCGCTCTCACCTCCCTCGAACTACCCCCCCACTCACTCCTTCTCCACTCATGG
>NC_137916.1:26739267-26749267 GCF_963457725.1 Sprattus sprattus | reverse complement strand
GATATATAGACCGATATCCGGATCGATGGGTAGGTAGATAGATGGATAAGTACATAGATGGATAGATGGATGGATGGACTGAATGGATGAGAGACGGGTGGAGACAGCTACAGACACAGACAGCTAACCCTCTCATTGTACACCAACAGCCAGACAGTAAAGAACAACAAAACCCCATCACCACGTTTATCTTCAGAGGAGTTTACTTCCGAACCAAACTGCCGTCCCCCCCCCCCCCCCCCCCCCGCTCCCCCCCTCCCCCCCCCCGTCCTACCCTACATGCTGTGTGAGGTGCGCAGGAGAGGCCACTGCCACTGGGGTTGCGGGGGTCCTTTGCTTAGTGCGGAGCTAGTTGTGGAGCTCGTCTCTACACGACAATAGCATTTCATCCCGGCTAGTCTAATTACGCCGGCTAATTTCAACACCCCCGTCCACACTTGTGCAATCAAACAACAGGGCTCCGAGAGAGGAAGAAGTTGTCGGAAAACACGTTCTTAGTGCCATTACATGCTGCAATTATGGCACAATGAGTTTTTTGTCATGTGTCGGTGCTTCGGCCTATCAATGGGGAGGACGGTCTGGCACCAGAAGAGGCTCTGATTGGATCTGTGCTATTGATAGGGTTTCAATGGTTCACTCTGCTTTCCCCAACCGTCGTGGATGTTTCCCTCGAGATTGATCATTAGATTTGTGTGTACACTAGAGATTCAGTGATTTGTTTTTGTTGGCAGTGTATCAGAGATTTCAATGAAATTAGGCTCACCCAGTGAGATTGCAATGTAGCCCTAGGAGTTGTTTCCTTGTAGATAATGTTAGTAACTGTCAAATGATCAGGAAATAGGGTGAGAAAATCCATCAGAATGGCTGAATAACATGATGTTACCAGAAAACCACAGAAGGCCACACAGACGTACTCATGCAGATCCGTTTTGAAAATGTTGCGAGGGGGTAACGTTGCAGGCCAAGGGCATCATGACTGCCTATATTTATTTTATTAAAGATTTATTTTTGCCTTTTTTTATGCCTTTATTTGGACAGGACAGTGAAGATTTCTGGACAGGACCGAGGCGGAGAAGACGTGGGGAGAGGATCGGGAGAACGACAGCAGGCCGGAATCGAACCTGTGTTCCCGCGAGCAATGAAGCCGTAAATGGGGGCTTATCGGCTTGCGCCACCATGCCCCCCATGACTGCCTTGATTTGATTGCGATTTGAGGTACTGGTTCTAGATATGCAACTGGGCCCAGCTGGGTAACGACTCACAGGTAACCCTAACCTCTGTCCACTATGTTTGTGTTTTGTGTGTGTTTGTTTGTGTGTGTGTGGTGTGTGTGTGGTGTGTGTGTGTGTGTGTTGCTGCACTCACCCCCTTTGCAGATGGCCACTGCCTCCTTGGACATGGACTTGGGGTAGGACACGTGCTGCTCCATGATAGACTGGAAGAGCTCGTCTTCATCTTCTCCGTCGAACGGAGGCTACCAGACACGAGACACACACACACACACACACACACACACACACACACACACACACACACACACGCACACGAAAAAAAGGACACACTTCGTCAACACTTCCAACAACTGCCACCCACTCTGCTTGTTTGCCGGTCAGTTTTGCTCAGCCAATCAGTTCTAGAGTCGCCCCCCCCTGTGACTCTCACCTATGCTGGCCGCTTAATTACAATGTTCATTCAGGCAGCCCTGTCATTTGGGCGCTATCATAATTTCCCACCTCCTTCTAGCGTTTTCTTCTGTTTTCCTGTTGTTCAATTTCGCGTGGTCGTCCCTCCATTTCACTGTTTGACAGCTTAACTAGCCCATATTCTTAAGCATTTATTTTTTCCCCATGTTAACTCTCTTGTACATTCTCTTTATCTGAATCTTAGGTGTATCACTCTTTGTAAACCGGAGCGCCTGTATTGCAAGTGTCTATATTCCCACCTCAGAAGTGTTTGGGAAGGACTCCAATACACTGGCCTCTAATAATCACTCTGGCCTCTTATAAACACTCTGGACTCCATTAAAAATCACTCTGGCTTCTTATAAACACTCTGGCCTCCATTAATAAAAACTCTGGCCTCTTATAAACACTCTGGCCTCCATTAATAAAAACTCTGGCCTCTTATAAACACTCTGGACTCCATTAAAAATCACTCTGGCTTCTTATAAACACTCTGGCTTCCATTCATACAAACTCTGGCCTCTTATAAACACTCTGGACTCCATTAAAAATCACTTTGGCTTCTTATAAACACTCTGGCCTCCATTAATAAAAACTCTGGCCTCTTATAAACACTCTGGACTCCATTAAAAATCACTCTGGCTTCTTATAAACACTCTGGCCTCCATTAATAAGCACACTCACCCTGTGTAAACCGGAGCGCCTGTGTCTATATTCACACCTCAGAAGTGTTTGAGAAGGACTCCAACACTCTAATAAATGGCCTCTAATAAACACTCTGGCCTCCATTAATAAACACTCTGGCTTCTTATAAACATTCTTGCCTCCATTAATAATTAATTAAAAACTCTGGCCTCCACTTGTACTCTCAGCCACAGCCTTCTTCCCCCAAGCTCTCAAATAGAAAACAATAATCAAATATAAAAAAACTAAAGAAAACGTAAAAAAAGACACCTGTTCTGGGCGTTGCTGTTGTTTCCAGCGAGCCTTCTTACCCGCTCTCTACTCTGTGCAGAGCCGGCACACCGGTTCCCCACCGGAAACAATTCGCAAATTATTTCCAGCACTCAAAGCAGCCGCTGCTTCAGAGCGGCTCATAAATAATTACTAAGCCAGAGAGGCATGAAATACTCCACGTCACTCTCTCTCCTTTGCACACCTAATTAATACAAACTGACCTTGAATGAGGAGTTTTTCCTCAGCCAAAAGCTACTCGGAGAAGCAGGAGGGACACACACAAAGAGTACAGCGTGCACGCCCCATGCATGCATGCCCGAGAGCGCACAAACACACAGACACACACACACACACACACACACACACACACACACACACACACACACACACACACACACACACACACACACACAGCATATAGTACACAAACACAAAGCCTCAGTACAAAGCACAGTTTCCTCCTCAATCACAGACACAGACTTTGGCCACCCCCCCAACAACACTCTCACTCCCCCCCCCCCCCCCCCCCCCACACACACACGGCAGCATCAGCAAGCTGGCCACTTTTGTACCACTCTGGTTGCCAGATGTGCAAACTACACCCCACTGCCTTACTCAACCCACCCCTCCACCTGGCAACCCTGTGCCACTCACCTGCCCACTCAGCCCACCCCTCCACCTGGCAACCCTGTGCCACTCACCTGCCCACTCAGCCCACCCCTCCACCTGGCAACCCTGTGCCACTCACCTGCCCACTCAGCCCACCCCTCCACCTGGCAACCCTGTGCCACTCACCTACCCACTCAGCCCACCCCTAAACCTGGCAACCCTGTGCCACTCACCTGCCCACTCAGCCCACTCAGCCCACCCCTAAACCTGGCAACCCTGTGCCACTCACCTGCCCACTCAGCCCACCCCTAAACCTGGCAACCCTGTACCACTCACCTGCCCACTCAGCCCACCCCTAAACCTGGCAACCCTGTGCCACTCACCTGCCCACTCAACCCCCCCCCTCCACCTGGCAACCCTGTGCCACTCACCTGCCCACTCAACCCTACCCCTCCACCTGGCAACCCTGTGCCACTCACCTGCCCACTCAACCCACCCCTCCACCTGGCAACCCTATGCCACTCACCTGCCCAGCCAGCATCTCGTAGAGCAGCACGCCAAAGGCCCACCAGTCCACCGACTTCCCGTATGGCTGGTAGGCGATGATCTGGAATTAAAAACAAAAAAAAAACACAACATTCAACAAACGGATGTACAGACACACCAATCACAGCCAATTTCAGCCAGAACAGGACCTTCCCCATGAGCAGACCCAGACCCAGGCCCAGGAGAGCCTTATGATGATGGTGTTAGTGAGGGCAGAGAGGGGGTTGGGGTGGGTGATGATGGTATTGAGGAGGTTGGGGTGGGTGGTGATGGTATTGAGGGGGTAGTGAGGGTAGAAAGGGTAGTGAGGGGGTTGGGGTGGGTAGTGAGGGTATTGAGGAGGTTGGGGTGGGTAGTGATGGTGTTAGTGAGGGGGGTGGGGGGTGGTGAGGGGGTTGGGGTGGGTGGTGATGGTGGTAGTGAGGGGGTTGGGGTGGTGATGGTGGTAGTGAGGGGGTTGGGGTGGGTGGTGATGGTAGTGAGGGGGTTGGGGTGGGTAGTGATGGTGTTAGTGAGGGGGGTGGGGGGTGGTGAGGGGGTTGGGGTGGGTGGTGATGGTGGTAGTGAGGGGGTTGGGGTGGGTGGTGATGGTGGTAGTGAGGGGGCTGGGGTGGGTGGTGATGGTGGTAGTGAGGGGGCTGGGGTGGGTGGTGATGGTGGTAGTGAGGGGGTTGGGGTGGGTGGTGATGGTGGTAGTGAGGGGGTTGGGGTGGGTGGTGATGGTGGTAGTGAGGGTGGTGAGGGGGTTGGGGTGGGTGGTAGTGAGGGGGTTGGGGTGGTGATGGTGGTAGTGAGGGGGTTGGGGTGGGTGGTGATGGTGGTAGTGAGGGGGTTGGGGTGGTGATGGTGGTAGTGAGGGGGTTGGGGTGGGTGGTGATGGTGGTAGTGAGGGGGTTGGGGTGGGTGGTGATGGTGGTAGTGAGGGGGTTGGGGTGGGTGGTGAGGGGGTTGGGGTGGGTGGTGATGGTGGTAGTGAGGGGGTTGGGGTGGGTGGTGATGGTGGTAGTGAGGGGGTTGGGGTGGGTGGTGATGGTGGTAGTGAGGGGGTTGGGGTGGGTGGTGATGGTGGTAGTGGGTGGGTTGGGGTAGGGTGATGGGTGTTATTGAGGGGGCTGGGGTGGGTGTCAGAGCGGTGAAAGCTTGAGAAGTGTGTTAGGAGTGATGGATGTGCTCTAATCAGGACTCTTACTGACTGATTGTGCTGCTCTCAGAGAGCTGAGCCTCAGGGGAGTGAGACGTAGGGGTGTGTGTGTGTGTGTGTGTGTGTGTGTGTGTGTGTGTGTGTGTGTGTGTGTGTGTGTGTGTGTGTGTGTGTGTGTGAAGATGAGGGGTGTGCTCTGCTAAGACCACATCATTCTTTCGATCCACAGGCATGGTGAAGGGGGGGTTAGGAGATGATGGGAATCTGTGCTGTGCGGTGTGGTGTGGTGCTGTGCTGTGCTGTGCTTAGCTGACGAGCTTGATGAAGGCTGTGCTGAGTTACAATAACTTCCCCTAATCAGACGCATGAACTCAGAATACCTGTGCTGTTCAAGACTGAGAGCATGTCGTGGCTGATGTGTGTGCGTGTGTGTGTGTGTGTGTGTGCGTGTGTGCGTGTGTGTGTTGTCAATCCAGTCCTCTCTAGCGTGGTGCGAGACTTCCAGCACGACCATCTGCTGTACTGACAGAGCGAAGCCTGATAGCTAATCAACTTAATTACTCTGACAAAGATCCCCCTAGCCCCGTCATGTAACGCCTTCCCAACACACACACACACACACACACAAACAAACACGCACGCACACACACGCGCGTACACACACGCACACGCACACGCACGCCCACATGTACGTACACACACGCGCACACACACATGCGCACGTATGCACATACATGCACACACACATGTACACACGCACACACACACACACACACACACACACACACACACACAAACACACACGTACATACACACGCAAACACACTCTGTATCTGGGTGTAGGAAGGCATCTCGGCAGCCATAAACAGGCAGAGTTGAACATGAGTGAGGGTGGAGAAGACAGTGTATAGGTGAGTCTGTCTGTATGAGGGAATTTTAGTGAGTGACTATGCATCTGTGTGTGTGTCTTGTGTGTGTGTGTGTGTGTGTGTGTGTGTGTGTGTGTGTGTGTGTGTGTGTGTGTGTGTGTGTTTGAGTTGATGCGTGCAGGAGTCTGTGAAGCTGTCAGTAGTCAGTAGCCTGTGTATGCGCATAAGCACTCAAGTGCATGCCTGTGCAAGTGTTGGTACTTGAGTATACATACACGTGCACTCAACATGGGTTTGTAAGTAGTATGCAAGTATGACCTGCAATGTCCCCGGCCACGTGATCGAAACTGGAGCATGTGTGTAAGCATGCATGTGTCTGAGTGACTGGGTGTGTGTGTGTGTGTGTGTGTGTTTGTGTGAGTGTCTGTGTGTAAGTGTGCATGTGTGTTAGTGGTGCGTGAATAAAAAATGCAAAACTGATCAGTCATGAACATAGGCATGTGAGCGTGAGTGTATGCCAGTTAGTGAGGGAGTGGGGAATTGAGCGTGTGTGTGTGTGTGTGTGTGTGTGTGTGTGTGTGTGTGTGTGTGTGCGTGCGTGCGGGTGCGTGGAGCTTGCTGACAGGTGCAGGTAGGTGCCTGGTTGCTTGCTAGGGCCAAAAAAAGGGCTATGAGTGTGTGTGCATGTGTGTGTGAGTGTGTATGTAAGGGTGTGTGAATGTGGTAGTCTGTGTATGCGTATGCAATAGTGTGTGTGCGTGAGTGTGTGTGTGTGTGAGTGGGTGTGTGAGTGGGTGTGTGAGTGGGTGTGTGTTTATGCATGTGTGTGTGTGTGTGTGTGTGTGTGAGTGTGTATGTGTGTGTGTGTGTGTGTGTGTGTATGCTCGTGTGTGTGTGTGTGTGTGTGTGTTCGTGTAGCATAGGTACAGTACAGCGCAGTGCTACATGGCCACAGCTGTATGTAGTGTTCTGCATTAAGTACTCTCCAGTCCCATGAATAATACACACAGGAGATATGTAGGCCAGCGCCAGGCCCTCTGCCTGCTCACTCAACCCCCATGTGCTCCGCTCTGCTCTGGTCTCTACAGCCTGCGCTACCCCACCGAAACATGGAGCTCATTCTACCTCACCGAAACATGGAGCTCTCCCTTTACAATGCTAATGAAGGAGCTGAGTGGACTCTTATTAGCACATAAGAAACGATCAGACACATGTGTGTGTGTGTGTGTGTGTGTGGTGTTGGGGGCGGGGGGTTGAGTGTAAGCGCATTAGACTACAAATGTGTGAAGGTGCGTGTACTTTTATGGCTGGAGCCTACAGGAACCATCTTCATAGGGCCTGCTGTACACACACACACACACACACACACACACACACACACACACACACACACACACACACACACTTGCTGCTACTAGAGGGGACCCACTTATCGGGCGGCTCACCTCGGGGGCGATGTAGTCGGGGGTCCCGCAGAAGGTCTTGGTGGTCACGCCGTCTAACATGTTCTCCTTGCACATGCCAAAGTCAGCGATCTTGATGTGGCCTTCAGCGTCCAGCATGACATTATCCAGCTTCAGATCCCTGGCAGGGACCAGAGAGAGAGGGAGAGGGGGAGAGGAGGAGGAGGAGAGAGAGAGGGGGAGAGGAGGAGAGAGAGAGGGAGAGGGGGAGAGGAGGAGAGGGGGAGAGGAGGAGGAGGAGAGAGAGAGGGAGAGGGAGAGGAGGAGAGAGAGAGGGAGAGGGAGAGAGAGAGAGGGAGAGGAGGAGAGGGAGAGGGAGAGGGAGAGAGGAGAGGGAGAGGGAGAGGGAGAGGGAGAGGGAGAGGGGGAGAGAGAGAGGGAGAGGAGGAGAGGGAGAGGGAGAAGGAGAGGGAGAGGGGGAGAGAGAGAGGAGAGGGGGAGAGGAGGAGGAGGAGAGAGAGAGGGAGAGGGAGAGAGGAGAGGAGAGAGAGGGAGAGGGAGAGGGAGAGGGAGAGAGAGAGAGAGGGAGAGGGAGAGGAGAGAGGAGAGAGGGAGAGGAGATGAAAAAGAGAAAAGAGGTGAATGACCGCATGAGAGTTACAGTAGGTCACAACATGGGAGATGAGAGAATAGAAACAAAACCACCTCAGGTTTGGCTAGTTGAATGTGTGTGAGAGAGAAAGGACAGTGTGTGTGTGTGTGTGTGTGTGTGTGTGTGTGTGTGTGTGTGTGTGTGTGTGTGTGTGTGTGTGTGTGTGTGTGTGTGTGTGTGTGTGTGTGTTTGTGTGTGTGTGTGTGTGTGTGTGTCTCTGTACGATACACTGTTGTGACAGCAGCACCCTGAGCGTTTCGGGACAGTTTGGGCAAAGAAAGGGAGGAGAAAAAGCAGCGCTTTTAAGTATTCATGAGCGCTGCCTGTCTGCTCACTGTGGAGGCGGCCGCCCTGCCAAGCATACACACACACACACACACACACTAGCATACACACACACACACACACACACTAGCATACACACACACACACACACGAGCATACACGCACACACACACACACACACACACACACACACTAGCACACACACACACACACACTAGCACACACACACACACACACTAGCACACACACACACACACACACACACACACACACACACACACACACACACACACACACACACACACACACACACACACACACACACACACACACGAGCATACATGCACAAACACACACACAAACACACACTGTCCAGGGCCCTTTCCAGTCAGCCGTGGGTGATTCACGCCCGCCTTGCTTAACCCCTGGAACCGCTCCAGCCTCACCCTGCATGCTGGGGTCAGGCCTCCTTCCAGGGAGGGAGGGCGAGGCTAACGATGGTGCTGGGTAAGCTATGGGGTGATGCTGGGTGTGTGTGTGTGTCTGTGCCAAACGCGCGTGTATGCCTCCACTTGAGAGAGTGTATCTGCGCATCAGGGGACCTCAGTGGCGGTGGACACTGGGTGCATTTACATTTACATTTAGTCATTTAGCAGACGCTTTTATCCAAAGCGACGTACAAGGCAACTGCATTTTTACATCAGGAGCAGTTAGGGGTTCAGTGTCTTGCTCAAGAACACTTACACACTTGGTAAGGAGGAGTGGGGAATCGAACTTGCAACCCTCCGATTGCCTTCCGATTACTAAAGGACTTCTCTACCTCCTGTACTGTGGGGGGGGTGGGGTGTGTACATATAAAATCCCAATACAAAGTTGGACTTCTTGTGGGGGTTTTTGAGGTTATGAGGATGGGCTCTTCTTCTCGACATGTCAGGTCGTACACACACACACCACTAATGTGGAACGCTGAGAGGAAGCTACGTGTCGTTCGGGGACGGATGATAGGAAGCAAACTGAGAAGGAGGAGAGATAAGAATAGAGGGAAAGGTGAGAAGAGGAGAGGAAATGGGAAGGAGAGACTAGAGGGAAAGAGAGAGAGAGAGAAAGGGAGAAGAGAAGGGCAACAGAGGAGAGGAGAGGAGAGCAGTTGACAGGTCCAGCCTTGCAGTCGTTAGCAGTGAACTAGGAAAGGTGAGAGACAGACTGAGCCAAACAGCTGCCTCCTTGATGCAGCATCACTGTCAGACGCTGTCCACCTGATGGTGGTGGGTTCGTGTGTGTCTGGGTGTGTGGGTGTGTCTGTATGTGTGTGTGTCTGGGTGTGTGTGTGTCTGGGTATGTGTGTATGTGTCTGTGTGTAAGAGAGAGGGAGAGATAGAGGTAGAGAGATAGAGTGCAGAAGAGAGAGAGCAGGAGAGAGCGGAAACTATAGGAATGTTTGTGTATGTGCTGGTGTGTGTGTCTACGTGAATATGTGATGTGAATGTATATACTTGGCTGTGAAGAGATAAGGAAATTGTGAGTGAGTGTGTGTGTGTGTGTTAGTGTGTGTGTGTGTGTGTTTGTGTGTGTGTCTTGCCAAACGCAAACGTGTATGCCTCCACTTGAGAGAGTGTGTCTGCGCATCAGGGGTAGGGCCACGGCTGAGTGAGTATGTCGCAGCGCTGTGTGTCACTCTGCCCGAGTCGTGCCCAGCCCTCCGGCCCCGCATAAACAACCCCCCTCCACCTCCCCTCCCCCTCCTCCCTCAGCTGGCAAGCCTCATCTGGGGCGCTTCAGCAGGCCACGCCGGTCTGGATGCTCACCCCCCCCCATCCTCCATCCTCTCCCTGTGCTCCACTCTGGGCTGGATGCTC
>NC_137916.1:26731767-26734267 GCF_963457725.1 Sprattus sprattus | reverse complement strand
ACAGCTTAAAAAAAATTGGGGCGCTACAATGACTTTTAATATGGAGAATTGCGTCCGTGCCAATGGCATAGCAGGGTCGATAGGCATATAACTGCCTTCTGTAGTTTTGCCTGCCGCAGCCCGCCGACCTGACTTTGATTACCTTCTGCCGATCTAGTAAGTAGCTTATTTGCCGTCTTGCTTAGTCTTGTGTTGCACATGATTGATGTTTGACTGTGTAAGGACAGTCGTTGAATAATTAGTTTGTCATAATGTCAAAGTCAGCACATTTCAAGAGAGTTCGTTAGTTTTAGCTGCTAGCATACCTTTAGCGAATAGCTATTAATCCTTAATGCACCTTTAAGAATATTCACTATTAAACTACAATCTCTTTCAGTCAGATTGGCAGAGCATCAATAAACTATAGGGCTATTAGTCCGTTAGATAGAGCGCCATTAAACTAGAGCTCTTACAGTCAGTTAGATAAAGCTCCATTAAAATAGAGATCTTTAAGTCAGTTAGATAAAGCACCATTAAAATAGAGATCTTAAAGTCAGTTAGATAAAGCGCCATTAAAATAGAGATCTTTCAGTCAGTTTGGTAGAGCATCATTAAAACAGAGATCTTACAGTCAGTTAGATAAAGCTCCATTAAAACGGAGGAGATCTTACAGTCAGTTAGCTAAAGCTCCATTAAAACAGAGATCTTACAGTCAGTTAGATAAAGCTCCATTAAAACGGAGGAGATCTTTTAGTCAGTTTGGTGGAGCATCATTAAACTAGAGGTCCTTTAGTCCGCTGCATAGAGCGCTCATTAAAACAGAGATGAGTTGGGTACAGAGGGCACAGGTGCGGGCGCTCTGCCCAGAGGAGGGTGAGCCTTGAGAGGGGCACTTACACGGCATGGGGCTCCTTGAACTTGCCCACCTGTTGGATCTGGTACATTAGATCTCCTCCATTGATGTACTCCATGACAAAGTAGAGTCGGTCCTGCACAGCAGAAAAAAACATGTTTAAGTGTCGCTAAACTCACACACAAATGCATACACACACACACACACACACACACACACACACACACACACACACACACACACACACACACACACACACACACACACACACAGGGATACAAACACACACACACAGGCATACACACACACCCACACACACACACACACACACACACACACACACCACACCTAGCACAGTCAAATTAACTGAGCCGTCTATGGCCAGAGGCTCTAGTTCTGGGCCTGAGTCTGTAAGCCTGCCGGTGATTGTCCTCATTGGCTCAGCGGTAGGACTCCAGGGCTGTCTCCTATTGAACTCCAGAGTGCACTACAGCTACACCCCTCCCCATTACAGAACTACACTTTTTTTTCTGTGTGTGTGTGTGTGTGTGTGTGTGAGTGCGAGCATTTGTGTGTGTGTGTGTGTGTATGTGTGTGTTTGTGTGTGTGTGTGTGTGTGCGCGTGCAAGCATTTGTGTGTGTGTGCCTTAAGTGCTTATTGGTGATGTGTTCATTGTCCTGGCTCATAAAGCAGAATCCACACACTGGCATATATGACTAGCCTGTTTGCTGAGGGCTTAATGACACTGGGGGGGTTAATACAGGTCACACTATGGCCTTCAGCAGTGATTCCTATGTAAATGAAGCGTTCACATTCAGCATTAATGAACTGTGTACTTAGTGTCAGACAGATAATGTACAGCTATTTCTCATTCTTTATCATCAAACGGCATGGCGCACACACACACACACACACACACACACACACACACACACACACACACACACACACAAATGCTCACACACACACAAATGCTCACACACACACACAGACACACACACACACACAGGCATATACACACACACACACACACACAGGCATATATACACACACACACACACACACACACACACAGGCATAAACACGCACAGACACAGACACACACACACACACACACACACACACACACACATACACACACACAAAAAAAGCAAACACAGCAAACTCAATTTTTAACACACATACACACACACTCAACAACACCAGAAAGGCATCTCAGGATGCACAAATCCAGTATTTAAGTCCACTTCATCCGAGTCCGACAACCACCCAAAATATATAATCAGGAAAGAGCAATAACACGCATTCTTAAACATGATCTTGTTCTCCGCCTTTGAGTTGTTTAATTGGACTCATTCAGCACTGCAGGCCGCGGTGATTCTGTGCCTACAGCCTATGGAGTGTGAGAGTGTGTGTATGTGTGATTGATGGTCTGGTATGGAATGCTGGACCAGCGAATTAAAGTCAGTGAGGATTAAGCGCCTTCAAGAGTGTGTGGTGTGAGTGCGTGAGGGAGAAAAGCCGCTCTGCTTTTGCTTAAGTGGAGGTCCCATCACTGTCAGACATGCGTTTGTGTGTGTGTGTGTGTGTGTGTGTGTGTGTGTGTGTGTGTGTGTGTGTTTGTGTGTGTGTGTGTCGTTGTGTGAGTGTGCGTGTCAGTTGTGTGA
>NC_137916.1:26714267-26719267 GCF_963457725.1 Sprattus sprattus | reverse complement strand
TCGACGAGAACCTGTCGGGACGCTAAAATGTCCCAGTTTACACCAACCGCTATGAAATTGTCCCGTTTGTAAGTGATTACATAGCCGATGTGGTCTTATTATAGCCCGATCATTAACTAAACCAAATGTAGAAAGACTAATAAAGCGGCCAGCGTATGATTTGAACAATGTGTGTGTGTGTGTGTGTGTCAGTCAATCGTAGCGGTCGGCATCTGCATAATCTGTGCAGCCAGCGTTACAATGTATATTTGTAAACATTGTTGCAAAGCCTCTTCTTATCCGTCTCATTTTTCCAGTCAGGCTATATCAACCACTAGGCTACACTACGACAATGCCAAAGAGAAAGTCAGCATTCACCAAAGATTTGCAAAAGGCTTACCCCTTCCTCTTTCACAGCAGGCTTTTCAGCCACTAAAATGATACTTCAGCAAATTCACTCCTCTAACAAATATACGGAATGCATGTTTCCAATAGGGTGTGTGTGTGCTGTTGGAATAACACTAGTAACACTTTACGCTACCTTTTCACAAACTTGGTGCACGTGGGTGCATTTTTCCTAAAAAAAAGAGGTTTAATTCTGAAAAATAAAGTTGGTCCCACACAAAACTCACTCAATGTCTTTTAATATAATTTCTTAGATATGTGGGCTACATAGAAAATGCATGAATGATAATTGAGATACCTCATTATGTTGTGAACAGTAGGCCTACGTGTGCTAATGGCAAAATCTATGTCTATGTCGGACCTGGGTTGGCACATGTTCAGGATAAAAAGCGTGTGTGTGCACAAGCATTACAGTCACACGCAAAGTGTCCCGGTTTTAGACCCGGGAAAATCTGGTCACCCTAGGACTGCTGGTCTTTCTGCCGGTGAGCCTGGGATTTCATCTAGTGCTTTGTCAATTAGCATTTTTCTAGCTTAGCTGCTCTTTAGAGTGTGTGTGTGTGTGTGTACTACTTAAACCGGAAGTTTTGGAGTTTAACACACTAAGCTGTTTACTCTAACTTGCTAACACACTAGCATTGATTTTAACTGCATGCTAAGTTGAACGTGATTGCAATATATACAAAGACTGGTATTAGCCGATACGCTGGTCTTTCTGCCGGTGAGCCTGGGATTTCATTTAGTGCTGCTGTTCTCGATATAGTGTCGTGGTTGTTTTGTAAGTCTTTATGTTAATCAATCCCATGGTGTGGGTATTTCAAAAGGCGTTGTCTGAGTTTCACTTCGGGTCAGTGGTAAAGTGTTATTTGCCTTACAGGGCCGCCCAAGGGTGGGACGTGAGACACACACACACACACACACACACACACACACACACACACACATACCCACACACACACACACACATCAAAGAAGAAAGCGTGAGGGCAGAGTAAAGCAGAGCTTCTCCGAGTGTGAGGTGAGTGTAGATTTATGGAGGTGGTTCAGGGAGCAGCTTGACTCTACTGACAATGAGTGCAACCAGGGAGACCCCACAGCATGGGTGTACACACACACATACACACACTCCACACACTCCACACACACACACACACACACACACACACACACACTGTAGCCCTCTCCTTTCAGGTGATTTCAAGTAAGCCTTCAGTCTTCCTCTCACGCTCTCCCTGCCTCCCTTCTTTCTCAACTCACCAATCTTCTCGTACCCAGAACATTTCCATTTCAACCCTGCGTTTCCTTTCTGCTTTTCTGCCACTCTTTTCCCCACCTCACTCTCTTATTTCTCTTCTCTTCTCTCCCCTCTCTTTTCCCCACCTCACTCTCTTATTTCTCTTCTCTTCCCTCCTCTCCTCTCTCTTTTCCCCACCTCACTCTCTTATTTCTCTTCTCTTCTCTCCTCTCTCTTTTCTATCGTTCTCTTTCAGCTTTTTGAAATACATTCAATTTTAATTTCCAAACTGCAGCCATATTGTGAGGCAGGCACAGGGCTCAGTCTAGCATGGAATTCCATTAACCTGCTCCCTGCAGTTCCGTTCAGAACAGACCGGACTCCCAACAGACCAGCAGGCTGGACAGCCAACACCCCCACCCCATCACACACACACACGCACACACACATGCACACCACACCACACACACACACACACATACACAATACACACACAGCCCAAATTCAAGGTCAAGCTCAGCTTACGGCCCCAGACACACACACACACACACACAGAGACACACACACACACACACACACACACACATACACACACCAACACACACACAGACACACACACACACACACTAAAAGGGACACAAACAAAGGCTTCAGGGAATACCATCTGAGGCTGTTCCATGCAAATACACAATCAGACTTCAATGTGCCACAACAGAGACAGGCCTGGGGTATAATAAGAACTGAATGCTGTTAGGTTAAACAGACACACACACACACACACACACACACACACACACACACACACACACACACACACACACACACACACACACACACACACACACACATACACGCACACACGCACACACACACTTAGCACAATTCCCTACCACTCGTGCAGATTGATGGTGCATATGTTTGGAAGTGTGTGTGTGTGTGTGTGTGTGTGTGTGTGTGTGTGTCTGTGTGTGTGTGTGTGTGTACATTTGAGTGAGCGAGAGAGAATGTGTGTGTGTGTGTGTGTGTGTGTGTGTGTGTGTGTGTGTGTGGGAATTTGATTGAGAGAGAGAGAATGTGTGTGTGTGTGTGTGTGTGTGTGTGTGTGTGTGTGTCTGTGTGTGTGCATTTGAGTGAGAGAGAGAGAATGTGTGGGTGTCTGTATGTCAGTGTGCCTGTTAGGCTCTGATTAGTTCCACAGCAGTCTGGGAGGCTTCATCACTCTGTCCAACTACCACTCACCCTGTACTGACAGTAACACACACCACAACAACAGCCTTTACACACACACACACACACACACACACACACACACACACACACACACACACACACACACACACACACACACACACGTAGCATAGACACACACACACACACACACAAGCGTACAATCTCCCAATGTCTCCCAGTGCTCTCTACCACCCACCCATGGAGTTTTGCGCAGATCAATGGTGGATATGTTTGTGTGTGTGTGTGTGTGTGTGTGTGTGTGTGTGTGTGTGTGTGTGTGTGCTCAATCTGCTCGTATGTAAGTGTGTATGCTACAACACCACTGCTGTCTGAGCATGCAAAATATAAACACGCATGATTGGGTTTCCATACAGGCTACACACAACATTAATATTAGCTGTGTGTGCTTGAGCGTGAGAGAGAACAATAGGGAGGGAGGGAGGGAGAGAGAGAGGGAGAGAGGGAGGGAGAGAGAGAGAGAAGGAGGAGGAGAGATTGCAAAATGGAGAAAAAGAGATAGAGAGGGAGGAGGGAGAAAGTGTGGGATACAGAGGGAGAGAGAGGGATCTATAGAGAGAGAAAGAAAGAAAGAAAGAGAGAGAGGGAGACAGTGTGTGTGTGTGTGTGTGTGTGTGTGTGTGTGTGTGTGTGTGTGTGTGTGTGTGAGACAGAGAGACACAGAGGGAGAGGTAAATAAAGCAGGAGGGAGGTGCAGATGAGAGCTCATCTCAGAAGATTTCCCGGGAGCAACGCAGTGTTGCTTTCGACCTGCTCGGCTGCCGAGTGTGCACACACACACACACACACACACACACACACACACACACACACACACACACACACACATCTGCACAGCCGCCACAGCTCATAAACACACCCCTTCACTCCCACACAAATGCTGTGCTGACAGGAGCCGCCAGAGCTCACACACACTCACACACACACACACACACACACGCTCACTCACCCTTTCACTCGAACATTTAAACACAAACACATACACACAAACACACACGTATGGTCCACACAAATATTAATGCATACAATTAAACTCACATGCATGCACACAAAAGCATACACCCACAAGAACACACTCAAAATCACACTTATACGGCCACACATGCATGCATGCATGCACACACACACCGTGCATACCGTACATGTACACATGCATCATACAAAGGCTCTCTCTCTCTCTGTCACACACACACACACACACACACACACACACACACACACACACACACACACACACACACACACACACACACAGTAGAGTCCCAGTAACAATAGGACAGTATGCCACTTGACTGGCAGAATTACTGCCAAATGAAAGGTGAGTGGTCACTGGACAAAGAGATGAAACGCATTAGGGAGAGTGTACACTTGTGAGGAGCAGACAATCATTACCACTTCAGTTCATTGGTCCATCCAGAACCCCATTTCACCCTACTGGCCTGAGGCTCAATGTCTTTGTGTGTGTGTGTGTGTGTGTGTGTGTGTGTCTGTGTGTGTGTCTGTGTGTGTGTGTGTTTCTGTGTAAGGCTAAACACAGACAGAGCTTGAGGGGCCAGACAAGACAGAGCGCATGTGAGCTCACGGACTCCACACAAAACAAAACAAAAAAAACCCAGGGAGAGAGATGTCCTGTTTCCGGGCAACTGTCACCATAACAACATGACAATGGCCATACTGAAGCAGGTACATAATAAAGCAGGTCCATATTTTAGTCCTACCCTGACCAGACCAACCAATCAAGTGCTACAGGCTCATCTGCTGTCTAGAAGCTTCTCTCTCATTCCGTCCTTTCAGTTGGTCTCTTCCTCAGATGACTGTGTCCAAATTATAGGAGGACAAAAAACACGATTCCTTTGATAATCTATACTATACTGACACTAGCTAAGTTAAGCAGGCAGCTACTATGAGGACACACTAAGACCACCATGTTAGCTGCCTTTCAACTCTGGATATCTGCCGGTGATAAAGCAGCACCGTAGCAATGTTTTTTAGCTAGCTATGCTAACCCTGTTTACCTTGGCTTCTCATCATTGCTAACCAAACATATTTGCATGTTGTCTACCAAAATCAATGAATTTCCCACAACATATTATATATGTACAAAATACAAAGTTACCATCTTCAAATGTAGACA
>NC_137916.1:26704267-26709267 GCF_963457725.1 Sprattus sprattus | reverse complement strand
TACCACACTGCACACTAAAGAGGCAGTTCTACTACCACACTGCACACTAAAGAAGCAGTTCTACTACCACACTGCACACTAAAGAGGCAGTTCTACCACCACACTGCACACTAAAGAGGCAGTTCTACCACCACACTGCACACTAAAGAGGCAGTTCTACCACCACACTGCACACTAAAGAGGCAGTTCTACCACCACACTGCACACTAAAGAGGCAGTTCTACTACCACACTGCACACTAAAGAGGCAGTTCTACCACCACACTGCACACTACAGAGGCAGTTCTACTACCACACTGCACACTACAGAGGCAGTTCTACCACCACACTGCACACTAAAGAGGCAGTTCTACCACCACACTGCACACTAAAGAGGCAGTTCTACCACCACACTGCACACTAAAGAGGCAGTTCTACTACCACACTAAAGAGGCAGTTCTACTAGCACACTGCACACTAAAGAGGCAGTTCTACTAACACACTGCACACTAAAGAGGCAGTTCTACTACCACACTGCACACTACAGAAGCAGTTCTACTACCACACTGCACACTAAAGAGGCAGTTCTACTAACACACTGCACACTAAAGAGGCAGTTCTACCACCACACTGCACACTAAAGAGGCAGTTCTACTACCACACTAAAGAGGCAGTTCTACTAGCACACTGCACACTAAAGAGGCAGTTCTACTACCACACTGCACACTAAAGAGGCAGTTCTACCACCACACTGCACACTAAAGAGGCAGTTCTACTACCACACTGCACACTACAGAAGCAGTTCTACTACCACACGAGGCAGTTCTACTAACACACTGCACACTACAGAGGCAGTTCTACCACCACACTGCACACTAAAGAGGCAGTTCTACCACCACACTGCACACTACAGAAGCAGTTCTACTACCACACTGCACACTAAAGAGGCAGTTCTACCACCACACTGCACACTAAAGAGGCAGTTCTACTACCACACTGCACACTAAAGAGGCAGTTCTACTACCACACTGCACACTAAAGAGGCAGTTCTACTACCACACTGCACACTAAAGAGGCAGTTCTACTACCACACTGCACACTACAGAGGCAGTTCTACTACCACACTGCACACTAAAGAGGCAGTTCTACCACCACACTGCACACTAAAGAGGCAGTTCTACCACCACACTGCACACTAAAGAGGCAGTTCTACTACCACACTGCACACTAAAGAGGCAGTTCTACTACCACACTGCACACTAAAGAGGCAGTTCTACCACCACACTGCACACTACAGAGGCAGTTCTACTACCACACTGCACACTACAGAGGCAGTTCTACTAACACACTGCACACTAAAGAGGCAGTTCTACTACCACACTGCACACTAAAGAGGCAGTTCTACCACCACACTGCACACTACAGAGGCAGTTCTACTACCACACTGCACACTACAGAGGCAGTTCTACTAACACACTGCACACTAAAGAGGCAGTTCTACTAACACACTGCACACTAAAGAGGCAGTTCTACCACCACACTGCACACTAAAGAGGCAGTTCTACTAGCACACTAAAGAGGCAGTTCTACTAACACACTGCACACTAAAGAGGCAGTTCTACTACCACACTGCACACTAAAGAGGCAGTTCTACTACCACACTGCACACTAAAGAGGCAGTTCTACCACCACACTGCACACTAAAGAGGCAGTTCTACTAGCACACTGCACACTAAAGAGGCAGTTCTACTAGCACACTGCACACTAAAGAGGCAGTTCTACTAGCACACTAAAGAGGCAGTTCTACTAACACACTGCACACTAAAGAGGCAGTTCTACTAACACACTGCACACTAAAGAGGCATATCTACCACCACACTAAAGAGGCTGTTCTACCACCACACTGCACACTAAGCAAGCAGTTCAGATGACTTTGAGAGGCTGTGAAGGGGAGAGAGAGAGAAGAGTGTTTGGATACAGACAGAGACAGAGAGAGAGAGAGGGTTGGGTGGTGGGGGGGGGGGGGCAATAAACGGAGGAGGATACTGGGAAACACACAAATCAATTCTCAGGTTAGCCCTGCGAGGATGATGCTGCAGAGAGGAATCCGCTCGCTCGATTAGCTCATTCAGACGAGGGCGGAGGGGGTGGGGGAGGTGGGGGTGAGGGTGGGGATGGTGGAGGTGGTGGTAGTGGGTTGGTGGAGCACACTGACACACAGGTGATTATTCGTTCCCAGGCTGGAACATTTAGATGCTGAGTGACGACTGTCACGGTGTCAAGATGAACACGACTGCAGTGAAGGCTGGGTAATAGTGTTCGGGGGCGCTTATGAAAAGAGGAGATATTCTATTATCAACAACTGTCCAACCGAGCCAGAGGGAGGGAGGAGGGGGAGGGGGGGTGGGTGCAAAGAGTTCCCTTGCGGACACATCAGCATAACTTAATAGAGCACTGTGCTTGGGCTTCTTGGTTCTTGTTAACACACACACACACACACACACACACACACACACACACACACACACACACACACACACACACACACACACACAGACACACACACGTGTATAGCACGTATGTACCATACTCACACTCACATTTATACCATATACCAGACGCATGTATACACGGTACATATACATATCGTATATACTGTATATAGATGGATAGATAGATAGATATATTCACACATATATACTCTAAGCGTGACACTTCTTACCTCAAACTTCTGCCGGAGCTCCTCGTTCCCCTCTTCGCCCTCTGGAGGGACTGGCACATTAAAGTACTCTCCCTCCTCCTGACTGAGCAGCTTAAACCTGTGTGTGTGTGTGTGTGTGTGTGTGTGTGTGTGTGTGTGTGTGTGTGTGTGTGTGTGTGTGTGTGTGTGTGTGTGTCAGCGCGAGAGAGAGAGAGAGGGGGGGGGGAGAGAGAGAGAGAGAGATTGTCAGAGGAGGCACTGCAGTTCTGTCTGAAACATTAAACATATGGCAAACTGTCAAAACAGCACAAAATGATGATGAAGCCTTCTGGTGTTTTAAGGAAACCCTGTGCAGTGTCATTGGCTGAGTTGAACTCTTTGTCTTGGCCTAATGCCTCCCTGACTAATGTACTCCCGGGGCCTTGTGTGTGTGTGTGTGTGTGTGTGTGTGTGTGTGTGTGTGTGTGTGTGCTGTAACCCTTTTACTGAATCTAACCAGTTCATACTGTGCCCTGTGCTTAACCCCACGCAGTACTGAATGAATGCCATCTCAAATCTAAATGAACCCTAACTTCACCTTGAGCAGAACTGTAGCCTGCACAGTCCTAATCCACAATACATCTTCAGTCACACATGGTCATAATCTACAACTGGATTTAGGGCCGTCCATCTTGGAAAGACTTTTATATTTAAGCAATATAGCACGAGTGGGAGTGGGGTAGGTAAGGGATAATCCCACGGGTGGTGTTCGGCCGTAGCCACCGAGGCCGCCAGGCCGATCGGCGTAGGCAACAACACCCGTGGGATTATCCCTTACCTACCCCACTCCCACGAGTGCTATATTGCTTTTATAAAACAATTCTACAGTCAACAAATTAACATTTCAACACGAAGTTATTGATTAAAAATGGTTTATTTCGCCATTGTTTCTCCGCAACAAAAAATAGTTCCATTGTCAACGTCTTGGTTTGGAATTTTAAAAACTTTGAATTAACGGTTATCATCAATGCGAATGTTTCATCGCGGAGTGATTTATTTTTAGCTGTGAAAAGTCCCGTAACTGTAGGTATGTTGAAGAGTAACCTATAGCATGGAACGTCTCTCGTCCAATCAGAAACAGCTAAATTACGCGCTAGAACCCAATTGTTTTATAAAGCAACTCAAACCATCAGGCATCCCACACGTCAGCTCAATGCAAAAACACAGGAGAGAGGACAAACACCCAACAAGGACTTTACAGAAGAATGCGATCAAGTGTTCGGTCTTTTTAGTCTAAAAGAAACAATCAAAGTCTGTTAAACACTCAAAAATGCTTAGTTTAATAAAGGATTAACAATCTATAACTTCAGTTTAATAATGGAATCACATGACAACTCGAAGGTTTGCCGATAACACACGCCGTCCGATAATAAACACTGTTACGATAAAGTACTTAACCCAAAAGACCAGGTCCAGGACTCCTAAAGTACTTAACCTAAAAGACCAGTACTAGACCAGGACCAGTACTGCTAAAGACCAGTACTAGACCAGGACCAGTACTGCTAAAGACCAGGGGCCGTATTCACAAAGCCTTTTATCTTACCACTAGGAGTGCTCCTAACTCGCGCTAAAACCTTTTACGTAGGAGTAATTTCTTAAAAGTGATTCACAACGGCTCTGAGACCTACTCATACTAAGGATAATACCAACTCCTAAGCTTAAGATAAAAACTCCGTTGCTATGGATGACGTCGCTTCTCATGCACGAGTTTAGAAAGGGTGAGGACGGTGATTGGTTGTTGACAGGCTCTCTCATTAAAAACTCAGTCCTAACATCCCCCTAACGATCCCACTAAATAAACAGAAAATAAGAGAATAACCTAGGCTTCAAATTAAGTCATATTAAATAGTTATGGACAGTGCACTTAGCAGAATGCACACGCATGATGACAAGTTTGTGCATCCAACGAGAATGACGCTTTGCACGTTAAGAGAAAGAGAAATTGCCGAAAAAAACACGGAAATTGCATGAAATCAAAGAAGTAATAATTAAAGCACCCTGCAAACTATGCGTGAGGCATGGGAGGACATATGTGTTAACATAAATGCTTCATTCCCTGCCTTGTGTCGCTCTGTCGATGACTGCGAGAAGCGGTGGTATGCGCTCCAGTCACAATGTAGGATGGAGATTGCGGAGTGGACTTTAAAAGAGCCGTCGCGGCTACAGGTATTGTGTCACCAAAATAGGCCTCATGCGTATACTTGCATGTTGTAGTTCAACTGTGCTCCCGGTTGTGGATTGAGGAAGGGTGTCAAAAGCCATGTCTTGCATGGATGGCCACT
>NC_137916.1:26686767-26691767 GCF_963457725.1 Sprattus sprattus | reverse complement strand
TGTGTGTGTGTGTGTGTGTGTGTGTGTGTGTGTATGTGTGTGTTTGAGTGTGCATGTGTGTGTGCATGCGTGCGTGCGTGCGTGTGTGTACTTGCATGTACTTGCGTGTGTGTGTGAGCATGTGTGTGTGTGTGTGTGTGAGCGTGTGTGCGTGTGCGTGTGTGCGTCTGTGAGTGTGTGTGTGTACAGACACATGTACACAGCTGTGCTAATGGACTCTGGGGGATAGTTACATGAACAGGATTGGAGTGAGAGCGTGGAATTGAATTGGCTTTCAATTGAGTCGCTCCATTCAAACTCCCTTCCCCTCAAATAGGCTGAAAGATGTAACACCTGCCAGGACGGCCCTCGGACTAATGCATGTCTATGGTAGACATAAAAACAAGGGCTATTTTCAGGATCTAGGGGCCAATCCGAGTGCAAGATCTCCTTAGCAAGGAGCAAATAGTCTTCTTGTTCTTCTGGAAGAGGCAGGCAAATCGAGACATTATATGCAATGCAAAACTACTAGAATAAATATGTGTAGTAAAGTTGTTGATAAATATAGGCTAAATTTAAAACCCCTAAAATGTTTTCAAACTTGACTATTCTTTCCCTATGGCCTTATATATAGAACAACATGACCACATGTCTGACATCATAACAACTACCACATGCGACAGCCATACCATACTGCATATAACAGTGCATACTCTTTAGTACACAGCACATGCGACAGCCATACCATACTGCATATAACAGTGCATACTCTTTAGTACACAGCACATGCGACAGCCATACCATACTGCATATAACAGTGCATACTCTTTAGTACACGGCTTCTCTATGGACCTTCTGCAGGTCGTGTGCAGCAAGCTGCAGTTCTGAAGTCTCATCCAGACATCCCCGCTGGCCCATAAACATTTCCCTTCTCCATCCCTTAATGAGGCGTGGGTGATGGACTAATGGCCTAACGATGTTTGTGTTGAATTTGGAAGCAGCTACTCCGAGGAGCAAGGCTGCCAACGCTGATTTAAAAGATAGTGCATGAGATGGGCACGAGAGGAGAGGGTTTGGGGGTTAGCGAGGGAGGGGGAATCACGAAGATTTTTCAGCTTCTTTATTTTGGGCAAGAGGGTGCCACAGATTAGGGGGGAGAGAAAACATAAATGAGGGTGCTGCTGTTACAACACTGCTGTCTGCTGGCGATGGGTATTCGCTTCACTTTAATTTCAGAGGTGGAGGGAATCACTGTGCTGGGGTATTCGTAGGCTCTCCTTTTTCATGTTTCATAGTCACTAACTTACGTATTTCTGCTCAATGTCATGTCTATGTATCTTAAGGTGTCATCCTTGCACCCTTCCCCCCTCCCTTGTTGTGTTCTGTCAACTGTTGGTTGTTGTTGTTCTATACAAAAATCAAAGCAAGGAAGGGGGAATCACGACAATTTTTCGGCTTTTTTTTTTTTGGTATGAGGATGCCACTGTAACAGATTGGGGGGAGAGAAAACATAAATGAGGGTGCTGCTGTTACAACACTGCCATCTGCTGGCGATGGGTATTCACTTCACTTCAATTTCAGAGGCCTTCAGGAGGTGAAGGTTTTAGTTCAGAGCCTTTACAGAGGAGCGAAGCACAGCACCGTGTGAAGATCACAGCAGGTTTCTCAAACGTTACTTTAATGTTGCTTTTAAAGTAATGCTGTTTGGCCATTTACAGATGGATGCAAAAGCCCTGCACAGAAGTGTGCCACATTACTTTTTGCAATAGTTGCAACTATTGTTGTGGTATATGTTGTTTTTGTTGTTGTTGTTTTATATGTTGTTGTTGTGTTATATGTTGTTGTTGTTTTATATGTTGTGGTTGTGTTATATGTTGTTGTTGTTGTGCTATATGTTGTTGTTGTGTTATATGTTGTTGTTGTGTTATATGTTGTGGTAGTGTTATATGTTGTGGTTGTTGTGCTATATGTTGTTGTTGTGTTATATGTTGTGGTTGTGTTATATGTTATCCCTCGTCACACCAACAGGAGCAGCGCTCCAAATTCCGTTGTACGCAAAAACAAAGATAATATTAAAAACCTTTTTTATTTCTATTTTCCCTTCCCAGGTGTGCCAAATATACAGCTCTGGGACGTTGTTGGTGCCCCGGATTTGGGCCCAGCAACTTCAGGGAGCCGTGCCGGTGCCGGATTCTCAGCACCAGCACCAGCAAAATGTTGGGTCAAACGCGCAGAACTGGTGCCAGATAAGGCACCGGCACCGGCACCATGTCGGTGGAAACGAGGTATAGAGGCCTCTGCTTCTCCTCTGCTACATTTCTCTGCAGGTGCTGAGACGTGTCTTTTGTGTTTGTAAATACCATCCCAGGAATAACCAGACACGGTTTATACCAGACATTTAACAGTTCTAAGCAACTACTAGAGTGACAAGAAATCAAGTGCAAATATGACCGCTCACGTCATACTCAATAGATGCAACTTAAAGGCACCCAGTGCAACTTTCGAGGCTAAATAGTAAACATTCAATTTCTAGTCTTTTTTACACGTAGTAAGGCCCAATCTCAATACTTCCCCTTACCCCTTATCTTACCCCTTACCCTTGAAATTGCGCGTTCATGTGAGAGCTAGTGTTGTCTCAATACCCAACTTGATCAAGATTAAGGAGTAAGGTTAAGGGGTGTATGGCCCTCGTTTTTGAGATGATCGGAGGGCTACCTTAACTCCAAGGGCTATCCCAGAGCACACCGCGAAACCAGCTCGGGAATTTTCAAAAAAACATGGCTGCTTGAAGCGAGGAATATTTTACATGAATAAAGCTATCTACACAACTTTTTATATGTTTATAATGACTCGGTTTGATCTGAAATGTACTACACGAGCGATGCATAGAATTGTCGGTCTTAACTGAAACTTTCAAACGGTAGTTTTACCGATACAATTAGCGCGTATACCACCACTCCATTGGCTTATATGGTAGCTTGCCAGCTATCATGCTACATACACTGCATGTAAGTATTTTTGGCTTATAATTAATTTAAAAATGACGACAGTCTTGTTTCGTGCTCTACACAGTTGTATACACATATATTTGCAACCATGTTCTTCATTAGACTTTTTTTTAAATCGCTAGTTTCATAGCTCATAGTCACGCATGACGTACCCGAAACCTAGTGGCGTCTCATTTCATAGGGGAAAGATCTCAGCCCTTGGCCCTTACACTTGCAAGTGCTAGGGTTAAGACTAAGACAAGATTAAGCAAAAGGGGCAAGGAGAAGAATCGAGATTCGGCCTAAGTTTCAATAACTCCATACCATAACATATCGACATTCAAGGAGCAAAGATGAGACGTCGTTGTGTGGTGAGAACTGACAGAAAATGTATATAATGGTATTGAGTTATTGAAACTTACTACGTGTAAAAAAGACTAGAAATAATTTTTCGAGTCTCAATACTCCTATAAAGTTGCACTGGGTGCCTTTAAGAGAGTTGAGAGAGAGATGGCCTGAAAACAAATCCAAATTCTATAGGTCTCCCTCAGACACCAATCCATACAGTAATATGTGCACAGTAAACTCCCAGCGATGGATTTTACAAAAAGGAAGAATAAAAAAAATGGAATCAGCTTTCACAGCAGTCTCGCTGTTACTAGCGTAAAATTCACCTCAGAGAAAACGTTTGAGAGATTAATTTAAAATGGGATCTTGGGTTCATTTCAAATAACAATTCAGTTAAGATAATCACCGAATAATCACACAGCACGGAGCCTCCCTGTGGGGTCTGCTGTACTGTCACAGTCTGACCACTAGGCGGCGCCACACATTCATGAATGGTATGAGCCCCAAGCATGGGAAAAGGAAGTCTTGACTGTACAGTCTGCTGATCAAAATACATACAAAACACTAAACAAGGGACTCTTAAGTGGACAAGGCAATTCATTTTGTCAACGCACGCTCCAATCATTTGTAAGTTACTCTATTGATTGCAATCTAACCCTGATGTTGAGTGCATCAAGACTATTGTGTAATATGCACTTCAGTGGAAATGAGAGAGTGTCTATCTCTGAGAAGCTCTGAAGGACAAACGAAAGATGAGAATATCCTAGTGTGTGTGTGTGTGTGTGTGTGTGTGTGTGTGTGTGTGTGTGTGTGTGTGTGTGTGTGTGTGTGTGTGTGTGTGTGTGTGTGTGCGCGTTTGTCCGTGCTTGTGTGTGTCTGTGTGCGTATGTGTGGGTGTGTGTGGGTGCGTGTGCGTATGCGTGGGTGTGTGTGTGTGTACTCATGCGTTTCATAACTTGCATGTGCTCAGGGTTGAGGTGATTGTGGCACCCATGTTCAGTGAGAGCGGTAACATGTTTCTGTTCTCAGGGTTGAAGTATTTGTATACAGCCACACACATACAGCTACACACCTGTTCATTTACATCCAGGGTTTTAGCATAAGGGCTTGTCTGTGGGTGTATGCATGTGTAATGGGCTTGTTTGTGTGTGTGTGTGTGTCTGTGTCTGTCTGTGTGTGTGTGTGTGTGTGTGTGTGTGTGTGTGTGTGTGTGTATGTGTGTGTGTACTGTGTATATTACAGAAGTGGGCTGCTGTCTTGGGCTGCTGTCTCTATCTGGAGTGGGCGGAAGCAGTGTTTGTACACGTGTGTGTGTGTGTTGTATTGTGCTGGGCTTTGTGCGTGTGTGTTGTATTTTGATGATGTGTGTGGGTGTGTGTGCGTGAGTGTGTCTGTGTGCGCGTGAGTGAGTATGTGTTGTATTTTGCTGGTGTGTGTGTGTGTATGTATTGTGCTGTGCTGGTGTGTATGTGCTGTGCTGTGCTGGTGTGTGTGTGTGTGTGTGTGTGTGTGTGTGTGTGTGTGTGTGTGTGTGTGTGTGTATGTGCAGTGCTGGTGTGTGTGTGTGTGTGTGTGTGTGTGTTGTGCTGGTGTGTGTGTGTGTGTGTGTGTGTGTGTGTGTGTGTGTGTGTGTGTGTGTGTGTGTGTGTGTGCGTATGTGTGTGTGTATGTGCTGTGCTGGTGTGT
>NC_137916.1:26651767-26661767 GCF_963457725.1 Sprattus sprattus | reverse complement strand
TCTAGAGGAGAACTCTGGCCTTCAGGAGAACTCTGGAGGAGAACTCTGGCCTTCAGGAGAACTCTGGCCTAGAGGAGAACTCTAGAGGAGAACTCTGGCTTAGAGGAGAACTCTGTTCCAGAAAGCATTGAGGGGAGTTTATCACCCATGATCAGGCATTTAGAAGCTCATAATGTGCCAGAAGAGAGGGGGGGTCACATGGTGAAGGGGGAGGAGGGGGGGGGTGTCACATGGTGAGGAGGAACACTGGACCTTATGTAACCTCGCAGCTTGGTAAAGAAAGCAGAAAAAAGTCTGAGCGAGAATAAATCACCCACTAAAAAAACCCTTCTCTGTGACAGCACACAATGCAAATCAGCTTGTTTCCCTTCTCCTCAGCGTGTGTGTGTGTGTGTGTGTGTGTGTGTGTGTGTGTGTGTGTGTGTGTGTGTGCTCATCAGTGGACTGTGTGAACTCACGCTGCCTCTCCTCGGGGGTGTGGGGTGGCAGCTAACTAGAAAAATAAAATATTCTCTTCAGATTTTAATTGGGAATATGCATATCCGAATGTGGTAAACCCATCAAAAGAATTATGACGAGATCTTCAAATTTTGTCCTACGCAAGGAATATTCTCTATGTGAGGCAGATGAGTAGAATTCCATGCCAGGGACATTCTAATCCCTGGCTGTAATTCACCAAGCCATCCTGATGTTTATTTATTTTTTAAAAGCCCAAGGCTTCAACAAACACTTTCCCACCAAACTGGCCATTAATGATCCACCCATCAGGACACACACACACACACAAACAGGCAGCTATACCCTCCAGCCCCTGTCTCACACTCACACACACACACACACACACACACACACACACACACTCTCTCTCTCTCTCTCTCTCTCTCTCTCTCTTCTCTCTCTCTCACTTTGAGACAAAACAGTCAAAATAAACAGAAGATGCTTACATCCCGTGGTATTAAAAAGCATTGACTGTGGCCTTTAACAATCCACCCATCAGGACACACAAACACACACACAAACACACACACACACACACACACACACACACACAGACACACACACACACTCTGAAACAGAACACTCCAAATGAACAGAAGATGCTTACATCCCACGATATTTAAATGCATAGACTGTGCATGTTTGTGTGTATATGCGTGACCGGCTGCAAACGCTAAGTCACGTCGGACCCGCTCAGCTCGGCATTGCCGCTGCCGCAGGTGTGTGTCTCTTGCCGGCACCGTCACTCTGATCCCCGGGGCTACTACGGTGCAGACGACACACACGCTACCCTGGCCCTCTTCCCCAAATGCCATCGCCATTACCCACTCCGCTGCTGGCCTCCCCCCAACCCAGCCAGGACATCATCACCCTTAAAGCGCTGACATTTTAATAGAGGCGTTAGAAAAAAAGGACAGCCAGCCTTTGACCCAGCGGAGGAGAGCTGAGGAGGACGGGGTGTGTGTGTGTGTGTGTGTGTGTGTGTGTGTGTGTGTGTGTGCGGAGGAGAGCTGAGGAGTGCACTGGCCCCCGTCAGGCAGACGAAGCGTGGCCAGGTGATGTGGCACAGAACCTGCAGAGAATTTCTGAGAGACTTTGGTCCTCACACTCGCTAGTTTCCTGCCATAACTGTTGACACGAGAGCATTGTTGACACGAGAGCACCGTTGGCTTTCATGACTCAAGTGTTGGGTGTTTTTTGTTTTTGAGCCAAATGAGTTCCTCTGGCCATCCTCCTAGTATCGTAAGTAAACTAACGTGATCCAGTGCCACAGGTGACAATACTCGGTCTTATGTCATTGTCTGCGATCGCCTCAGAGCAACCAGGGACAGAGGCTCCACATTGAGCCTCCTATTGTCTGTAGTTGCACTAGAGCACAAATAATAACTGGCGGTGTGGATGAGTGGTTTGGCTCATCCTGTCTGTGTCTTTTATTCTCTTTTCCCTCGGACACGTCCTCCTCAATCTTTTGCTCTCTCTCTCTCTCTCTCTCTCTCTCTCTCTCTCTCTCTCTCTCTCTCTCTCTCTCTCTCTCTCTCTCTCTCTCTCTCTCTCTCTCTCTCTCTCTCTCTCTCTCTCTCTCTCTCTCTCTCTCTCTCTCTCTCTCTCTCTCTCTCTCTCTCTCTCTCTCTCTCTCTCACTTTCATGCTCTTTCTCTCCATCTTCCCTCTTCTCTTTTTGCCCTCCCTCTCTCTCATATGATCTTCAATTTCTCTCCTCTTCTAGTTTGTCGTCTGAACATTGTGTAAATTATACTCCGCTTCAGAAAGGTTACACGACGCCAAATGACTCCTGCCTGAAACAGGAATGATGTCGCCTCCTGAACCGTTTACTGGGAGCAAACAGGGAGGTATGGATGACATGCAAAAAAAAAAAACAGACAAAAATAGTCAAGTATTTCCATGCCAGAAGCCCAGCTTCCTCCTCAACAGTGGTTCTCACGGCAACTTGTGATTGACAGGCGGAGAGAGAGCTCGGTCTGAGACGTAATCTCCAGCCAAGATAAACGCTTTATAATGGAGGTTCTGCCATTTGCACAGTGTGCTGTGGAGAACCTTTCCTCTGACATTTTCACACCGCACTGGAGATGGGCTGACCAAAAAGAGATAAATCGGCTCTTACCAAACGTTTCTCACACTAACGCACACCAATGTGCCCACAAAACACACACACACACACACATAAACTCACCCATCCAGACTCCCACATAGAGGTCACACACACACACACACACACACACACACACACACACACACACACACACACACACACACACACACACACACACACACACACACACACACACACACACACACACACACACACACACACACACACAGTAGAAGTGTGTAGTGTGACTGGCATTAACCTGTTCAGAGAGCTTGATCTGGGCCTAAAAGCGCTGCCTCTGGTGAAGCCCTGCGTTATTGAAGAGATTAGTCTCTGATCTATGACTGGGACATCAGCAGCAGGAAGCTCTACACTCTCTACACTCCACACTCACACTCACACTCACGCACACTCACACACACACACACACACACACACACACACACACACACACACACACACACACACACACACACACACACACCCACTGCATACGAACACGCACGCACGCACGTACGCACACGCACACTCACACTCACACTCATTGCAGTCCTTCCAGGATTGTGTGATCTTGTGCTTCCATTAATTCACACAAATTTAAAGATTTCCCACAATTTCCCCGCAATTGTCTCTTATTAGCGTATTTATGTCGACAAAACAAAAAAGTCATGGAACTTCAGCATTATTTGCGTATACTGCATGTTGATCTAGCTACAGTCAGTCTTTATTAGCGCACTATGTCAAAAAAAAATGCCCCTCTAGATTTAAGACAAATAATGACATATTTAAGCAGGATTTTGCTTAAAACAAGCTAATTTGGCTGCCAGTGCGTTAAGCAAATTTGGCTTGTTAAGAATTCTTAAAATAAGTAATATTTGCTTGAAATAGGTCAAAAATAACCTTACCAAGAAAGCACTAGGTAAGTACAATTTAGCTAGAAACAAGACCAACTAGATTTTTCATCTCAATATAAGAGTAATAACACTAGGTTAGAAAAGCATTTTTTGCAGTGTGGTGTCTTGTCATCATCTCATCTTAGTCATGGAAAAGAAAGTCGTCGACCAACATATTTCGTCATAGCTTCGTCATCTACTCAAGATAAAGACTCCTCTTTTTTACAACCACTGTGAAGTCCTAAATACAATACTAGTCACCAATTTAACAGGTTATAATACTTTATAAAGCCTTACTGATCATGGCTCTCATATAATGTGATCCATATTGCTAATGTAATAAAAGATACATATATATACATATTCAGTGGCGGTCCGTGCATTTCACGACTAGGCCTTCAGCGATGTCCTACACGATGTTAAACTGAGTGAATCCACCTCCTAATACCATCATTATGACGCCATGGCTCTCGAACCAGTATATTTTATACAGAAAGGCAGTATAAGTGAGCATTGCATCACCTTAACATAGTCGAGTACAACAGACTTTATTAATATTTCCGGAGCATTTCAAATCAATACACCCGTATTAACAATACATTAAGAGTAGTAAACTCTAAGTTATATGATCGCTTGGATATTACTGTCACAACTTAAAAATAAAAGGCGATTTTCAGGGATTAGTCTACAAAGTTTTATTAAGTCCACCAAAAGTAGCCTATGTGACTCAATGTGAGGTTTAACAAGTTTAACAAGTAACATCGCATTGTCCCACCTGCAAAGCAGTTTCATTAAACTTCCCATCCTCACGATATCCAGTTTTTCTTGAAAGTTCCGTCTTGAAAATGGCGTTGTAATTGTATCAAAACTGGAATTCTCAAGTTTGTGTAAACTAATTTATTTGAGTTGGTTAATGTAATTATATTTAGTCTTACCAATTGAAACAACTAGAAGAATAAGCATTGAAACCGATGTACGTCGTTTTAGCCAGCTAAACTGAGCACTGAAGCACTGCACCGGTCTGCCTCAGTATCCAATCAAAGGACGTTTACGTGTCACGTTCAACGCGAGGAAAGAAATTTTCCGGGCCTTCTAGAGGGCCCAGTGTCGCCAACTCGAAATCTGATTGGTTGTCACAACTGTCTGTTTCAGTTCATTCAACTTAAACGAACTGAAACAGCAAGTTGTGATAGCCAATCAGATGTACACGGGCCTTCAATGTGAATTCTGAAGGCCTCAGGGAAGATTTCTGTTCTCGGGGAAGATTTCAAGGAGCGTGGCAACACATGATAGCGGAAATATGATTGGATGAAAGCTCTAACATAAATGAACAACGCTGGAAGCATGAAATGAAGATAATGGACTATGGGGAATCATTTAATACATATTTATGAAAAGAAAATATTAAAATTAAATGTATTTTATTACATTTATTTTCTGATGATGTTTAGGCCAGCAGAGAAGGCCTTGAAGGCCCTGACGGACCGCCACTGTACATATTATATAAATAATACATGTATAAATACAAAAATATACATATCTATATTTAAGTCTGAGAAAAAAACAGTGGATCACTGCCATTTGATGTGACCCTTAATGCTGTTGTTTGATGTGGTCCCTCTCGTTATATCTGAGTTACTCTTACCAATTCCAAATTAATTTGAAACATAAAACTTCCTTTTCGGTAATGGTTAGCTCAGGATTACGACGATGGCACACGGCCCTGAAATCACTGTGTGCTTTCCCTATTAAAGAGCAGCCGCAGGGTAAACACTGAGATTTACAACGCCTCCCGCTGTAAACATACAGGGCACGGGTGCATCCGAGTGGAACAATACCCATCAAATTATACTGCGCTCTGAGGCTGCAGCTGGAGCCTACTACAGACGTGCCACTCTCAGGGCCGCTGATGCGGAACAGTGCCTCAGCAGCCACCATGCACACACTGGCAAACCCTAGAACCGTGAGCATCAGGCTATCCGTAGCCATGACAGCCAGGTACACACTGGCAAACCCAAACCAGGCTTCGACTACAACTTTTAGCATCAGGCCATCCGTAGCCATGACAGCCAGGTACACACTGGCAAACCCAAACCAGGCTTCGACCAGAACCGTGAGCATAGAACTGTGAGCATCAGGCCACCAGCGGCCATGACAGCCAGGTACACACTGGCAAACCCAAACCAGGCTTCGACTAGAACTTTGAGCATCAGGCCATCCGTAGCCATGACAGCCAGGTACACACTGGCAAACCCAAACTAGGCTTCGACTACAACTTTGAGCATCAGGCGTCAGGTTTGGAGCTTTTAAGCGCTAATGCGTGGCAGTAAGGAAGGAATGCTCATAAGTGTATCCGGTTCACCAACTGAAGATTGCCAATCATACCGGCGTGTTCATTTGATGATACATTTGTAAGTGTGCTTGACGTATCATGTCAAAAGGAAATATAATGTCAGCATAAGCCTGTGCTTACACAAAGGCATACACTTGTGGCAGTCAAACACATGACTGCCACAACCTAGGAGGGATTGGATGCAAACTACAGAAGCCTGTCAACATGAATCAGTCGTAGACAATCTCTGAAGATTATCCTGTGAAAACATACTTCAAAATGAAAGCCGAAAAAGCCCTTCATTTAAACCCATGCACAAGGCATGAGTAGATCTAGGCTGGAGATTTGACCTAGGTACAGACAAGGGATTAGATGTACTGGCACAACCGAATGGGCTTATTAATGTGAGGTAGATGGAGGAGCGGGTTAATTATGTGGACTGTCAGAGGCTGGGGCTGGGGCTGGGGCTAGGGCTGGGGCGTGGAGAGGAGAGGAGAGGAGAGGAAAGGAAAGGAGAGGAGAGGAGAGAAGCTGGGCTGAGGAGAGGAGACGAGATGAGACGAGAGGAGACGAGAGGAGAGGAGAGGAGAGGAGAGGAGAGATCGCCCGTGGTCAGTGCGTCACATGTGAACTTTACATAATAACAGGCACTGAGGACCCAATCGATAGGCAGCGCCTACCCATGAATTAGTGCACTCAATAGCAGAGCAGAGTGCCATGGACACCAGCCTAAGAGGCGCCGTTCTCACCCGCTCCCCTGGGTGTGACTGAATGTGTGTGTGTGTGTGTGTGTGTGTGTGTGTGTGTGTGTGTGTGTGTGTATGTGCTTTCACCCTGTGACTGAGTGTGTGTTTGTGTGTGTGTGCTTTCACCCTTTCCCCTGTGTGTATGTGCTTTTGCCCTCTCCCCTGTGTGTATGTGACGGAGTATGTGTCAGTGAGTGTCAGAGAGTGGGTGAGTGAGTGAGTGAATGTGTGAGTGTGTGCGTGTGTGCGTGTGTGCGTGTGTGCGTGTGTGCGTGTGTGCGTGTGTGCGTGTGTGCGTGTGTGCGTGTGTGCGTGTGTGCGTGTGTGTGTGTGCGTGTGTGTGTCTGTCTATCTGTGTCTAAGGCCATGTAGGTGTATACATATGTATACATATTTGAAAGTTGTAACCTATCCATTTTGGAGTGTGTGTTCGTGCCCGTTCCCTGAAATCAGTGCCCCATTCAGGCATAGAAGCGCTAATTGGGCCCACAGACTGGCAGGGCCAGCACTAAGCAGAATGCACTGAAACACAGTTAGCGCCGGTGCCCAAGGGATCAGTTGGAACGTTTAAATCAACTTTGCAGAAAATGCACACCACCATACTTCCTGGCTAATGTAGATTTAGTATGCGACTAAAAGCTCTCTCTCTCTCCGTCTGAGTCACGGTGACCTGGTGTACCAGGGCACTAATGAGGAAGAAGCACTATTCCAACTTCATCTGTTTTCGAAGAAGAACGGTCGGGATTATTCAGAATAATGTGCTCTAATGATTGAAGAATAACGGCCATAACGGAGCTAGTAATGCCCACACACTCGTTTGACAGGATATCAAACAGAGCTGTGCCGCTGTGATTCTAATTCGGTACCAAATTAGCCAATTACGCCTGTGTTCTGGAACAAACCTGTGGTTTAAAGCTACTACAGCGTAGCGGCATGAAGCCGAGAGAACTAAATTATAACGCTAGGTGCTAATCTTTCTTTCTCTTCTTTCTTTTCTTTGCTTTCCTTTTTCTTTAGCTTTCATTATGCCGGTGTTTTTCCCTCTCTTGCACATTGTCATCGCTGGTTATCTATCCATCATGTTGTCTCAATTACTTTCTTTACTCTCTTTCTTTCTCTTCGCTCTCTTCACTCACTCCACCTCCACCTCCCACCTCCCAACCTCCACCTCCACCTCTCCACCTCCCCACCTCCACCTCCACCTCTCCACCTCCCCACTCCACCTCCACCTCCCAACTCCAACTCCACCTCCCCTCCCCCACTCCACCTCCCCTCCCCCACTCCACCTCCACCTCCACCTCTCCACCTCTCCACCTCCCCACTCCACCTCCACCTCCCAACTCCAACTCCACCTCCCCTCCCCCACTCCACCTCCACCTCCCACCTCCCAACCTCCACCTCCACCTCTCCACCTCCCCACTCCACCTCCACCTCCCCTCCCCCACTCCACCTCCCCTCCCCCACTCCACCTCCACCTCCACCTCCCCCACTCCACCTCCCACCTCCCACCTCCACCTCCACCTCCACCTCCCAACTCCCCCTCCCACCTCCCACCTCCCATGGCACACAAAGCATATTACGTCTTCTTTTTTTTCCACCACAGCCAATAAAAAGAACTCATGCATATTGAACAATGGCTCAGTCTTTACATATTCCTTGTTTGATATGCAGCTATTTCTGTGTGTATTCTAATGTGCCCCCCCCCCCCCCCCCCCTTTTTGTTGAACTGTGAAGGAAAATGTCTTTCTATAGCTCAACCAGATTAAAGATGATGAAAAAGGTTCATGCCAGTATCCACATTGTCACCACATCAGTAGACTCTAAACAGTGAGTCACCTGTTGCATTGATGTACTATTGATGGCTCCAAGCCTGCAAGAGATTCTGAGCATAAAGTCCAAAGACACGACCACCTGCACTTCATGTGGCTTGCTGAAAGGATGCAAATATCAGGTCTTTAATATAAATGCAAATATCCTTTTCTCTTATTCCAGCGTCACAGAAGTCCTATTTCCCCTGAAAGTGACTGACACCCATGCCCAATGCTAACTGGATGCCAACTGACTGCTAACTGCTGACTCTTAAAAGTATTTACATTTTAAATATGAGGTGTAGACCATACTCCCACATAGAGGTCACACACACACACACACACTTCATGTGTAAAAAGACTATCCCCCGGCATACAAACACAGATCAACATCTACACACACGCACGCTCTTAAAAGTATTTACATTTTAAATATGAGGTGTAGAGGGCCGAAACCTGACCTGACCAACATGTCAGGAGTTCAGTTGAAGCCCAGACAGCCTCAGGGACATAGCCGTCTGGACAAACGAGCCATCATTTTACATCCCCAACGCATTTGTTGGTGTCGATGGCTAGTTAGCTATCTGCTAATGAAAAGTTTTGACAATTGTTAAACAATATATGGAGACTGATCCTGATGACTCATGTCAGGAGTTCAGTTCAAGCCCAGACAGCCGCCGTCTGGTGAGGTTGGGCTCTAAACACTCTGCAATGCATGTTCAGATATATATCAAAGACTAATGTTAGATAGTGCAGGATGTTTGCTGAGGCACGAACTTGCGATGTAGAGCTTTGAAGCAGAGCGCAAAAAAACGACAAAACCAGTGTAAACAACCTATTTATAGAACTGCACAACCCATAAAGATTCATAGAGATTGAACTGTCCTCCCCCTTACAGATCTTATTCCCCATGTTGCTCATTTATTCATGCAGAGTAGCCCAAGATAGTATTGATTGTATTTCTATCCTACAGAGGAGGAGATGGAGGAGGGTTGAGTCCCGATGTGTGATGTGTAAATGTGTTAGTGTGTAAATGTGTGACCTGTAAAGTGTGAAATCGGTTGTGTGATGTGTTAAGTGTAAATGTGTTAGTATGTAAATTTGTAATTATGGAAATGTCTAAATATGTAAATGTGTGATCTGTAATGTGTAAAGTGTTAAATGTGTTGTTTGATGTGTACAGTGTAAATGTGCGATGTGTAAATGGTCGAAGTGTAAATGTGTGATGTGCAGATGTGGGATGTGTAATATACAAACTACTGTCCAGCACTGATTCCTTGCATCACTTTAAAGGAGCCAGGATGTGTTCTCCTTCAATACAGTAGGAACTGTGGCCACATGTGGCTTTAACATACAGCGTGAACAGAGAGGGTCTTTAAGTAACACCTGCTCCAGTCATATAATTGTAGGTGCCTAAGTCATATACATGTAGGGGACTAAGTAACAGTCATCAGCATGAGGGGACCAGTCCCTGGCTATGGCCCTCAGCAGGTGTCTGCCTATTTCTTGTTAACAAGAGAGGATAGCAGGGGTGTGAAAACATAGCCACCCTGTGTGCTTAGTGTGGGAGAGGGAGTGGTCACAACATGCCATGAAATCTCATTCAATCACTGT
>NC_137916.1:26634267-26646767 GCF_963457725.1 Sprattus sprattus | reverse complement strand
AGGGACAGTCATTGTCTCATACAGTATCTCACCAATGTATTGCTTGGGGGGGAAATATTTCATCAGCCATCAACTACTTATGTTCAGCAAGCTTATCATGAGAGAGAGAAATAAAAAACACGCTAGCAGATCTCTCCCTCAGAAATGAAAACATCTCTCACAGTATATATGAGAGCTGCAGAATGCATTGCACAATGTATATCTATCCCTGTCACAATAGGAATTTCTACAATAAACATGTCTCTAAGAGATGACAGCGCCGACTGGGGGGTGACTCCTAGGGCTAAGTGGTTGACAGGCTGGCACTGAAAGGAGGAAGTGTGTGTGTGTGTGTGTGTGTGTGTGTGTGTGTCTCCCAGGGCTCAAAAAACACCCTCTCAAACCCCCTGTGGAGAAGAAAAGCCTACTAAATAAGTGTCTAAATACATGATCCCTTTCACCCTATTCCATTTAAGCCCATCTAATGCACGAAGCCTACCGAGGGGACTTACAGCAATCTGATGCAGTCTGTCTCATTAAGAAACAAATACTTCTGGAGCACTCCGGTGGGGACGCTCTATTTAACCACGCTGGTACGATAACCCAAATATTCTAGGAGTGCTTGGCTGAGAATAAATCACCGGCTGTGGCTGTGTGTGCTCGTATGTGGAGCAGCGCCGGCCGCTCGAGGTGTGCCGGGGCCCCCAAGCTGATGGACACTCTGTGACAGCGCGCATCCTCTCCTCTCCGCAGCCTGTTGCCTAGCAACGGCAGCCGGCAGAAGCCTCCCGGGTTAAGTCATTTTCAAGAGAGCCGCAACACAATTATCCGAGTCTTCCTACCGCTAGAACACACAAGCTCTCACACACACACACACAAGCTTGCTCGCACACACACACACACAACACACACACACACACACACACACACACACACACACACACGAAAGCTGACAGCCTTAGCAGATAAACTATGACCATGAAACAAAGAACTGAGTCATCATCATCCTCATCCTCTGGGTGCTCTCATGTAGTTCTCTGAGAAAGTCATAATAATGTACCAGAATGTTCCGCATATAGAGGTCACTCACTTGGTGAAAAGTATTGATAGTGGACAGAAAGCCTTGTGAAGGCAGACAACCTCATGTACTCACAAAAATCAATGAGGATTTCAACGAAACATACTTGTTACAAACATACAAATAATTGATGCTTGGGAATTTGTTTCGTCCTCAGGTAATACATGCACACAACCTTTCTAAGGTTCTAAGTCTAACCACACAAACACAATTTTTTCTAAACAGAATTTCACGGAACACTTTGAGCTCTGCCTTCCGAGGGCTTCGTTCCTCTTTGTCTATTCCTGTGACAACCAGGTTACAAGAGAAAAGAAAAATCAATCCCTCCGGTCTATAAGAATACCACTACACTCCATTCAGAAGCCAATAATAACACAAAGTTTTAATTTGACAAGAAAAGCTTTCAATGGGTGTATTGCTGTATGCTTTACAGAAAATATGGTGGCATCCTGAAGGCTTTAACAGAATTAGCTTGATGGCTAGGGGGAAAAGGCCACATTAACATTGATTGGGCCGATACGATAGCATTCATGTCCTGTTGGGGTCAGTATTGATTGATTGGCTGTCAGCTCAGGTTCAGCTGGGGTCCCGGAGTGAAGTTTGACAGGCCACAGGCTAATCAATGATGTCATGACAAGCAGAAGCGTACAACCTATAGATATATACAGCAAGGCCCACACAAGCCAGAAAAGCATGCTACCATTTCACAAGAGCTCTATGAAGACGCTCCAAAATCCATGAACGGTATGGAAGCTTTTAGCCTTTAGACTGCGCATTAGTCCTTTTAGCCTTTTTACTGGGCATTAGCCTTTTTTTGCTGGCTGAGTAGGTTCAGATAGCCTCTCCCTCTCTCTCTCTCTCTCGCTCTCTCGCTCCCTCCCTTCTTCCCTTCCTCCCTTCCTCCCTTCCTCCCACTTTCGCTCCCTCCCTCCCTCCCTATCTCTCAGGTAACTGAGTTTCCAGAGTGAGACTGTGTCCTAAAATACTGGTGTTTCAATTAAAAGTGTGACTAATAGCCCGGGGAGCCTTTTAACCTAGCTGGGGCTGACTCACCGGTGCTAGTCCGCTCGGATGGGACCAGCCGAGCCGTCCCGGCGGTCGGCCCGAATTAGCTCTCGCAAAAGGGAGAACGAGCACCTGCTCCAGCCCCGCTCACCGCACCCACCGCCATCCCCTTGTGGCTTTATCGCTGTCTAGTCTCTAGAAAAATCCAGATGATGATGTTGAGGAGATCTCTTTTTCTATTTTCATCTATTCTCCGAAGGTTTTCTTAACTCGCCAATCATGGAAATTTCTAGATAATAAGATAAATGAGAATGTCAAGATAATAAGATGATAAGAAAGTGCCACTGCCCTGCCATGTTGATGAAGAAGTACATTTCGAACTGTGAAGGAGAGGAGAGGAAAGAAGAGAGGAGAGAAAGATAGTCATCTTAGTGGGATTTTAGTTGTTCTAATGGGGCTTGCACATTAACAAAAAAAAACAAAGGGTCTGTAAATATGTGTTGCGTTTGCCTTGTCCTCTCCCTGATCTCTACTCAGAATGCACTGGGAGATGTGGCCCAGCACGCCCTGCCTCTCTGTGACGTCATCCTTCAGCGGTGTGTGTGACATCATCCTTCAGCGGTGTGACCTAACAGGCTGTTATAGCACAGACTTCACCCAACTACTCCTGAATACAAAGCCCTGCTTCTGAAGAGGAACTAGCCAAACCATACTAACATTGTGTTTGCATGGGAATTTGTAAATGTTTATTAGAGTTTGTGTGTGTGTGTGTGTGTGTGTGTGTGTGTGTGTGTGTGTGTGTGTGTGTGTGTGTGTGAGAGATGAATGAGAAGAATAAAGGCACCATGATAGACCCAGAGATGAGCAAGAGGGAAGTAAGCAGACATGTTTGTCCATGTGGATCTATGATGAGCATCACAGGGGACGTCGCTCATCTGATCTGAGAGTAAACTGTTCCTCACGTCTTGCATTCCCTGATGCCATTCAGGAAGACGGCACTAACGACGCGGTGTTGGATGCCTACAGACTCGCTGGCCCCCTATATTGATGAGCTGGTGGTGATCAGAGCTCTCTCTCTCTCTCTCTGATTGAAAGGCAATGGAGAAATGATCCAAACAGCAAGAGAGAGAAAGGAAGTAAGAAAGAAAGACAGAGAGAAAGAGAGAGAAATAAAGAGAAAGATAAAGAGAGAGAGAAAGAGAGATAGAGAGAGAGAAAGAGAGAGAGAGAAAGAAAGACAGAGAAAGAGAGAGAGAGAGAGAGAGAAAGAGAGAGAAAGAGTGAGCGAGAGAGAGAAAGAGTGAGCGAGAGAGAGAAAGATAGAGAGAAAGCAAAAGATTAAGAGAGAGAGAGAAAGAGAGAGGAGTCAGAGAGGTTATTAGTGCTGCAGTGTTGGGCAGGGCCACCATGCGGCTCCTATGGTGCTCAGAAGCGCTCGGCCCAACCTGTAATGACGGGAGCAGCTCAAGCTAAAACACAGAGACACAGAAACACAGGGGCTTCATCGGCAGCCCAGCAGGAGCAAATCAATCTTTACTGATTCTCTGCTTTTTAATCCACACACTCAGCTGCCTGGCACCTTTCAGTTTGTGTCAAACCCGATGCTTGGCCACAGCCAACCTTACTTTACGTGTATCGCTTTTTAAAAATGTCCATTTGTCATCAGTGAGAAAGCCCTGTTTTACTTAGCTTTACAAGAGCACTTAATTGCATTCCTCAGGGTGTTTTTAAAAAGGCCTCTTTTATTCCTGTGTTTCAGTGAGAAAACTCGATCCCTGCATACCAGAATGTACAAAACACAACATGGCAGTGGCCAAAGCCTTCACCCAATACTGAATGTCTAATCACAACAGCCCTTCTCTGAGCTTCCCTACATACTGTTGACTTGAAGGGTGTGAATAATGATCATGCGCGTTATTCCTTTTGGAATGAAGTCAGCTTTTGGCGCAGGTCTTAAAAGACAGTCTTGCTGACGGGCAGCAGTTCCATTCCATTAACACCAAACCATTCAAATTGATATTTAAGCATACGCTGCAGATTTCTTGGGAATGGTTCAACTTCATGAGCATGAGGAAAGGCAGAAGAATTAACATACTACAAATCAATTAACACCATGAATCAAGCAACACCAACTCTGTTTACATTCATAGATTCTCTGTTTTGCAGTCAGGTTCAGCATCCAAAAAGGGAAGACTCTGAGACAGAGATATGATTGCTAATTTCACTCAAAATGTATTTATCTCAAATTGAGCATTGTTTGAGCTACATTATTTTTGGATGACCATCGTGACTTGTACAACAGTATCTAATCACATACTGCTTTAATTAGCTCACAGACTTGTGCTCATGACTGCTGAGTATTTATACTCCTAGACACAAAAGGTAGAGAAGTATGCCGTCATTGACCACAGAAGAGGCTTCGCAAACTAGTAGCTAATGCAGCTAACTGTAGCGGCAGCTCTGCATGGCCTAGCTTGTATATTATGGGTGGTGTAAACTGTTTGGACATGCTTGCTTTCCAAGAGCAAGACAGACTAATCCAAAGTGTCACACAACAGGGCTGAAGCAAGGCTTTCCCTTTGCTACTGGGACCTGTAGCCCTTTAGCCCTGATGCTGCTACAACACTGACCGCATGGGACTGCCCCTCACCTCCTCACCTCCTCACTCGTTTAATCCCCCCCCCCCCCCCTCCGGCCGTCGGCACACACATAAAAAAATGCAGCAGACCCCGACACACACATCAAACACACAGCAAACACGTAGCAAAAGAGACTAGACGGACAAAAATAGAAAAAAACAGGTTACAAAGCGACCTTTCACCAAAAGAGCTCTATAATCAAGACCATCAGGTTTGCTCTCAGCCCGAGGAGAACAAGTTACAACTACAAGAGAGGTTAAATTAATCTGCCATGGATGGATGTTACATCAATTTACCAAAGCAAGGAAACGAAAGAGAATGTACAATCCCACACACTTCACCCCTAATTTAAACGGCTTCACAACAAACAATGGCGAGCAACTAAACAGGAAATGGTGTGAACAGAGTAAGCAAGTTGAAGATGGGGAGGAAGTTGCGGAGATAATCGAATCAGTTGGAGAACAACAAACGTGGGGTTAGTGGTATTCAAAGGGAAACGGGCAGCTGTGGACGGTATTGAGTTCACACTGAAGGATTTAAGAGGTAATTGAGGGCCCTTATTGTGTTATAGCTGAGGTGCTTTCTTCCCCTTGTGCTACCTTAAGGTGGCCATTTCATTATTCTAATGGCTAGACAGATCCATTTGATGGAGCTTCCTCAGGGGAAAATGGAATGATGCAGAGATAATGCGATCCTTCAAAAACCCTCTGATACAATAAACCGCACCTGGAAGTAGCCAATAATCATTTATATTGGCACAAGAAACACACACACAGAGACAAACACAGACACACACACACACAAACACACAAACACACACAGAGGTTAAAGGGGAAGACACATGAGGATAGAACATGTCCCCTATCAAAAAAGGAAAAAAACAAGGTTTGCACTCAAATAGTACTACCTGAATATAGAAAATCACTCTTATTTGATAAACTTGCGTCCAAAGATGCAGCTAAACAAATGTCTCCTGAAGTTCCCATGCTCTCTCAATCTGTAGTGGGAAGCAGAAGCTGTCCAACATGAAATAAAGAGACTCAGATGTTGACATGCATGGAAGAGCAAACATTAGGGTCCCTATAACCCATTCGTGAGGCTTGGTAAGGGGGGCAATCAACTGCCTCACCTCCAACCCTGAGCATGCCATTAATCATACCCTGGGCCATATTAATGAGCTTTCTCCTGCACAGTGCTGGATGTGTGTGTAAATGAGATTATAGAACATGCAGCACACGGGGGGGCGGGGGGGGTAGATGTTGCCCCCACAGAAATGAGCGATCATGACACTCCTTTACCCTTGAGCTACATTATTTTTCTAGAAGTTCAGATGCCATTCACCCAATAGAGGACCACTTGCAAATGGCATGGTATTCCCAATCAGTGTTATTTTCATCGCTCTTCTTTCCTCTCAATGGTTTGGGAGCAATCTAGCTATTCTTTCCTATAATGAGCTTTGTCTCTTCCAACTCATTTTCATGTAGGTGCTTTCACACAGGCCGCTACCATGGAATATAAATGTCTTTTTCCTACGCATGTTGAGTAGTATTGCTCAGTGCTTCTCTCCCCTCACACCTACACACACTCACCCCCCCCCCCCCCCCCCCCCCCCGCGCAACCCCCAATACCATTTCACTGGATCTCCGTGGAACACTTGTGCTATTTTTAGAGCCTTCAAAGGGTCCACACCTTCACAGGCAGGGATTCGCTACTGCACAGATGAAGGCAGATGGAGCAAGGGAGAGGCAGAAGAGACAGACAGAAACAGAGATAACGACTGAAAGACAGAGAGTGACAAAGTGAAAGAGAGAGAGAGAGAGAGAGACAGAGAGAGGCAGATGGAGCAAAGGAGAGGCAGAAGAAACAGACAGAAAGAGATAACGACTGAAAGACAGCGAGTGACAAAGTGAAAGAGAGAGAGAGAGAGAGATGGAGAGGGAGAAAGACAGAGAGAGAGGGAGAGGGAGAAAGACAGAGAGCCAGAGAGAAAGACAGAGAGAGCGAGAGAGAGAGAGAGGGAGAAAGACAGAGCGAGAGAGAGACAGAGAGAGACAGAGAGAGAGAAAGACAGAGAGAGAGAGGGAGAGGGAGAAAGACAGAGACAGAGAGAGAGAGAGAGAGAGAAAAATAGACACAGAAAGACAGAGACAGAGGGAGGGACCAATCCCTTTAGCTGTGGGTAAACAGCACAGGTCTACATCACCAGCGTTCTGTTACTCAACCGAGAATACTACGGATGGCCACACTATGCCAACTGAATGATTGGGCTTCAGATCTGATACACTGAAACGCAGGAACGATGAAAGGAGAGACATGATGCCTGTTGCACTCACTGTTTTATTCATGAGCCCATAAGATATGATGATGAACACACACAGTAGTGATTTAACCGTTAACCTTGGACACTAGCTAGACATGGTCTCATTATCTCCATCATAAAGCCATCCTTTCCCTAACCTAGGACACTAGCTAGACATGGTCTCATTATCTCCATCATAAAGCCATCCTTTCCCTAACCTAGGACACTAGCTAGACATGGTCTCATTATCTCCATCGTAAAGCCATCCTTTCCCTAACCTTGGACACTAGCTAGACATGGTCTCATTATCTCCATCATAAAGCCATCCTTTCCCTAACCTAGGACACTAGCTAGACATGGTCTCATTATCTCCATCGTAAAGCCATCCTTTCCCTAACCTTGGACACTAGCTAGACATGGTCTCATTATCTCCATCATAAAGCCATCCTTTCCCTAACCTAGGACACTAGCTAGACATGGTCTCATTATCTCCATCATAAAGCCATCCTTTCCCTAACCTAGGACACTAGCTAGACATGGGCTCTTTATCTCCATCATAAAGCCATCCTTTCCCTAACCTAGGACACTAGCTAGACATGGCCCCATTACCCTTCCTGAATATGTCCCATCTTTCCTCATAAAAAATACCCTTTTCCCCATGGACCAAGTTAAAAGTTGTGAGGATGCGACTAAAGGCACGGAATCTCTTCAGGGTTAGAACTGTTCTGAAGACAGCTGTTATTTAGGGTGCCTACAAGTCTCTATGGGAGATGTGTACGTGTCTCTCTCCAGTCTCTCTCGCTCACTCTCCAGTGAAGACAATCCCATTTTTCATTTGAAGGAACATGACAAACCCTTACAGTCACACTCAGGGCGCTGCTAGTCAGCAGAGCCAAGTAGTGTCACCGCAGTTCTTCCCCGTCACCTGCTCCTCTTTCTTTCTGTCACCTCATCTACCTTTTTTTTTTTCCCCTCTCTCTCTCTCTCTCTCTCTCTCTCTCTCTCTCTCTCTCTCTCTCTCTCTCTCTCCTCATCTCTCCATCTCTCTCGTCCTCTTACGTCCGTGTGTATATTAGCACATCTTTTCAGACGCAAGCCTCTCCATCCATCCATCACGCCTCGTCTGATTCCTCCTTCACATCATCATCGCATCTCCTGCCTTTGTGAAACGGGAGATTATAGATTTATCCACACCGGTCGCTCCTCCGTTTTCACCTTTATCTCCGCCGCATCCTCCAGCAACAATTAGCGGTCCGTGGCGTGAACTCTTTTATCGTTTTACCTTGGCACACGCGGAGCCATTAAGTCCCTCCGTGACAGGAGAGACCTGGCCCGCTCCCAAGTGATAACGCACCTGGCAGCCTGGAGGAAAGCATTCTAACTGGCTGAACCATACGAGAACACAAATTAGACCATTACAACACACTAAGAGTATACCCACTTCTCTCGGGACCACTACACCACTGACTGAGAGCTGTTTGAGTCTATTCTTACGACCCTTACATTTGGCAAGATGGTTATCAATATAATACAATTAAATGAATAAAATCATCAAATCAGTATTAGACTCCTGATGGCTCAGCTGCTTTATCTTCCACAGGGGGCTGCACACACACACACACACACACACACACACACACACACACACACACACACACACACACACACACACACACACACACACACACACACACACACACACACACACACACACACACACACACACACACACACACACACACACACACACACACACACACACACACACACACACACACACACACACAATAGACCCATAAAGTCTTACTTAACATGGATGGGCGATGAGTAACATGTTAGTGAAGATGTGAAGAGGAGAAGAAGGAGAAGAAGGAGAAGAGATGGTTTAAGTGATATTCTCACAGCTGACTGTGTGCTACTACTCAACACTCAACACAACCCTTCCATTCCCTATGGCAGTGGAGCCATGACACAGGTATGCACTCCGACCCAGGTATGCACTCTGAGCCTGCGGCAGGAGATCCTTTACAACAACTCCCCTAACAAAAAAAAAAGAAATGCAGGCAGCTGGGCGAGTCTGGGCCTGACCTTGCAGAGGAATTCCCTGGTTCTCCCTCTGGCCCAGAGGAAGGCATGGGAGGGAACAGGAGATAGCAGAGGGGCCTCCGCTCACAGACAGATCAATACGAGACTTCACCAGAGAGAAAAGAGCCCCAGGAAAACAACAAGGGTTGAAGTTGCCTGTCAGTGAGAGGACACACCATAGCCTCAAAGGGGGAAGCCAGACGCTCAGGAGTCTACCAACACTCCTCACACCAACACCACCAAAAGGCCTGACAGCAACAACAGGCACAAGTTACAGACGGCAAGATGATACACAAGCACCAGTACGGCTCAGGCAGTTTTTTTGAATGACAGCTTTTCAGGAGCTGTTGGCGGTGGGCGTATTTATAAAGGGAAGAGTGAGGTACTTTGCCAGCCTTTAACACCCCAGTAAGCTGCGACCCCCCATGGTCCTCCCCACATAATCGCGTTCACCCCTGTACCTGTAATTAGAGTGCCGTCTCGGCCAGTCGCAGGAAAATGGAGGAGAGCTGTTCTAAGGATCTACACGCCGGCGTTGTTGACCTGCTGTGACCAGTAATTGTAGCCGCCTCATACAGCCAGTCTTCCTCCTTTCAGGGGGGGGGGGGGCATTTAAGGAATGAGAAAGTGGGGGTTTTATGGGGGATAAAGGACGGCTCGGTTCTGGGAGAAATTTGTTCTTTCCCAAATTCAAGGGTGTTGCCTCAAAAGCCGTCTTAAGCCGTTACATTGCAGCTTCTTTTCCGTGTTAAACTTCTGACCAGCGGGCTCCATACATGGTAGAACACCTCAGAGGGGATTTATATACAACAAGCGACACGTTACAATACCTTTGATGTTTCACCTTATATATGTTCTTGCATTGTTTCTGTATGTGGTGTATGTGTGTGCGTGTGTGTGTGTGTGTGTGTGTGTGTGTGTGCGTGTGTGTGTGTGTGTGTGAGGGTGTGTGGATTTTGTAGCATAAACCAATGTATGTTCTCACGTGATGCTTGTGTGTACCCTGTGTGAAACTGTCACTGGTTTGCACTGGAAACTCTATCAATTAGTAAACGGGGTCATAGGAGGCCAGGGCAGAACACAGAGGTGTGATCAGCTGGAGAAAAAAAGGCATGTCCCCTAAACTCAGCAAAGAAGTGTGAGCGCCTTGACACAACTGTGTGTGTGTGTGTGTGTGTGTGTGTGTGTGTGTGTGTGTGTGTGTGTGTGTGTGCGTTTATGTGTGAGTGTGTGTGTGTGTGTGTGTGTGTGTGTGTGTGTGTGTGTGCGTTTATGTGTGAGTGTGTGTGTCTGTGTGTGTGTGTGTGTGTCTGTGTGTGTTTATGTGTGAGTGTGTGTGTCTGTGTGTGTGTGTGTGTGTCTGTGTGTGTGTGTGTGTGTGTGTGTGTGTGTGTGTGTGTGTGTGTGTGTGTGCGTTTATGTGTGAGTGTGTGTGTGTGTGTGTGTGAGACTGTGTGACATAATTAGAACATATAGGACTGTCATGTCATGAACACATAATTCAACCATGACAGCCAACTGAGATTAAAATGGTGACTGCTTCTACAGCGTGATTATCAATACAGTGGCAAGCTGAAATAATGCTTAGTACTGTATATAATACGTCAAGAAAGTCTAGAGGCAGGTTAAGATTTCCACCGGGCATGCACGATAATGTTAACTATAGTTTAACGGGGTCATTAAGGTTCAGATTTGCAAGGCAAAGGATTGCAATGCACAGTGCTGATAAACACATATTCAAAGCAGCTAATCTTCTGTTAATGCGTTAATGCTAATTCATTCCAGGGACTTGTCCATGATGGATTCATATCGTGCCATTGTGAACACCAGAGAAGTGCAGTATCATGGTAACGATCGGCTCCCTAGATTGCCCTATTGCGTTTCATTACACTCATTAGTCGTCACTGCCTATGAAAATATGAATTCAAATTCACTTCTGTTATCGATGGTGTTATCAGCCGGAGAAGCGCATATCTTCCGCAAATGAATATCTAGGTGGTGTTACGAGAGCGTGCATTTGTGATTTTTGGTCGCAAAACAAAACAAGCAAACATACAATTTCGAGTTCATGGTACAAACGCTGTCAGTCTCGTATGGTATGTTAAAGACAACAGTTATAGCCGACACAAATGATCATTTACAAGTGGCAACATGTTGACTGTACAAAAAAATGTCAGACCAGGTCCACCCTGTTCATTGGTTTGGCTTGACGAAAAGGGTGGTACAGAAAGCCGTCTAATGAAAGAGGACAGTCGAGCAGGCTACTTTACCACACAAATGCTTACCTTGACACTGGAATCCCTGTTTCCCGAAGCCCCTGCAGCAAAACAAGGATTTTGTATTATTGCAATGTATCTTTACTAGTTTACATTGTTACGAATTACATCGGACACCAGACGACCATAGTCCCTCTCCTTTCGTTATTTGTTATTGTTGTTGCTGCCTTTGTATTTGTTTATTTCCGCAATAACATCTTACATCATAAAAAAAACTAAATTGTGAAAAATCACGGGATGAATCTATGTTATGGAGTACAACCTAGTCTAGCTCTAAACATGTGGCCAAAAGACGATGACGCTAAAATGTCATGACAGGTACATTCCAGTCAAAAGTAGGCTACTTTAAAGCGATGAGTTTTCCACCTGTTTGCAGGAATTTGTATGATGGGTGAGCTCTGGGGAAGTGCATAGGCTCAACCAGACACGCGTCTTATCAGAACTAGCTGTTGCTCACCAGATGAAGTCCGTGCAGTGGCTGCAGAAGGTCGGCTGCTTGAAGAAACGGGCAATAAACTTATGGTCCTTTACTTCGTGCACATTCTTCTGTCTCAGAGCACCTTGTCTAGCAAACCCTCTCATGGGCGCGCTCGGCTCCTCTCCATCGCTGCTCGTCTGCGCTTGGTCAGCCATTTTGAACACGGAAGTATTAAAACTTGTAGTTTGTCAATTGAAAAAGTCTGACTGAACACTGATGGACGGGACGTTAGAACTGCACAGCTCCCTCTTCACTTTCAGCTCGGTGCCGCGAACTGTGTTCTTCCGTCACAGCGCAAGTGCGTCCGTCACCGGAACATTAGGGAATGAGAGAGCGAGAGCAGCGCCACGCGCAGGCAGCCTGACATGTGATGGTGAAAACTCCTCCCTCCTCACTATCACCTTTTCGGAGAGCATCAAAGTGGTTGTCCGCTGTATGTCTTTATCAACCCAAGTTCAATATTTTACGAATATCACATAAATTGTCTGCTAAGCAGTCACATTTGTATTAGTAACGATCTAGAACCTTAATCTGCTTTTTAAAGGGTTTTTCACTCTAAGAAGAGATACAGTACTGTAAAGATAACGCATCCTGGTTGTCATTGCAAGCTGAATGAAAATGTACAAATTTGTGTCTTCGAGATGATTCATGTCCACGAACA
>NC_137916.1:26614267-26629267 GCF_963457725.1 Sprattus sprattus | reverse complement strand
GTGTCTTCTCACTGAAACCCATTGAGCCATCTCGTAGTTCAGCTGGTGTAATATTCAAATGAGCTTGGTCTAGATCTAGAAAAACGTGTGGCTTACAGGAACAGCAACTGGGTCACAGTGTCTAACAGTGACACTTAGCACAGCTTAGCCTTCATGGCTAGAGATGTGCTGTGCACTGTTGAAAATGTGCTGCTGTAGTACTGTTAGACTGATACATTGCCCAAGGGTATGGCAAGTGGACTGATGTGATTGAAATCTGTGAATACCATCATGGATAAGACTAATGGGACTAATGGCACTGTCTGTATAACCACACACAATATCTCTGTGGTGTGAATCCTAATTCAGTGGTGATACGTATGAATGCTACATTTTACTATCTGTTTTCTACAGACACCCAAAATACTGTTCACATTTTAATCATTTTCTGAAATGCTGTCAATGATTTCAACAGATATGTATTATTTTTTTATAACAGATGATTTTTAATATTCAAATTGACAGTCCTAATGACAGCACTAAAGAACGTATTGTTTTATTGGAAGGCTTTATTTGGTCTGTTTTACGAGCCCTGCTCATATCCAAGGTCATACACTGGATTTGGTCATCAGCAATGGTCTCAGTATTCCTACTGTGAATGTTGTCGACTTAGCTCTATCTGATCATTTCTGTTTCTTCTTTGATGGGCTTGTTACTCCAATCACCAAAAAACTAGATCAAAAACGGTCAATCTGAGGAACGTTGATTAGAACTCTATTTATGGAAACCTTGGCTATGACACCTTGTATAACAGCTAAATCTGTGGATGACCATCTGAGGTCATTTTAACTCTTTAGTTCTCAGGGTTCTTTATCAATGATTTAGATAAAAAGATAAAGATAAAATGATTTAGATAAAAGATAAAGATAAAATGCTTTAGATAAAAGATAAAGATAAAATGATTTAGATAAAAAAGATCAAGCACCGTTGAAGAGTTTCACAAAAGTAGCACATTAGAGGAGAGAATGCAGGAAATCTGAACGCAAATGGGCCAACACTCAGCTTCAGATTGACTTTCACATTTTCAAAGAGAGCATTTTATAACTCTGAGTTATTTAGGGCTAGATGGTCTCATTTTTCTAATATCATGAATAGGAACATTAACAACACTCATTCGCTATTCACCACTGTGGCTAGGTAGCAACAGCCCAACACAGTTACCTCAAGAGCTTTTATCAGCTAAAAAGGGTAATGAATTTGCGTCTTTCTTTCGTCACCAAATATTTAAGTAAGTGAACGCTCTGCCCAGTCTAGCATTGACATAACACAATCTACATCAACCTCATCTACAAGAGAAACCTCATGTCTGAATTTACTGTAATGGAAGGTGGAACTCTTGAAGAAATAGTGCTGAATCTTAATAAGCTCTCGACACTATACCCACAAACACAAAAAGTGTTTCCAGCTGTTTAGCATTTGAGCTGTTTAGCATTAAAGCCGTTGTAAATGGTGAATGGCTCTCTGCTCTCAGCGTCACTAAAGACTGCAGTTATTAAATCTCTCCTGAAATAGAACAACCTGGATGCCTTTGCACTTAACAATTATAGGTCTATTTCAAACCTCCCCTTCATAGGCAAGGTTATTGAGAAAGTTGTTTTTAATAAAATCTGACTCATGGATGTGGGACCTTAGTTTCATTGACCACTTCAAAGCCATAACTAAATTAGCATTTTGGCAACTCATAAGCATAACTAAGGTCAGAGGTTTTGTGTCTAAACAAGATTTAGAGATACTTGCCTTTGTATCCTGCAGAGTTGACTACCGCAATGCTCTCCTCACTGGCTTTCCCCCAAAGCCCATTAGACAGCTACAGCTAATTCAGAATGATCAACTTGATCAAAAACTTAGAAAAGATAGATATTGAATTCAACGTATTTCTTACTATCTATAAGTCAATTCATGGTCTGGGCCCTAAATATTCCTCTGAAATGTTTGCTGAATATAAACCTGGAAGGTCTCTTATGTCTGCAGTAGGTGGTCAGCCAGTGGTGAAATTGCATTAACCTCATGGAGATCAGATCTGCCCCATCAGTAACCTGTTTAAAAAAGAAGCTAAAAACTGCCTTCATTGAATTAGTTGATTCGGATGTGTGAGTTTACACAATGATTGCTTTGTAGCTGTAGGATTTTAATTTGATTTTTGACAGACACTTGCCCTTTGGTTTTTACACTGTTACATTAACCATATTTTCACTGCCGTTTATTTCATATTTCCTATTGCCAAAGTTTTGAGTCCCTTAAGCTTATAGTCTCTTGAGCTTAAAGTGTAAAGCACATTGAATGACCTCTGTGTATGATAATGTGGTATATACAGTAAGTAAACTTGAACTTTAACCTGAACTTGATAATATTCCCATGTGTTATATATTAGAGCACCCTATAACCTATGGTGTAATGGAAATACCGAATCGTTCTTAACATTAGTAGCAAACATTAATTTGCCTACAAATCTCCCTTATAACATTTTATCATTCATTGTTTTTACTATAAAGTTAATTTATTATCACGAAGTAGTCACAGTCTATGGAAACTAATGTTGAATGAAAACATAATGAAAAGGGATGTAGGGATGTATATTTCATTATTAGTCTAACAGTGACGGTAATGACCACAAGGGGGTTCTGTAACACTATCTATCCTTTTAAATAGGGAGGATGTTTTAACCATACACATGTATATATGTCTATGGTTTAAAAGGCATCTATTGTTATGGCCACTTCCGCTCAAGGTGAAAAGCATGAAAATCAAATTATTATGTGTCGTGTAGTGTTCACATTTTAATACCACTGTGCACTGCATCGAACAAAAGAACTGTGCACCGCTGGATTGAAAAAACCTATTCTCAAAATCAAAGTCAAAGTCTCTGTCTGCTGCAAGAGACCTGAGATACCATGTAGGGTTTTGCTTGTTGTGAATGCTGTGCTAAAGACTAGCTAATTGATAGAGACATTTTAATGAGGTCATTGCTATTGTATTTTAATCTGCTTGCTTATCCTGTGTGCTGAGGTCTACAGGATGCATACTCTCTTGCCGAGGCAAGATAACGCGCTGACATTTTGATTGCTGGTCTCTGTCTCATTAATATTAATGTCTTGATATTAATTTATCCAACACTAATATGTAAGTAGCATGTGACAGTCAAGAGTCCTCTTCAATTTCCTCCATAGTTGCAACAGTGGTCATGCAACCAGTTGTGTATGGAATGAGAGGGAAGAAAACGGACAACAGGAGGAAAAGGTCAAACTGAAACTCTGCCAGAGAAAGATACATGGGCCTATAAGGCAGCACAATTTGTTTTTATTTATAAACAATACATGTGTCTAACGATATGACAAGAATAAGAAATGGAGCTAATTTTAGTAAATAAAAAAATGATAGGCCTACTGCAGTTAGTTGTTAGATAGCTGAGTTAGACGGTTAAATAAGTGCAGCACTATTTTCTGCATAGAATCTGCATTTACAAACCTTAGATAAATATTCAGTTTGTTGACGCTCGCTGTAATAATTCACAAATGACATTTACCGACAAATGCACATGCATATGCATTATGACAGTTTGACATATTCTTACAAATGATACAGTATATGCGAACAGTTTGTACAACTCATAGTTTGTTTATTCAAATGATAACTTATGACAAGTAAGGAGTTCTGTATTTGTGGATAGAAAAACACATTTGTAAATGTATGTATATTTGTGGACCATGGTTTCTGCATTTACAATACACTTGTACTTTTAAAAGACATTTTAAAAGTTTTCCATTCTCCAAAATTCTATTTGTACATTCACACCTGCAAGGGAGAATAATGACTATATTTTCTTCATAAAAACACAACACATTCCCAGAAACCAGATTGGGTTATTTAATTTAGTTAGAGTAAGCAGAAATAATAGCTGCGGTCTCATGCCGATAAGGCCTGTTTATCAGATTATTAAGACGCTGGTTCTAAAACACATGGTGTTTAGGGGAAACAGTAAAGTTTAGAGGCATGCGGTTTCAAGAAAAACATGATAGTCACGTGACTTCAGGGAAAACGGTGCAAAGTGAAAGTGGTCCAACCTGCAAAAGACACTTTGTGACATGAACTCAAAACAGCGTCTACAATAATACACAAAACAGTGTATTGTTATTATTATTATTGTATTGCAAATTATTATTATTATTATGTGCATTATTATAAGGACACTTACTGTTGTATAGTTAACAGAAAAAACACATCATTTCTTTTGTAAAGTTAGCTCTTGGAGGCTTTTGTGTGCATTAGCGACATCTATTGGCTGAGCTCTGCTTTTACTTTCGCTTTCCTGAAATTCGCAGACTTGCTAGAAATAGCCTTTGGAATTGCGTGTATCTGGAGTACAGATCATGTCGTCGGCTATCTTAACTCAAGATATATGACGTCTCTGAAGTGGTTCTCTTTTCCTCGCTCCCTTCCTGCTTCCCTTAAGTCAGATCTGCTCATCCAAGGTGAGTTAATAGAATGTGCATAGCACAGTAGCTCAACGCTTACTGCGTGATGTCCACATCATTGTTTGCGAACCACAGTTTTGTTAATTGTGTCTGTCATGCATTCAGTACAGCATGCATCTTAACTCTGAACGTGGAGTCTTTTGTCTGCCCGCAGCAACATACGTTTGCATACAATGTCGGACACACAAGTTGATTCTTGTCTTATGTCACCATAACATCATCAACAAAGGTTCTTTCACTTTCGCTAGACCTACTCATAGGCGAACATTTCAAGGTCACACGTCTGTCTTTAATTTGTGTAATTCCTCAGTTGCCTAATTAGATATCCACAAGCATGAGCTCACATTTCCCCAAAAGATATAGGACTAACTTTCATGCCTGCTTCTTCTTCATGCGTTTGAGTTAGACTGAAACAGACCAACGATCCCCCAACTATCCACTTCGCTTTCTCCATCCCCCCCCCCCGTGTCTTTCCTGAAAACAATAGATACAGGCTTTAGGAGAAGTCGACAAAGTGAAAGAGACCTGTATTACTAACAAGTGAAATTTCCATGTCCTAATAACTGGTAACATTTGACCTGCACCAAGTCTTTCAGTTTCTGAATGAGATGCATGGATCACCCACAAGTCATCCCATCATTGCATGTTTGTAATTAACTAGCCCTGTTATCAGTTAATCTTAACAGAGTTATAATGTCTTTTCGTTTTATTTGCAATAAAAGTGTTTCGATCATATGGGTAGCATACTTTCTGCTTACTAATGGAGTAATGACAAAGTAATTATTTCACATAGTATATTTATTCAAATGATAACTTATAAGTCACAAGTAAGGAGTTCTGTATTTGTGGATAAAAAAAAACACATTTGAAAATTGCTGCATATTTGTGGATCATGGTATCTACATTTACAAATACTTTATGAAGACATTTTTCACTCCTAGTATTAGACCATCATCATCAATAGGTCTTTCAGTTTCTGACTGAGATGCATGGATCACCCATAACTCATCCTATCATTGCGTTTCTGCAATTAATTAGCCCCTGCTCGTTTGACAGTAAATATAGATGATGTTAACAGCAGAGGTATAACACACATTTATTTTCGTTTTAACACTGAATTTGCAATAAAAGTGTGCAGACCATACATGGAAAGCATACATTCTGCCTACTAATGTTATAAGGCAATAATTGTTTTGGGGGACCTTTGCAAAGCCGGAATGAATTGCACCTGGACCTGCCAGCCGATGTCTCTCAGTTTTCCAGAACTGAAACTCAGGATTCATTCTGGCGGGGCATGTATGACTCCACGTCTGGCTGTAATTCCATTTAGCTTATTTGGTTACTTTCTTTTGCCCATGCAAAAGCCGGCCCAGAGTGCCTTTGCACTTGCACAGTCCATCATGTGTTCTGCATATAGCCTCCACGGAGTGCCTTTGCACTTCATCATGTGTTCTGCACATCAGTTGTCAATTGTGAAACTAGTATCCTTTTCTCTGCAAAGGAGTTACAGCACAGTTCTCTGGTAGAAAAACAAGGACAACCACTCTTGCACCACTGTTTTGGTGCAACGATATATATATAAAAACAGAACGTTTTATTTTTGTTGACCATAGTTGCACAACATGCAATTAAGCAGTGTGGATAGAGGAAGTTCGCTTGTCTGTGAACTTCAACTTGATCAGCAGGGGGCAGAAATAAGCCCTAAAATATTAATTTGTATAGTAGCCTATTTGTATATGCCATATAGGCTACGTATGTATGTCATATGTATGTAAAATTGTCAATATAGGCCCATTTGGTTAATTCCCATTTTATTTATTTTTTTAAAGTTGACCATTATGAATATATTGTAATTTCTTGATCGTAGAAAAGGAATTCATAACCCTACCAAAGCAAAGCCTTTGAAAAGCGATGTCATAATACGAACCAGCGAAAGACATCGGTCTTAATTGGAAATGTATCTGTTTAGGTTTTCAATGGAAGCGAAACAACCCGTTTACGAGGAGCGAAGTGCCTACAAGAAATGCTTTTAGTGTAGCCTGCGATTCTATGAACTAGCGTGCCTATCTCTTCCAGGAATTCATTAGGGGCGGGGTTAGGGGAAGCTGAAACTTTGAGCTGGTACATCGGTATAAAGCCTTGGTTGCGTCTTCCACTGTTTACTGCTTGGCTTGGTACGAACTGGATATAACCGTGGAATAGGCTATGTATGGCCACTGAAATAAGGCTAACTAATGACGGTGGAAATACTATCACATTGTAATTGGAGTTCTACCAGTGAGAATTCACTGTTTCACATCGGGGGGAGAAAGCTACGATTTTTGAAGCCTCTCTCTGCACAGATATCCCTACGGTAAGGTTTATTATACCATGGGCTAAACACTCAATACAATATACCCTACTCAAAGTGATCCATGTCGTTAAGTGTTCATTGTTTGCTGATAAGACCAGTTAGACCATCAAAAATAATCCGATAACACGTAAAGGTGGTCAAACTAGCAAGCTGTTTTTTCCAGGAGTGGTGGAAAGATGGTTGCGACAGAAAAAAAACTTTTGAAAGTTCTCAGACCGGGCAGACTGATCAGACTTCGCTATTGTCGTTTGATCTGTCAATATGCTTTGTTAGGGATAAACTATTCCAGGTTTTTGTGGAACTTTGTGTTTGCATTAGGTTTGGTGGTAGCCTATTCGGTGAACCTTTCAATAGAATATATCGATGCCGCTGAAAGTGATATATAAGGGCTGTAATATGACGATTCTCCGTTGCTTAAAATGCATACGATGGAGAGCTGCTGTGGATAACTGGCCATCAGGTCATTTCATTTTACCCATTTGACTAGGGCTATAGCATCTTTGTATATCTAATGTTTATCTTTGTATATCTTTGCAGATTAACAACACACACCTCGAAGGCGTTAACGCGAGACTATGGAAGACCACACATGCTGGTCTTCCATGTAGGATGGTAGCACACAGTCCACTGGAAGGCAACACAGGCCCAGCTGAATGCAGAGCGAGCATTGAGCCCTCAGTGGCAGACTCCCCGTCCCACCGGCCTAGGTCCTGCCAGACCAGCCGGCAGGAGAGCCAGACACACTTCCGTCCGTTCAAGAACGAGCGAGACTTTAAGACCATCACGCAGACCACCTCCATGCTGGAAAACAGTGGCTTCTACTGGGGTCCCATGACTGTGGAGGAAGCCCATCACAAACTGAAGAACGAGACCCTGGGGACCTTCCTCATCCGCGACAGCCGGCAGAAAGACGTCTTCTTCACCCTGAGCTACCGGGCGCAGACGGGGCCCATCAGCATACGCATCAACTACCAGGCCTCATGCTTCAGCCTGTCAGGGAGCAAGGAGTCCTTCGACTCGCTATTCAAACTGTTGGAATACTACATCACCTCACCCAAAAAGAGCCTGACTCGGCCCTACAGGAAAGAACCGGTGCAGTCTCTCCAAGAGCTGTGTCGACGCAGGGTCATAGAGACATGCGGCGAGGAGGTGGACATAGACCGCATCCCTGTCAATCCTATCCTCAAAGACTTCTTACATTCCTTTCCCTATCGGTTATGACCACCATACTGAATGCATTAAGCTTACTTAAGAGTGACGTGGATGGGAGACTCGCCGAGCTTCGCTGGCAAAAGAGGAGTTGTTATTATTTTTGTAGCACACGTTCGGGACAAAGAAGTGAAAATTGTGTTTGGAATGTTTACAGAACCTGTCAATGTTTACACTATTTAAGGAGGATTCTCCTTTTTCAATTATTTGCCTGCCATGCAGGTACGAGTATTTATAGATATTTGGAAAATAAATATGACTATGAAAGATTTACAACATTTCTCCTACTGGTCCTTTCCCCCACTGGCATGGAGACACGTACCCACCTTTTTTGGGGGGGGGGATGAGGAATTATTCAGATTGGCGGATTTGTACTATTTAGACAAATCTCATTGTAGAATGTGGTAGGTGACCAAGTTTAAATGTCCCCACTAACTCAACTAACTACTAAATATTCTTTCAAAATCTTCAATTTGGGTAACCACAGGTTTTTATGTTTGAACACAAAGGAAGATCCAGTAAGGACATAAATCACAGCAGAGCCTCCCTTGTTCTGCCCATGCCCCTTCACCTGTGTGACGTGCGATTTGTTTAGTCACCTGAGTGACTGCGTGTGTTATCACCACTGTGATTCATATGGCTACAAGCGGTAGACAGGAGGAGCTCTGGTGACAGTAATCTCTTGAGACCTCAGAGACAAGCATTTACAAGAAATGAAAGAGGTTGCGATAACCCAGCGTGACGGGAGGAGTCACCCAGACAGACTTTATAGTCTTCAGCGTAACCAATAACACCAGACCAGAGCAGAGCAGCCTGTTAGGTCTACTCAGAAAATGAGTAATACTGAAAGCACTTTATGCTCTACGCACCAGTTCAAATAAAAATTCAGATCAAAGGTTAGTGATTACTCTGAATGGGGAAGTATAGGTGGTTGTGTGTGTGTGTACGGGTATTGTCAGTTTCCCCTTCCAAATTTGAATGACTTTACTGGACTGTATGTGGCTCAGAACACACGTCACTTGAGGTTGAGCTGGTTTACTTCATTTCTCAAAAACCTGAGTGTCATAAAAGGAAAAAAGACTTGAGATTCGTAGCCCATGGCTGGAGTGTTCTAGAAGGACTCCTGCAAATTTTTGTCCTCACAAAAACGAAAGTAAGATCTTCGCCAGGCAAAGATGCACTTACGGCACACAGTGTGCCTCTGAAAAAGAACAAACCTTATCAGATTAAAATCACTACTAAAGAAATATATTTGCATGACCAATAAGGAAAGTAGTAAGCTAGTAGCCGCGTTTTTCATTCTAATTCATTTCTTTGGCAATTATTTAAAAAAGTACTGGAATACTTAAAACGTGTAATATATAAATACTTAACTCCACGTGGCATATAAATATTTAACATTAATATCTGATCCAATCTATTTAAAAGTAATACTGTAATACTTAAAACGTGTAATATATAAATACTCAACTTCACATGGCTTATAAAAATGTAACATTAGTATATGATCCAATCTATTTACGGCCAACCGGATTTAGTATTTTTCCCCATTTCAAATTTTAGTAGTCAGATACTATACTTGCTTCTACAAATAAAATTAATTATTATTATTATTATTTTCCCCCTAAACAAATGTACAGCTGAAGGCTCTCTATCTGATTGCAAACTTGCTGGTCATCAGGGTTCAACAGATGATAGCTGCCCTTCTGCAACATGGTGAGGTCTATGGCTTCCTTATTGGTCTGTGGTTAGCGTGTGCCCATGAAAACACTAACTTCCAGGAAGACAAACAGTTGTATTTCCTTGAAAAGCTCTTATCTCTGCTGAATCAGTCCTCAGCATGTGTGTACACAGACACACACACACACACACACACACACACATACGCACTCCAGGTCTGTGGTCTGTTCAGACGTGGTGTCTAATCCCCTAATTCAAGGTTGAGTAACAGATCAGATAATACAGGCTTTAACTTAACTTTATCTGGTTAAATGGCTGGGTCTTCTCTTAAGGTGTCAAGGCAAGGCAAAAATGATCTACACATTGGTAATACAATGTGCTTTACAAAAGAGCAGATAAAAGTAAACAAAAAAAAAGTTTAAGTGCATTACAGAAAACAGGCGGCGAAGGGTCATAAGGGTCTCACCACAGTTAACATCACAAATAATTTACAAAATAAAACAGTTGCTTCCATTAAGAATATTTAAAATGACACGTACAAGCACAAACAACTTCACAAAACCACTCAAAATTCATCATACAAAATATTTCATATTTCATATTTCAACTGTCTGAGACATGGGCTAACATGGGAAATACAGGGCTAGCTCATGAACGAGTCCTCCATGATGACCCTTCCAGCTGCAGATTTTCAAGAACTTAAGGTAAGTGGGTATCTTTTCAGCACACTGCACACATCGTGTACATTATAATTGCCACTATGCAGCAAAAAAAAAAAAAAGAGCTTTTACTTTGGTAGATAGGCCAGGCTAAAGTTAGCTAATCACTGCTAATGTCAATGCTAATGTAATAAACGTATTAATGTAGGTCTTACTTCTCAGTGCCTATTTTAGTTAACTAAGGAGAAATTGAATTACCTAATTATTTAATTAATGAATAAGCCTGAAGTGCACAAACAATGCTGGTCTTGGAGGTTGCTATCTGCTACGGCCACCGTGATGACCCTTAGAGGAGCCTTCTCCCTCGTGCATTGTAATCTGTACTCCCCTGTCTCCAATTTAAGCTCGTCACCCACCATATCTTGCTTTAAACTTTGCACATATCCCTCCATCGCATAATTAAGTCATTTATGACAGCTTCTAGATGAAATAAGGTCTCTTAAAGTTGTATAGAGCCTCTTGGGATACAGTAACTCAGGGGGGTGGGGCCTAGCCATGGGTGAATTCCAGGAAGCTGAGCAACGTGGCTGTCAGCCTGCCTCACAATGGTTACTATGACAACACTTCTTGTCACTCCACATCAAGGCAGAAGGTCCCTTGTGGTCGACACTGAGAAACAGTGGGCTGGCAAATAAACCAGCTTTGAGCTACACCTAGAAACATGTTCCACTCTACCAGGACAGGGGGGTCTTTCTGATAAAGATCCTCTACCTACCTGTGCCCCCATAACAAGCAGCTTTGTAGTAAAACAGCTCAGTTGGTGATACCATGAGTGGTGACAAAAGAAAACACCACAAAAGTCATACATCGTGTACATATGAGTGTGCATGTACGTGTGTGTGTGTGTGTGTGTGTGTGTGTGAGAAAGAGAGAGAAAGAAAGAGAGAGAGAGAAAGAGGGGCACAGCAGTGGTGGTTCCTTGAGGAAGCCAGGCTTCCTCAGAACTACAGTATATGACAAGCTTCCTCAAAAATATGTTATACAAATGTTATAATTGATCTGATGACAGACCCTGGCCGCAGCTCTGTCAAGTACACATCTAAGATCTGGGAACACTGGCATAAGTGCCTTTTTTTAGCCCTTCTTTCCTTGTATATTTATATGTATTGATGATTGTATGTATGAATGTATATTTATTTGTAATTTATTGATTATATGTATTGTGCATCTTCCATGTGGGCCTTGAGCCTGTCATAAAGTTTATTATTATATGACAAGCTTCCCCAGAACAATATGCCAGGCTTCCTCAGAACTATATGACAAGCTTCCTCAGAACTACAGTACTGTGCAAAAGTTTTAGGCAGGTGTGAAAAAATGCTATGAACTTAGAATGCTTTGAAAAATGTAAACAATAAATGTTTATTTTGTATCCATTTACATGGTAAGACTGAGCACAGTAACAAGACACAACGTAGTTATACTGCATCAGCAGGGTCTCTCCCAGACAAAGATTTCAAAGCAGACAGGGGTTTCAAAATGTGCAGTTCAAGCTCTTTTGAAGAAGACGTTGAGGATCGTAGACGCAGTGGTCAGCCAAGGAAACAATGCAGCTGATGAAAAACACATCAAGCTTATTTACCTTCAAAATCGGAAGATTTCAAGCAGTGGCATCAGCTCAGAACTGGCAGAAACCAGTGGTACCCAGGTACAGATATTTACTGTCCGGGGAAGTCTGGCCAGAAGTGGTCTTCATGGAAGAGTTGCAGCCAAAAAGCTCTACCCCGACAAGGAAACAAGGCCAAGTGACTGAACTAAGCACGAAAACATAGAAACTGGGGTGCAGAAACATGGCAGAAGGTGCTCTGGACTGATGAGTCAAAATTAGAAATGTTTGGCTGTAGAAGAAGGCAGTTTGTTCGCCGAAGGGCTGGAGAGAGGTACAATAATGAGAGTCTGCAGGCAACAGTGAAGCATGGTAGAGGTTCCTTTCCAGTTTGGGGCTGCATTTCTGCAAGTGGAGTTGGAGATTTGGTCATGATGAATGGTAACTTCAATGCTGAGAAAAACAGGCAGATACTAATCCATCATGCAATACCATCAGGGAGGCGTATGATTGACACCAAATGTATTCTGCAGCAGGAACATAACCCCAAACATACAGCCAATGTCATTAACAACTATCTTCAGCTTAAAGAAGAACAGAAAGTCCTGCAAGTGATGGTATGACCCCCACAGAGCCCTGATCTCTTCATCATCGAGTCTGTCTGGGTTTACATGAAGAGACAGAAGAATTTTAGGAAGCCTACATCCACAGAAGATCTGTGGTTAGTTCTCCAAGATGTTTGGAACAATTTACCAGCCGAGTTCCTTCAAAAACTGTTCGCAAGTGTATCTGGAAGAATTGATGCTATTTTGAAGGCAAAGGGTGGTCACGCCAAATATTGATTTAATTTAGAATTTCTTCTGTTCCTTCACTGCATTTTGTTAATTTATGAAGAATTGATGAAAATAAACTGTTAACACTTCCATTTTTGAAAGCATTCTTAGTTTACAGCATTTTTTCACACCTGCCTACAACTTTTGCACAGTACTGTATATGCAAGAGGTGAACACCTCTTTAACAATGAATGAATAATTTCCTTCCAGTAGTCCAGTAGTGATCATGGTTTCCTTGAAATGGGAAGTACCTGCTCTAGCTGTGTAATTTGATAAGCCCACAGTTACCTCAGCGTGAACCATGGTTGGTGGTGGGGGGGGGGGGGGAATCCAGGACAGATGGTGGCCTTAAGGGGATTGACTGGTGGCAAATGCAAAGCAATGGGTCTTGAGGTACAAACAAAACCACTTGAGTGGAGTGAGAGGGGCCTTCCTCTTCACTCTTCCTCTTCTCCTGTGGCTGCTTCTCCTTTCCTGTGTTTGAGTGCGAGATCCTCTCTTCCCCTACACTCCTATTCTATCATTCTATATCCTCTCTTCCCCTACTCTCCTATTCTATCATTCTATCCTCTCTTCCCCTTCCTTCTCTCCGTCACCATTTAGCTCACTCATTAATTTCAGGGTTGGTTATTCATCACAGGTCATGTTATTTTCTTTATTTATCCTGTGCATTCATGTTTATTTGGAAATGTTGTAGGCATATAGAAGCTGTTAACCCAATTTCGAACAAATAAAAACATTAGATGTCGCTACAACATATTTCCCTCTGTTCCTCCCACATGGTGTGGTCTATCTTCAGAATCAATGTTGTCTTCAAATTCCTACGTAACACTTACAAAATTCAAATGGTCCTCCACCTGTTGAAGCGGTCAAATCCTTCAACCTTTCAGTCCTTGGGGCAGCTTCCACACTCTGTTTGGACTCCACTGATTGCTGCTTGTTGCTACATTTAAAACATACTATTATTAGTAGTTTTTAACGTATTATTAATCATTTTTAGTATTACTTAATATACGTATAAAGAGAAAGAGGCTTCCACTTCATAACAGAAGGTCTCATAGAGAAGTAGGCACTGTTTGTACCAGAGAGAATGAGTTGTTCAGTGTAACCCAACCACTATTAGTCTAAGTACAGGGGCCACGGTGAGGTAGAATCAATGAGACAATATACAGCCGTGAAATGAGTCGGAGTCAGATAGGTGACCAGACGATGCAATTAATGCTGCAGATCCATTGAACAGTATCACTTCCCTGGTGTGCAGTTAACTTGAAACCATTTAAATAAAGAGTAAGATAAGGCAGACAGAGCCAGGCTGTTGAAAGGGTTAGGGAAATGACCTCCGTTTCCAAGTAAGCTGTGGAGTCATGAGCGGCGGGGGCAGAAAGCCAGCACCTGGGGACATGCTACCCTCTGTGGAACAGCTGTAACCGGAGATTTACTTTCACTTTTGTTATGCTAACGGGCTGAACATACAAGACCATTCATGGCAGTCAGGCGTGGCAAAGACACAGAGAGAGAGAGAGAGAGAGAGAGAGAGAGACAGAAGGGAGGGAAAGACAGCAGGCAGGGAAAGAGAGAGAGAGAGATGGAGAAAAGAAGGGAGGAAAAGAGAAAGAGCGAGAAAGCAGGGAGGGAAAGACAGCAGGCAGGGAAAGAGAGAGAGCGAGAGATAAAGAAGAGAGGAAAAGAGAAAGACAGCAGGGAGGGAAAGAGAGAGAGAGAGAGGGGGGGGGTAAATGTGAGTAAAAGAGATGGATAGAATGAGAGGCAGAGTGGCCAGTACTGTACATTCTGTGCGTGGACCAGTAAGCCCTAATGAAAACACCCTGCTTTGAGACTAAGCCTCACGCTCCGCGCCGTCTGGGCCAGCCCGGCCTGAAATGTTATATTCCCGATAACCGAACAGGATGTGCGCTGTTTCATCGGAGGGTAAACAAAGCTTCTCCTAACACACCAAACACACTTCCTGCTCCATATTCCCATGAATTGGAAGTTGGGACATATCTGGGATATGGGAGGACACTAGAGGATAGTAAACAGCCACGGAGACCAAAATAAGTAGAATAATTTATTGCAATTTCTTAGTAATTTCTGGCGGTATGTTTATTACAGAAGCAGATTAAAAGCAGGTGGCATTTACACAGCATACAAA
>NC_137916.1:26591767-26609267 GCF_963457725.1 Sprattus sprattus | reverse complement strand
AAAAGGACATATGCACACAGCACACGTGGGACAGCACAGGCAGGCAAAGAACAGCAAAGCAGACTCAGGGGAGCTAATGTGAACTGGATGACCAATGGATTGCATCCTCCTATGCTGAAGGCTGTGATTGGACAAACTATGTTTCAGTGGATGGTTGTGCGACCGTGAGCAGAGTAGCATGATAAGGGTGCAACTTGGTTGGCTAAAGGTACATGTCAGTGGTTTTTGTTGTGAAAAAAAAATATGCTTCTAGGCCTACACTAATCGCATATATCTGAAGGATAATAATAATAAAAATAATAATACTAACAATATTATTACTATTTTTAATAATAATAATAATAATAATAATTGCAATTGTTCTTCCTGGCATGTTGATACTTAGTGTAAGGGTCCAAACGTGAACAGATATAAAAAAGGATGAGACAGAGGAGCAAAGTGTGTGAAGTGTGTGTTATTTACAACTCCCTAAGAGTTTAACATAACAGAAACTACTCACTTCACCTTTAAGATGTGTCCACAAATGGGTAAAGGCAAAAAAAGGTAACAGTATGTATGTGATTTCATGATACCTGGCTTATGTGCTGACACACTTTATATGAAAAACGTGCGCGCACGCGCGCGCACACACACACACACACACACACACACACACACACACACACACACACACACACACACAGTGTGCAAATAATGCCTGCAAGATAAAGTTTACTTTAAACTGCAAAGTCATGCACATGACGAACTGAATTCCTTAACAGACACAGAGTAGAGTCATCAGCAACACACACATATGCGCACGCACTCACGCACACTTCTTGTGGTTTACCGTCAGCTTTAATTTATTTTGTCTGATGGTAAAATTGATTGGCTTCCCTCTTCCGAGACAAACTGACACTGGGATGCATTCCCCAAGAATGTAATACTTTCCCAAGGGGCCCAGCTTGTTTTTGTAGACACACCGTCAGGTTTCGATGATCGGGACCCCCTCGGACTGCTCTAAGATTACTTGTGAAACACATGAGTGATTGTGTGTGTAAGTTGAGTCAACAAGGAGTTTGTTCAAAGAAAGAGGTGTGTTTAGGTTCATGTTTTCTTTAGAGAAGCAGCTTCCTTTTCCCTGAAATCAGCTACAAGGAAGCTTCATTTCCCCACACATGAGGTAATACATATAGCAAGTTGGAGATCAGTTTGTGAAGTGTCTGAATGATATTGTTACATTACAATATTTGACTGTATTTAGCCTGATCTTACTGAGGTTACTCTGGTGATCTACACTACCGTTCAAAAGTTTGGGGTCACTTAGAAATGTCCTTATTTTTCAAAGAAAAGCACTGCTTTTTTCAAAGAAGATGACATTAAATTAGTCAGAAATACACTCTATACATTGTTAATTTGGCAAATGACTATTCTCAGTGGAAATATCTGGTTTTCTGTTAAATATTTACAAAGGTGTATAGAGGCCTACTTCTAGCAAATACCACTCCTGTGTTCTAATGGTACATTGTGTTTGCTAATCGCCTTAGAAGACTAATGGATGACTAGAAAACCCTTGAAAACCCTTGTGCAATTATGTTAGCACAGCTGAAAACTGTTTTGCTGGTGAGAGAAGCTATAAAACTGGCCTTCATTTGAGCTAGTTTAGTATCTGGAGCATCACATTTGTGGGTTCGGTTATACTCTCAAAATGGCTCGAAAAAGATAACTTTCATGTGAAACTCGCCAGTCCATTCTTGTTCTTAGAAATGAAGGCTATTCGTATTCCATGTGAGAAATTGCGAAGGAACTGAACTTTTCCTACAACGGTGTGTACTACTCTCTTCAGAGAACAGCAGAAACGGGCTCTAACCAGAGTAGAAAGAGAAGTGGGAGGCCCCGGTGCATAACTCAGCAAGAAGACAAGTATATTAGAGTGTCTAGTTTAACACTAAAAGGTCTATATGCCTCGTCCGGGATATTTTTATTTTTTTGTCAAAAAAAATGTTAAGCTCCGCGAGTTTTCGTCTTAGAGACATAAAAAGAACAACCACGGAAACATTGAACCCTTTTCTTTTATAATATATACAGTTCAAAATTTTAAAATAAATAAGCGCTTTGTCAGAGGAATAGAACTGATGTGTTGCACTTTCTAGTATCTGAGTGGCGTTTCTGCTGCTAAGGACCCACCCATTAGCAAATGACAGCTATTCATATGATAAGGAGATGGTGATTCAGTGATCTCCATTGGGTCATGGTGTGGCAAGATTCACTCCGGGGGTTTTGGGCCACAAAGACATTCTAGGGCCATTAGGATATGGCCTTTGTCTTTGTGAGAGGTGTCACAGGTTTGTTCACACCAACTCATCAATATGCATTTGTAGGGGCACAGATTTAGGAATGGCACAGGACACTCTGAAATTATAAATATGTGGTAGTGAAACAAGACATACTTTCTGAATGCTAAACTAACATGTGTTTAGCCAACACCTATGTTTACAAGGCTCAGAAATAAAAAGTCTTGTGAATAAATCTTTACAATGTGTTTTTGTACAAAGTCTGAGCACCTCTGAAACAAGGTTTTTCCAAGGGTATGTTTACATTTGATTTAAATTAAACTTTTTTTTACTACATTCCTTTTACTTACATGATATTATTGCTGAGGTCTTCTAGAATAGAATCATATATTCCATTTGTGCATCAATGTTTTTAGTTAAGCAAAATGTACAAAAACATCAAGGCATGTCAGACAACTTAGAAAAGTCTAAAAGGCCTTGGACCTTAGAGTGTTAAGAAAAAGACGCCTCACAGGTCCTCAACTGGCAGCTTTTTAAATGGTACCCGCAAAACACCAGTGTCACCTTCTACAGTGGAGAGGCGACTGGGATGCTGGCCGTATGATCAGAGTGGCTAAGAAAAAGCTATATCTGAGACTGGCCAATAAAAAAAAAAAAGATTGATATGTGCAAAAAAAACACAGACATTGGACAGAGGAAGATTGGAAAAAAGTGTTCTGGACGAATTTAAAGTTTGAGGTGTTTGGATCATACAGAAAAACATTTGTGAGACGCAGAACAGGTGAAAAGATGCCATCTGTCAAGCATGGCGGAGGTAATATGATGGTCTGGGGCTGCTTTGGTGCTGTTAAAGTGGGAGATTTGTACAAGGTAAAAGGGATTTTAAATAGGGAAGGCTATCACTCCATTTTGCAACGCCATGCCATACCCTGTGGACAGCGCTGGATTGGAGCCAATTTCCTGCTACAACAGGACAATGACCCAAAGCGCACCTCCAAATTATGCAAGAACTATATAGGGAAGAAGAAGGCAGCTCGTATGCTGTCTGTTATGGAGTGGCCAGCACAGTCACCGGATCTCAACCCCATTGAGCTGTTGTGGGAGCAGCTTGGCCGTATGGTACGCAACAAGTGCCCATCAAGCCAATCCAACTTGTGGGAGGTGCTTCAGGAAGCGTGGGGTGAAATTTCTACAGATTACCTCAACAAATTTACAGCTAGAATGCCAAAGGTCTCCAATGCTGTAATTGCTGCAAATTGAGCCTTTTTTGACGAAAGCAAAGTTTAAAGAACAAAATGTATATTTCAAATAGAAAACATTATTTCTAACCTTGTCAATGTCTTGACTATATTTTCTATTCATTTTGCAACTCATTTGATAAATACAAGTGTGAGTTTTCATGGAAAACATGACATTTTCTAGGTGACCTCAAACTTTTGAACGGTAGTGTACATCCAAATTCGATCCCTTGGTCTTAATGGTTGTGGGCAGAAGTCTGATCATGGTTTCATTGTGATCTGACGTTCCTGCCAGATAATTTGACTAGGCCATTGTAACCTCTGCCTGGGCTTTCCCTGACGACCACGGTTACCATGTGAACTTAGCTCATCAATGACAGAATGTGGCCTTAAGGGACTGGCTTCTGGGCAATAAATAGCAACAGGATGGGATTTTTTTTTTTCTCTCTCTCTCTCTCTCGCTCTGTGGGGATCCTCTCTTCCCGTTGAAATAAACAGTTCATTCATTAATCATTCATATACCTCCTTGTGTGCCATGCTATTACATTCATTAATATCTAACAATTGGCGTTCATACGGTTTGGTAATATTGTAGGTAATACGCAATTAAACGGAGTCAGACTATTTATGTTTCAGACACGTATAAATCTTCCAGCCTGGTGTTTTCCCGTTGGCGGTAACATTTTGTCTGCCCTTAAAAGAGTTCATCCGAAATACTACAAAAACCCAGTGATGAAAACAGAGAGCATCACCTCCCCGGGCTCTTCCTCAAAGCCTTATCGCCGTCTGGTAGCCTAGCATAGTGGCTTGGTTTGGCAGTGACTCACCATGAGACCACACAGATGTGTTGCTCTTCAAGGAAGTCTGACAGGGGGAAACAACCACCCCCCTCGCCCTCCGAGGTGCTTTTTTTATGTGGCGTCATAATCAAAAAGGAAGCGTTTTTATTAAACCCTTTCTTATATCCTGCTCCATACAGAGTTTTTCTTAAAAAAACACATCTCTCTTTCTCTCTTTCAATCTGTCTCTGCCTGACTTGCTTTCCGATATTTCCTCCTCCTCCTCCTCCTCTAAACTCCCCTATCAACCATCAGATGGCCCGAGTGCTGCCTGTTGTTTAACAGAGACGGACAGAGAGAGAGAGTTGCTGTGGACTGCTCTTAGGCAAGGAAATGTATTAAGTATTAAAAACATGAATTCAGTTTTTAAGTGCAGTAACAATATAGTGCAGGCTATAAGAGCTCAATCATAGCAACATGAACAAAGTTAACATTTAAAATTCTAAAAATTGCTACATTTGAGGCATGTCTAAGATCTTCTGGCAATTTGGATGGCGCACTGCAACCGGAAAAAAAATGCAGTGATGGACCCTACACGCTCTAAACGGGTGCCATCTTGGCTACGTAGCGGAAGAGGAGGAGCCCTTTCGGGAAAGTTGGCTGACTGACGCCTCGCAAATCACTTCAACCATTATTGCTGGTTACAATAACTGATAGTACAGTGTCTATTTCTTGGTAACTTTTGAAAAATCTAAGCGAGAAAACGCCAAAAGATTACATTTACATACAAAACACGGCCGTCAGCGGAGTTTGCGCCACCATCTTTGTTTGAAATTTCCAGTTGGCCGGAGGAAGCTGATTCCATTGCAGTGTACTTCGTAAAGTAACCGGTAGTAGACACAGTCTTGCTGTGCTTCTCTGGAGTCAGCAGTAACAAAACAAACGTTACCAGGGAGGCCTTGTTTAATATCAACAAGCTGCCTTAGAGGGTCTAATCTTCCATCTCATGTTTAATACTATAAAGCTGCCTAAGAGGGTCTACTCTGCCATCTCACACATCTTCCAGAGGTTTGAGGGAATCCTAGTTGGAGTTTCCAGCGGGGGTAGAGTGTGTTTATTTGGGAGTTGGCAAGATTCTGACATTGTAATGGGATGAGAGAACCACATGAGCCTCAGTTGGGTGAGGTCATTCAATTCCTCATTATTCTTGAGTGTGCTAAAACACACGCATGCTCACACACACACACGCACACGCACACACACGCGCACACACACATCCGCACACACACACACACACACACACACGTGTGCAAACACACACGCTCACACACACACACACGCACGCGCGCACACACACATGCGCGCACACACGCACACATTCACACAGGCACACGTTCACATTGACATGGCCAAATACAAGCATTTATGTGCACATACACAGCAAACACATGTATGGATTTACACAGATGCACAGAAATACACACACGCACACACACACACACACACACACACACACACACACACACACACACACACACACACACACACACACACACACAGGAGTAGTACAGTAGTAAGGAGGTATGAGGCAGTGGGAGGCACTTGTCAGGTGGGATCAGACCAAGCAGCAGACATCATACCGAATTACTCTACTCTACATAGCATTAGCACCAGCATTGGTGTCAGGTTAATAAGCTCACTGATAGGCTACTTATTAAATGTTGCCTGTGAGTGCTTTTGGGTGGATGTACAGTATTGTATGTATTGTAACCTGTACAATCAACTTTCAGTGTACATATGTGGGTGAATGTATGTGTTGTGGGATGTGTATGTGTGTGTATGTGTGTGTGTGTGTGTGTGTGTGTGTGTGTGTGTGTTTGAATACTCATAAGCCTGGTCTCTCTGGGTGCGTGGGTATATGAGTAAGTGAGAGAGGGCAACCTATCAACAGAATAAAATCTGAGCAATCAAACCAGTGTGTGTGGGCATGCATATGCTGTGTGCGTGTCTATATTTGTGTGTGTGTGTGTTTGTGAGTGTGTGTGTACATGCACAAGCAGCGTGTGTGTGTGTGTGTGTGTGTGTGTGTATGTCTGTCCTTATATAAACATGCATATGTTGTGTGTATGTGTGTATATAAACATGCATATGTCGAGTGTGTGTGTGCGCGTCTATATACAAACATGCATATGTCCTGTATGTGTGTGCGTGTGTATATAAACATGCATGTCGTGTTTGTGTATGTGCGTCTGAATATTAACATACATATGTCATGTGTGTGTATGTGTGTGTCTAGGAAAACATGCATATGTCATGTGTGTGTATGTGTGTGTCTTTGTAAACATGCATATGTCGTGTCGTGTGTGTGTGTGTTACCTGTAGAGGGGGTGCTGGTCGTGACAGAGTCACACTGGCTGGTGCTGCCGCTGCTGCTGGAGGGGGGTGATGGGGAGGAGAGTGGGGAGGGGCTGTGATGTGATGCACTGTGGGCGAAACCTACAAGAGAACACACCATGGAAGCCTGGCGTTAGACACAGAACACCACTGGAACCCTGGCATTAGACAGAGAACACCACTAGAACCCTGGCATTATACATAGAACACCACTGGAAGCCTGGCATTAGACAGAGAACACCACTAGAACCCTTGCATTAGACAGAGAACACCACTAGAACCCTGGCAAAAGTATATTCGCTGTAGAGACGGTCATTCTAAAGCCAGGGACACACCAAACCATCATCAAATAACTAACGGCGACGATGGCTGACTATTGCGTCGCCTCATATTGCCATTGGATTAAATGTCTTCCACGCAGCCACTGGAATAGACAATGATTCTTTTGGAAGTAAATGCGGTCATAATACAAACCTTTGTTGTTCTGTCAAGATAAAGTGGCAAAAGGTGGTTGATATTTAAGCAATATAGCACGAGTCGAAGTGGGGTAGGTAAGGGATAATCCCACGGGTGGTGTTCGGCCGTAGCCACCGAGGCCGGAGGCCGAGTGGCGTAGGCAAAAACACACGTGGGATTATCCCTTACCTATCCCACGAGTGCTATATTGCTTTTATAAAACAATTCTACAGTCAACAAATTAACATTTCAACACAAAGTTATTGATTTAAAAAAATGTATTTCGCCATTGTTTCTCCGCAACAAAAAACAGTTCCATTGTCAACGTCTTGGTTTGGAATTATAAGAATTTTGAATTAACGGTTATCATCAATGTGCTAAAGAATGTTTCATCGCGGAGTGATTTATTATTAGCTATTAGAAAAGTCCCCGTTGGTATGTTGACCGATAATCTATAGCATGGAACGTGTCTTGTCCAATCAGAAACAGCTAAATAACGCGATATAACCCAATTGTTTTATAATTGAGCTCAAACAGCCAATCAAATTACACCCCTCCCTTCTGTGCTCCTGGAGAAACGTGTTGATTGGCTGAATTTGTTATTGGCTTGGCCCGAGCCACTATTTTTGTTTCCCATTTACTGCACCAATATTGGGTACGATATTGGGTTTTGAGCTAACAAAACTGAATGGACAGCTAGAGGAATGTGAGGAGCACGTCTCTGAATTTAAGATTTTTTAATCAGAATCGCAGACTATACACGTATGTACGGATGAATCCAAACAGAAAACATGCACACGCGACCTCTTCATGAACTATTGGACCCTCCATATTAATCACTGTGCCATTATCAGTACAGTGAGGCGGAACATTTCACGTAAATGGATACGGCCCATTCACAGTCGCATTACGACTAAGGCAGGGAATCAATCCTCAAATGCCTATCCCTAAGGGCGACTGCACTAAATCCAAACACACACACACACACACACACACACACACACACACACACTCACTCACTCACAAGAAACCTTCCTTTTCTGACTCATAACCTCCTTTTAGTTTCCCTGAATGAAGGAAACCATACACACACATATACACACACACACACATATACACAAACACACAGACACACATATACATACACACACAGACACACATATACACACACACACACACACACACACACACACACACACACACACACACACACAGCAACAATGGAAGAAGAGAAGTAACATTTTGTGTACAAAGACCAGTATCACATTTCACATTCTATTTCTGTGGAATTATTTCGACTCGTTTCGACTCGAATATTATCGGTTTCATTTGCATGCGACGCTTCCACTATTTCGCTGTAGAAAGTTACCCCTTAAGATGCTCTTTGCACTTCACATCTGCAGTGTGTTTTTCTACCACAGAGGAGAAAACAAAAAAAACTTTAGGTGAACAACTTCCTGTCCCACTTCCATGAACAGTTAATGAACCGACCCAAAAGATTTCTTTCATTCGCTTAGCGAAACACCGAGGGCCACCTGAAGCTGGCGCGACCACGCCTGACAATTTGAGTCCCCACTACTGAAACTGGCTGAGGTGTTCGCCACACGCAGCTGGTTTAGCGGTTCCTGGAACAGCGCTAGCTTCGTCTAAAAAGACGTCACGTCACAGAAGGCAACGAGAGTCTAGTTTTAGTCAGACTTCCCCAGCTGGTGGGAGGGTTTTGAAATCGAATCGCACCTCCACGCGTCTGACAACGCACAGAAACAGCAGCGGCAGACAGCTCACACTCATCACGGCCTACGCCCCTGTCCCGTTCCAGGTGATGACTGCCACCTGTCTTAGACAATGGGAGAGAGTGGAAGCTGGATGATTGATTGATAGATAGACTGACTAACTGACTGACTGACTGACTGATTGATTGATTGATTGATTGATTGATTGATTGATTGATTGATTGATTGATAGCAGCGATGGCCGATTAAATCGCCATGACTCAGAGTGATAACGAGTGACAGAGGAGCATGACACCTACTTACAGAATATCTAAAAAAAAAAAAAGTCATACACAGTTCCTCATTAAAGGAGGGAAAAATTAAATGTGTCGTGACGTGCACTGTGCCAACTTGCAATGACAAGGACTAAGAAGCGAGCTATTTCTAGGTCTGAGAAAGCCTACCCGTTCCCTGTACTGTGACATCCTGGTGGTGTTTCTTAGAAATGAATCAAGAAAGATGACCAACACCAGCTTGCTTGCCTAAAAACAATGACTCCGTCTGTTCCCCAAAATGAATGGGAAGAACTTAACAGAGCACTTGAAACTCACAGGGGATGCGTCTCTACCAGCCAACAACAGAGAGAGACAGGCAGTTGTTGCCATGAGGTAGCAACCACTGTTTTGTCACACTGATTCTGGAGAGATTTTCACTTCTGCATTTCGACTTGAAATGTGGCCATTCAACAAGGGGGGGGGGGGGGTGGAAAACAACGCAAGAGACAAGTCTCACTCCGGGGTGAAATAGAGATGTTGTTCAATCACAGCTATCGTTTCCTGGATGATGCCCCTTTATACAGTCAAGCTTACACATACAAGCCCAACACGGAAAAAAGTTGGGACGCCAGACAGTATGAAGACAATATGATATTTCATGTTTTGTCTAGTCAACCTAATTTGTAAACATACATCTATTCCTGCCATTCAGGCCAGCAACACAACACTGGGGCACTCGTGCTCGTAATGAGGTAAACGAATGAATTAATGATGTGAAACAGTTGATGTTATCAGGTGGTCGTATCCATGGCTGGGTACAAAAGCAGCATCCAGGAGAGGCCTAGTCCTTTAGGCAGAGGATGTCCAGTTTGCCAACAACTGCAGGGGGAAATGATTGAAATGTAAAAAAAAAAAAAAACATTCCTCAAAAAAAAATAAAAGATGGGATTTGGATATTTCACTCTTCTGTGCATATCATGACTAAAAGATTCTTAGAATCTGGAGGAATTTCAGTGCGTTCAGTTCAGGGGTAGAAGCTAAAGCTAGCACTGGCTCAGACTGACTTTGGCAAAGCTTTGTCGCAGCGCACTTCAGCACGTAGTTGCAAATGCCAGTTAGAACTTTACTGTGCCACAAGGAAGCTTAATGTGTCGTGTCCAAAAGCACCGTCTACTTCTCTGGGCATTTTGGCATCTGGGATGGATCATTACGCAATGGAAACGTGTATCGGGCTCATACAGGTCAGTATTTCTGGTCCTTTTTTGGATGAAATGGACGCGTGTTTTCCAGACCAAAGAGGAGTTAACCAAGGGTCATACAGTAACCACAGCCCACGTATCCACATGTGGGAAATCATAATATTACTCAAATACACAAGACGGTTTCGTATGCCTTTCAAACGTGGCTGTTCCAGCTAACTTAAACTGTTTACCCAGAAGTGGATTAATCGCTGTTCCACAGAAGCCAACCGTTTCACTGGAGTTTGGTAATCCACTGACCGAAAAAGGGGAAACGTAACCTTACAATAGGGCTGTTGTGTGTGTCTTCCTCAAAAGCTTGAGTGAGCGCGGCCTGGCCAGCGTACCATGGGAGAGAGTCACATGGGGCTTCATTAAACAGAAATCAGAGCAGCTGTGCGATTCCCATATTGGGAAGAAAGGAAAACTAGGACGTTGGCTGTCCCGAGTTTCTTTTTTTACTTCCTCACCCCTCACTGTTAAGCTAATGACAAATAAACAGAACTGAGTGATCGTCAAGGAGTGGGTAAATGCGGTCTTAAAACTGATCCCCGACCAGTAGGAAAAATGTGGGCGGGGGAAGTGGTAGACCATTGCTCTCCCATGCCCACATCCATGGCTGAAGTGCCCTTGAGCAAGGCACCTTACCCCGATCACTGCTCCCCGGGCGCCGCCAAAGGCAGCTCACTGCTCCGGGTTAGTGTGTAACCTCACTTCACTGTGTGAGTGTCACTTCCCTGGATGGGTTAAATGCAGAGGTGAATTTCAGAGTGTGTGTGTCTACACCACCTCTGCCATAGAGAGGACTTTCACTTTTCACTTTAAGAGTAACTATACACAGGTATTATGTCAAACCATTCCATACGTCCCCTACAAGTTCGATACGCACGCGTGAACAGCGGTATTATGAAACGTCTTGTCATTGTGCTTTTATTTCTAAATCGTGCTTGTTGTGCTGCTGATTGCAGGTGTGCTGTTGTACATTCAGATCCCCAGAACATCTCTGGCGCCTGTTAGAATGTCCCTGGAGCCTATCAGCGCTCTGTTTGAGAAAAAGAGCTGGAGAAGAGGGGGGGGGGGGGGGGGGGGGGGAACTAAACACAAAATGATCACAGATGGCGATTGAAAATGGCGAATGCTAGCCAGACAGAGAGAAGGTAATATGCAGAGCAACTGCCGTCTTTCAAATCCGCTGTGTGGGATTTAGGACTCTTAATTGGTCTATAACCACAGTGTAGTCTGCAAGCATTGCTTTGCCATTGTTGGCTACTCAGTTGGAAACACTTCTAACATGACGTCTCATATCCCACAGAGGGAATAAGGAGTAAGGAGTCTCCGAAAACAAGAAAACTACAAGGGCACTCGAAGGCCAAATGTGGTATTTTGCTACGTTAGTGAAAGAAAAACTAAATTTGTGGATCTGCCCTGTATGGTCCATGCTACACCTTTCCACCCAAGTTTAACGGAAATTGAGCCTGTGGTTTTGGTGTAATGCTGCCTGCAGACAGAAGTCTTGGCAGTGGTAATAACGAAAGCCGTGGGGGTATTTATAGCCAAAGATCTGCTTGTGGTTTCGACTCGGGATTATGTCACCTGATGGAAAAATGAAGCGCGTTACAATGTCCCCTCCTGCACACATTTCAGCAGTAAAGCTCTATGAAACATCACAAGAGAGAAATTGAGAATGAATTGTCTCAGACACCCTATCTAGCTCTCTCCACTGACAGTTGGCTGAACCATGTGCCCACCCTACTGTTGCATCCCTAACACGCACACACACACACACACACACACACACACACACACGTTTCAGGGCTGAGTTCATGTTATGGTCTGTCTGATTGTCGTTTTAACACAGAATGTTCAGAGATAGAGATTCAGACTTTTCACTGTACACAGAGGAGATACATCTCCTGACTACTTCTCCTGCTTGTAAAACTCTTCTTTATACTTCATGAGTCTCTAAACAACCTTTTAAACTACATTGTTGATAATGATCTTTTATTTCTACTTTAATAGATAAACTCTGTCCCTGCTATGTAGGCGGAAGTGAATGGAGACTGGGGCTTCAGGGGACACAGGTAAGAGGGGATCCTGTTGTAGATGTGGTTACCTGGGACACATGTAAGAGGGGGGGATCCTGTTTTTAAAATTGGTTACCTGGGACACATGTAAGAGGGGGGGATCCTGTTTTTAAAATTGGTTACATGGGACACATGTAAGAGGGGGGGATCCTGTTTTTAAAATTGGCTACCTGGGACACATGTAAGAGGGGGGGATCCTGTTAAAGATGTGGTTACCTGGGACCTTGACGGAGCGCTGGGTGCTGGAGTCAGCAGGGCCTCGGCGGGACTGGTCATAGAAGCGGAAGGGCAGCTGGGAGGCAGCAGCGGTGGACTGCCCGAAACCCAGAACCTCAGAGGACGGCTGAACTGGGAGGTCCAGTAGAGCTGAGAGAGATAGAGAGACACAGAGAGAGAGGAAGATAAAGAAAGATAGAGAGAGATAGAGAGAGAGAGAGAGAGAGAGGGAGAGAGAAAGAGAGAGTTGGGGGGAGGGGGTAGGTGAGTGAAAGAGAAAGGAGGAGCGGTAGAAGAGAGGGGGAGGTGATGAGGCAGAGTGAAATAGTGGGAGATAAGAAGAAAAAGAAACAGAAAGAGAGAAAAAGAACAAAGAAATGAGCGTCAGAGAGAAAGACTCATTCACTACCTCAGAGGCGAGGGCCCACGATCCACTTTTTTGCCGTTTCACATCATTCATAAGCTCATGAATCTCACACACACACACACACACACACACACACACACACACACACACACACACACACACACAAGCCAGGGGTCGCGCCATTAAGGAAGTACTCACAGCGTCAAAACCTCTGTGGGAGTTTTATGAAAAACCACCGTCTGTGTGTATGATGATGGCACTGTCACAGTATTACTATTTGGAGAAATACAAGTCCCCTGCATCCCCCGCATTAAGAAGGTTGTCCCACTTCCCCTTACACCTCTAGACACTGATTACAAGAAGGGCATCCCACTCAACTGTCACACACCTAAAGTGAAACCAGGCTGCCCACAGGTCAATGATAATAAACTCGCACAACCCCCACTGTATCACCTAAAGTGACACTATGCTTTACACAGGTCATTGATAATGAACTCGCATAACCCCCACTGTATCAACTAAAGTGACACAATGCTGATGGAAATTGATATTACCATTGATTCACATATTTACAAGTGCATTGCAAGCATGCAGGCTCTCCAGTGTGTGTGTTTGACATGGGCATTGATCACCCATGGTGAAGCCCTCAGACGTGGCCTATGCAAAATAGGCCTCGGCACCTTTCCAGACTTCCTCTCCAGCCAGGGTGATTTAATACACACCACCTATTTTACATGTTGCCTTTGTGCCTGTGTGTGTGGACCTTCCGGAAGCTTCCGTGGGGTAACCTCCCCTCCCCTTCCACTCACACACCCCTGTCCCACCTCTAAACTGTAACACACCCCCATTGACCTGTGACCTCCCATAGCTGACCTTATAAAAGGTAATACTGTACAGTGATATGCAGTCCCTTCCTTGTCTATATTATTTGGAATTGGCTCCCTGCAGGCGCACGTACAAATAAACCGCAAAGAACCCATTTCATTCACCTCGTGGTCCGTTTGTCTGAAAGATTGGCTCAGTTATTGTTATATCAATGCTTTACACAGGTCATTGATAATGAACTCGCATTACTTAAACTGTCACACCCCTAAAGTGACACAATGCTTCACACAGGTCATTGATAATGAACTCGCACAACCCCACTGTATCACCTAAAGTGACACAATGCTTCACACAGGTCATTGATAATGAACTCACACAACCCCATGGGCACAGGCACACCCTAAAGCCATTAGTGAGAGGTTGTTTAAGGGACGCTTTTCCGACCAGGAATTCAGCCCACTCAGTTCTTACGTACTGAAGGGGCAAAACAGGAATGCTAGGCCAAGAGCGGATGACGGAATTCCTTCCTCTTCTCCAGCGTCCAATTCCTAAGAATGTAGAGACGAACTTCTCTAAGAAATATCCTTTCATCAGTACACGTCCCTCACCCTGGTAATGTAATGTAATTCAGTAGAATGTTCACTTCACTATTCCAAGAATTGGCCTTCTCCTTAGGATGAATCTGGAAGTTTCTGGAATTTCAGGTCTGATCAAACCGAACCACCATCCACACAAATCCACTATAAACGTGCGTCACCGGACAAAAATTGGCATGGTGCAATCCTGGAACGATTAAAGGTGTGTGTGCTTCATGTACTCAGACACAAACACACACACACACACACACACACACACACACACACACACACACTCACTCCTCCTCTCACGTGAGATGTTATTGCCCCCAGAGGAAGAGACCAGGCAGGGCAAACCCTGTGTAGGGGGTGGCCTTGTGTGTTAAAGGACATGTTGTCATAGGCTATGAGTTTATGTAAGCTGTCATATTAAGGTGCGGTGGCAAACCAAACCCTGCCATGCTCTGGAGGCTGTCATTAACATGTCAGACATTCCTGTGTTACAACCAGACACAATGGGAGCCAGTGGAAGATAAATAAAACAACCAGGAATGTCTTATTGATCTTTTTATCAATGGACATTTTCTGCCACAGAATACAACTCTTATAATACAAAATTATAGGCTCAGATTAATGAGAACCACTTTCACACGGACTCATTTACACACACAAAAACACACGCACAAAACACACACACTAAACACACGGAAGGATTGCAAGTGTATTCCTGATACCATTTAAAACAGCAGCCAGTACACAGTACACAACCCTGAATTCCTATCTAATGACACCAATGAGTGCACCACCAATGCTCCCCACAACAGCATGTCTGGCTTGTAGTCAAAAGTCAAAGTAGCTTTATTGTCAACTACTTCACACGTGAAGACATACAAAGCAGTCGAAAGAACGTTTCCCACAGTGAAACATATAAAGTGCACAGGCACAACAGATAAAAAAATTCTAGAACTAAGTAGTATACAGTATACAGACAAGACATTAAGTCCATTAGTACATTCTGCCAGCATGCCGAGAAGAGAGCACCAGCAAAATGTCAAGGGCTGTCCCTTCTTTCAAACTCCTCCGCTTCATGCCTAACATGACAACAAGAGCCTCCTTCCGCTCCTGAGAGTGTGACCTCTCTTCCTGTGGCAAGAAATGCCATACGCTTCTTATGGTTTATGCTACATCAGAGCCCGGAAGAAAAACACGTCAAACCCTGACAGTCATTTTCTACAGTTTTTCTCTACAGGTATTGAGGTAAACAGATGCAGGTGCAGGTGCATCTCTGTACTCTGACACTTACATTAGCATTTATGAGTGTGTCGGTGGCAAAAAGCTTGCCTCATAGGATTACGTTGAATAGCTGTTTTGCAGTTTTGCAGTGGTTTTAGCAATCTAACTCAGTACAGGAACTATTTCGATTGTTAAGTGTCTCTAGTAAAATTTGGACAAAAAAAAGATCTACAAATAGTGCCCAGGTTCAAAAACCCCAAGGTTTTTTTTTTTAACTTTTCCAAGTTAGTTTAGCTAGCCGGCTAGCAAACAGGCTTCAAGTATAGACATTTTCTTGATATCATCTCTCTGACAAATGACAGTCTTAGGCTCCATAGTGATCCATATCCATATATGCATTAGGATATATAGCTCCAAAGGACTCCTTAACCTTTCCAGGGAGAAATAATGGGAAATGTTTAGGTGAAATCCTATGACTCTCCAACTGACTTCAGTGTGTGTGTGTGTGTTTGTGTGTGTGTGTGTGCTCACCAGCTATCCTCTGCATCTTCATCCTTCTCGCCTGGATGCGGCCCTTGGCCAGCCGCTGCTTGGCGATGATGCATCGGATGTGGTCGGCGAAGATGAAGTTGGCCTGCAGGATGGGCAGAGGCTTGGCGTGTGGGTTGGACGTGGGCTTGTGGATGATGATGTTCAAGGCCCGGCTGTCATCCTCCACCCCGGACACCTGCATGTCCTGTAGCATTAAACACACACACAAAATGCAGGTATATTAATACACACATGTGCAGTACAGACAGACAGACAGGCACAGACAGACATAAAGTGAGACAGACAGACAGACAGACAGACAGACAGACAGACAGACAGACAGATAGAGAGAGAGACAGACAGACAGACAGACAGACAGACAGACAGACAGACAGGCAGGCAGGCAGACAGACAGACAGACAGACAGACAGACAGACAGGCAGGCAGGCAGACAGACAGACAGACAGACAGAGAGACAGACAGGCAGACAGGCAGACAGGCAGACAAGCAGACAGGCAGACAGGCAGGCAGACAGGCAGACAGACAGGTAGACAGGCAGACAGGCAGGTAGACAGGCAGACAGGCAGCGGGCAGGCAGGTAGACAGGCAGACAGGCAGCGGGCAGACAGGCAGGTAGACAGGCAGACAGGCAGACAGGCAGACAGACAGACAGACAGACAGGCAAACAGACAGACAGGCAGACAGGCAGACTCAGGGTTCCCAGTCGTTTCTGGAGATCATTTTCCAGGACTCTTCCAGGATAATATCAGGGACAGGGATCGCACCATACACCGATATGTTCAGTTCTGTGGAATACTGATTTAAAAGACCTGCAGCTTGTGGCTAGAACTTATCTGTGAAATCACCTCCTACATGCTTAGAAATGATGAAATATTGATCGTGGAATATCGCAAACACACATTATTAATTCATCACCTGAATCCCTTTTTTCCTTATGAATTTCATCAACCATTGTTGCCTGAACGTCAATAGACGAAACGCCTGAAAACCAGTATCACAAAAAGTTTTCTACTGACAGCCTACTGACAAATCTAGATTGAAATGTACATACTTAAATGTACGATTCAAAGTTAGAGTCGAGCATGGTAGGATTATTAACTGCCACTGACTCTTATCATCTTATTGAGGGAACCCTGATACTGTAGATTCAAACATGCAAGGGACATGTACACTCAAACCCACACACACACGTTTGCATAATCATGGACGCACACACACACATTAGTGTGAGGTGTGTGACACAAACACACACACATAATCACAAGGACACACACACACACACA
>NC_137916.1:26571767-26586767 GCF_963457725.1 Sprattus sprattus | reverse complement strand
ATAAGGTAAAATAAAAGGTCAAATAAAAATGACTTTTGAGGTCTGTAGAAGAGCCATGGTTTCCTTGGCTGCTCAACTCTCTAAACTGCTGACATGTAAAACTGAGATTTCACAGCACTGTCCCTGGATAAAAAGGGACATGGATATCATGCAAATGCTGTTGCCTACAGGAACAGGCCATTTGACTGGCCAACGGTTTTGCTTGCTGAGCTTTGACTGCCTGAGATTTTGTGAATTCGGCTCTCTGTGTTTGCTATGGTCTGTGGTTGGATGAAGGCCGTGACTGGTTTTGACTTGTTCACTGTTGATTGGCTGCTGGAGGTGAATGCAGCTCTGTGAGTGGGTGAGCGGGGCCGTGAGGGCGGGCCTTACTGAGGTCGAGCACGTCGTCGGTCTTGATGAGGTCCTCGGGTCGCGTGAGAGGCAGCTGGGTCTCCGGCTCGGACTGCAGCTGCAGCGAGAGCGAGCGCAGCATGAAGAACACACGGATGGCCTGCAGAGAGAGAGAGAGAAAACACACACTCTCACACACAAGTAAAGTGACCCAGGATTGTGCAAAGACAAACTAAAGATAAATGACAGACCTACAGGCGCGTGGGAACCAGGGGCGGACTGGGGGGAAAAAGTGGCCCAGGAGTTACTGTCAGACCGGCCCACTCAATACACGGCGCGCGGCCCACTCAATACACGGCGCGCGGCCCACTAAGTACACAGCGCACTGCCCACTCAGTACACACCGCATTGCCCACTCAATGGATCGCACGTATCGGTCAGTGGCCTACTGGGAAAAATACCCATACACTTAACATTATTTTGGTTAATTACAAAGAAATTACATCATATATGCTTGTTTTTTAATTACATTCGGATCCACCAATTTGCCTGGATGGACACATGGAATAAAATGATACTGGCTATTGTAACACTCCAAGGTAGGTATAGTTTGCAAGATGAATAGTATCAGATCAGATCAGATGGTTATCAGATCAGATGGTTATACGTATAACTACAAAGCCTATTGGTTAGTACACTCAAAGCGTATTAGATAAATATACTTGAAATTAGTGCTGTCAAACTATTACAATATTTAATCGCAATTTTTTGTCTATTATAAATGTCCCTTCATTTATTTTGTATCCATTTATCCATGTTTTATTCCAGAATCATCTATCTAGATAACATATTAACATTGTTTATAATGTAAGTGTGTGAAACGCAAGCTTTACTTGGCCAATTCAACACCTTTAGATAACATATTAACAATCTAGATAACATATTAACATTGTTTATAATGTAAGTGTTGGTGTAACACAGTGATTTTAGCATAACAAACTAGCTGGTTAACTTATTTGACACAAGTTACAGTATTAGGACTGATAAGATTGCCCTATTTACAACTACCACCATGGATAGCTTGCTCATCGATTGTAAGCAAGTGACTGCAGCTAACATGTTAAAATAGATAATCTCGATGTTGACAACAGCTTGCTTATTTTACCAGATCATAACGGTCTCAATTTAAGACATACCGTTAGCTGGGCTTGCTGTAGGGAACGTTACCTCATCTGTGAATAGCAAGCTAACATTTGGCAAGGTCAACGCCACATCTTACCTTATCACAATGTCACCAGTCAGTGGTTTTCCAAATAAAATGTAGGCTAGAGTAATTGACATTTAATAACATCTCAAACTAAATCAGACTGACGGAAGAGATTGACAGAGGCAGCAGCAAGCTGTGCCTCATCCGTGTTAAGGGCTAGGGCTGACTGCACACGTCAAATACGGTTGCTTGCCCTGGCTGGGCGTGTTGCTTGTATGTATGCAAATCCAAATGTAAGAATCCCAGAATCCTCTAGGCCTACCTCAATCGGCACAGCTGAGAACACTTCGAAGAACCAATTTTCAGGTGTTCATTAATAACATAGAGATATGTTCTTACGTTGAACTTCCGAAGTCCGTAAAACACATAAGTAACGTAAAAAAAAAAAAAAAAATCGAAAAATAGTCACCATAGGTGTGAAGACAGATTGCAAGTAGGAGTATAAAATTCAGTCAGTGCTTCTCAACATTTGTATTTCTTAGAGAAAACTAGATTAATGTTGTCTTCAGAAACTTAAATATATTATACTGATATGCGGTGGGCCGGTTGATGATGATAATGGGCTGGTGTTTTGGGCCATCGGCCCACCGGGGATGTCCCCGGTATTCCCGATGGCCAGTTCGCCCCTGGTGGGAACACACACGCACACACACACACACACACACACACAGACGCACACACACACGGGCACATGGGAACACACACACTTACACAAACCGGCACATGGGAAAGCACATACACACACAAACAGGCACATGGGAACACACAAAAACACAGATTATGTGAAACAGATACAGAGATAATCCCACACACACACACACACACACACCACACACACAGATAGGAATACAGTTGTGGCCAAAAGTTTTAAGAATGACACAAATATACATTTTTACAAAGTTTGCTGCTTCAGTGTCTTTAGATATTTTTGTCAGATGTTACTATGGAAGACTGAAGTATAATTACAAACATTTAATCAGTGTCAAAGGCTTTTATTGACAATCACATGAAGCGAATGCAAAGAGTCAATATTTGGGATTGACCACAATTTCTCAATGGGATTAAGGTCTGGGGAATTTCCTGGCCATGGACCCAAAATAATATCGATGTTTTGTTCCCCGGGTCACTTAGTTATCACTTTTGGCAAGGTGCCCCATCATGCTGGAAATGCAGTATTGCCAACATTGTGGTGTGCCAATCTGTACTCAATGATTCCAAAATTAGTATTTTTCCCAGTGAATTAGTATTTTTCCTTAAGTGAAATCTGTACTGCGTTAGTGGGTGCCACAGGCACAATTTTGATATGTAGTTGTAAAAGTAACAATATTGTGGTAGACTTATTTGTAATCTGTAAGATCACTTTTTGAGAGGGTCTCTTTTCTTAATCACGTGAATTTGGCTGTGCCATAGTGTATTTTGGCAACCTTTTCATATTGCGGTGGAAGTATTTCATATTTTATAAGTTTCTGTATACAAAATGCAACCCTTATAATATAAAATCATGGCTGAACAAAAGAAAAAGACATATTCTAGGAAATACATTTTCAAAGAGTTATATTAAGCAATACAGCTGAATAACTTCTGTATGCCACATGAAGCAAATATTGTCCTGAGGTTTGTCATCTAGTAATAAATGAACACATTTTTGCCATTAGTGCTGAGAGGGGGTCATTGATGGGTATGCAATGTTCTACGAAGGCTTCAGCAAGAAGCAGCTCAGCTGAGGTGACTTTCTCAGTCAGGGTCATGCCACTGGACTGGGTCTCAAAACCCATTGACAGACTTGGGTGCTGGCTGTTTTTTGATTGATGGAAGACATTAGTGTCTTAACATCATAGAGTCCACTATGGGCAATGCTAAATGTGGACCTACATATAGTGCAAAATGCATGACTGGTAGACAGAGGACTTTAACTAATACAAGTGTATTCCTTGGTATAATTCTGGGAGAAAGTCTGTTTCCTAGGAAATGTCTTCTTTTGTTCAGCCATAATTCTAGATGATTAAGTTTGCATGCTATATTCAAAAACGCATAAAAAATTAGAACTGGTTCGTCCATAACAGAAAGATTGAGCTAAAAAAAAAGGAGCTTGATTAGACGGAATACTGTCATGTGGAAAGTACTGCTCGACAACGCCTTCAAGAACAGTGACAGCAGCGGTGCTCGTGTCAGTTTGTTGCCACGGGGATGACAAAAAATGCGGTCTGTTACGACAGTCTTTTGCCTTACTGAGTCTTTTCATTTAGCTCACTCTTTTGACAGAAACATACCTTGATTCGATGGAAATTCTGCGTTAAACATTTGTATTTGTGTTAGAAAAATATATCGCTGGGACCACTTTCCTGCTTGAGACCAATGATTATGACGGGCGATGAATATTAGATATAAGATATTTAATTAATTTACATATTAAGCCAAGTTTTCATAAACCTTGTTATATAGCTTGTGTTTGCTTGATATATATAAATATTTTCAAATATTGAAACTTGTTCCTCTATCGTATTTTATTAGTGTTGATGATTAGAACCTGGCCAATTAGTATAAGGCTTAATATGCAAATTCATTAAAATATCTTATATATAATATTCATCGCCCGTCATAATCATTGGTCTCAAGCCGGAAAGTGGTCCCTACAAAATGGCCACCATAATTTTTCGTGTGGCTTGGTATTAGTCTGTCCCTGATGTTTTTACTGAAAAGAAGTGGCTTCTTTGCTGCCATTCTTGACACCAGGCCATCCTCCAAAAGTCTTCGCCCTCCCTGTGCGTAAAGATGCACTCACACCTGCATGCTGCCATTCCTGAGCAACTCTGTACTGGTGGTGCCCCGTTCCCGCAGCTAAATCAACTTTAGGAGACGGTCCTGGTGCTTGCTGGACCAAAACATCCTCCGATAGCAACTTCTCCCAACCATCCAGGAACAATTTGGTGATGAACTGGGGATTTGGCATTTTCCAGCATAATGGAGCACCTTGACATAAGGCGATAAAGTGATAACTAAGTGACCTTGGGAACAAAACATCGATATTTTGGGTCCATAGCCTGGAAACTCCCCAGACCTTTAATCCCATTGAAAATTGTGGTCCATCCTCAAGAGGTGGGTGGACAAACAAAAACACACAAATTCTGACAAAAAACAAGCATTGACTATTCAGGGGAAGGGCTTCGATCAGTCAGGATGTGGCCCAGAAGTTATATGCATGCCAGAGTGGATTGCAGAGGGTCAACACTGCAAATATTGACTTTTTGCATCCGCTTCCTGTAAGTGTCAATAAAAGCCTTTGACACTTATGAAATGTTTGTAATTACACTTCAGTCTTCCATATAAACATCTGACAAAAATATCTAAAGACACTGAAGCAGCAAACTTTGTGAAAAAGTATATTTGTGTCATTCTCAACACTTTTGGCCACGACTGAACACTCACATCCCCAGATAGGAATACACTCACACACACAAACCCATATTAGGTGAAACAGATACATGATCTCACAGGCACACATTTGCACGGTTGTCGCACACACACACTCGCACGTGCACACACACACACACACAAACGCACACATGCACACACATGCATAAACACAGAAGCCCCCCCAAAAAATCCATCTTTTTTGGCATCATAGCCACCCTCCCCCAGGGCAGTGTTTACTGTTGTGGAAACAAAAACATGAGCTCATCTATCTTTCATCTGAATAGGAGTAAAAAAAACTCCAAATCAGCTGCATATCATATATTTAGAAAGAGACCAGTTCTGTAGAAGAGGAGGCTTTAAGGCAAACTGGGGCGTGTTGATGAGTATGAGTGCGTATGAGTAACAGTCATGATGAAAGCACTGCTGTGTCTAGTTCCCTGGAAAACCACGCTGAGAAACACAGAGTCAGGGGTAAGCAGAAGTTACCGAGTTACTCCAGGCCGTGACCCTCTGGCCCATAGCTGTATTCAATAGCAGTGTTCCTTATTTCACTACCTCTGATGACAGTCCACTAGAAGGTGGTGTGTGTGTGTGTGTGTGTGCGTGTGTGTGTGTGTGTGAGTGCGTGAGTGTGTGCGTGAGTGTGTGCGTGAGTGTGTGCGTGAGTGTGTGCGTGAGTGTGTGCGTGAGTGTGTGCGTGTGTGAGAGAGAGAGCGAGTGTGTGTGTGTGTGTGTGTGTATGTGTGTGTGTGTGTGTGTGTGTATGTGTGTGTGTGTGTGTTTGTGTGTGTGTGCAGTCTTACTCGGCGGGTCTTCTCCACATCTCCGCAAGGAAGCCTCTTGACAAAGTCGATGCCCGTCAGCGGGGTGCCCGTGGGTGGCAGCAGGATGGAGGCGTCCATCATCAGGTACTCCACATTCAGAGGTTTACTCTAGACACACACACACACACAGACAACATGAAGTAAACACAGTCGCTAGATAGACACACACACACACACACACACACACACAACATGAAGTGAACACAGTCTCTCTCATTTACACATCGACACACACACACAGCATGTAACACACACACACACACACACACACACACACACACAACATTGTAGGCCTTGTGTAGGCTTCTCACAGTTCCAGAGCTGAAACGATGTATGAAACACATGTCATTCCAGCCCAGTCACACATGGAAATCATACCTGACTCAGCATGACAAGAGGGAAGTGGGCCAGGCTAGAGGGGTTCTGCTGGGTAGGTGGGGTTGCTTACCGTCATGCTCCTGTACTCGTCTTCAAACATGTCGAGGAAGATCTCCTCTCCCTGAGGGAAGAGAGGACGCAAGGTTGGACACAAGTTTGAGGGTGGGGAGTACCTCACAGAGATCTGTATGAGTGTGTGTGTGTATGAGTGCTGACAAGATTATACACACAAATACACACACACTGACAAAGTTCACACACACATATACCGGCTGCGAGCAGATAAGTTAACAGAGACACAGAGGAGAACTGTGAGGAGTTGAAGCAGTGGCCGGCTGTCTGAAGACCAGATGAGGAGTTGCAATGGGGGGCCTTTTCCACAAGGTCAGGTCAGCGCACACACACACACACACACACACACACACACACACACACACACACACACACACACACACACACACACACACACACACACACACACACACACACACACCAGGTCCCAAGTGGTCCGTCATAGAGAAGAGGAGCATCCCACTGCCGGGAATTCAACACCTAGAGGTGCTTTCAGAGCAGAACCAAACTTTTTCATAGTTCTTAGAACTGTTGGAGGAAGTACCCCCTTTTTGGTGCGTCTGCCCTGCAGGAACCGAGAACAATCATAGTTCTTAGAACGCTGTTTTGAAGGACTTTTTTTAGTTTCAACATCAGAGTTTGTTTCTATCCCGGCACAAAAAGAACCACGAGGGACGCAAGTGTACGGTGATGGGTCGAACGCATGCGTCACTCTGGTAAAAAAAAATAACGAAAAGACGGGGACAAAACTCTGTACACGACATTTTGTATATAAACATAATTTGTTTGGCTTTTTTTTTGCTTACAAAGTTACAGAAAAATAGACACTGTACAGTCTGAAAACCCAGCTATTGTAACTGAGGTGATTTGCGAGGTGTCTGTCAGCCAACTGTCAAACGTTAGCATGTTATCTTACGTTGGCAAGCTAACTACCCACAAACCCCAAAAACAACATTCCATGTTTCATGTTGGAATCTTTCCAGTCCAGATGTACCATCAATCTGACTAGACCTGACTGTATTTCCGAAGAGTTTGAATCAGTGAATTCTGAGGAATTACTAATGGGAGTGACATTCAAGGTAGGTCTCTTCCCCTGAGGGTGCGTTTTTGTATGTGCCTTTAGTTCAGTCTGAGGTTTTGGTTTTAGTCAAACCTACTCAAACTCGTTGGTCTTTTATTTGTTTTACTTTATAAGGGCTTTCATTAGGTTGACACATCTTGCACTCACCTATTTATTTTCTATTTGATTTCATTTTTTTTTTATTTTGATTTCATTTGTTTTATTGTATTTTACTTTTACACATGTTTTCTTTCTACCTTGATCCCTTTCATTTATTTTAGCTATTTATTTCCTTTTATTCTGATGAATTCTTGTCTAGAGTGGGTAAGTGACAGTCGTAATTTTGTGTGCAGGGAATTAAGCATTTTTGAACATTCCGATTAAAAAAAAAAAAAAAAAATCCACATGAGACAATAAATGGGGCTTCGTATAATCAACAAGATAACCACCCAAAATTCAATCATATTCATTTAAATGCACATGTATGTTGTCTCTGTATAGACCATAGACCCATTATAGCTCTTAAATATGTCTCTTGCTATGCCTCTGCTACCAGCGAAAAATAAAAGTCACTTAGCTTAATGAGTCATCAATTTCTTAAGGTGAGCAGAAGCTAACCATAGCTAGCCTTACCGCACCACAACCACAGTCATCTTAAGTAAACACATTGATTACGTAAGGATTTAACAGCCATAATCTGGTGTATAAAATAAAGCAGATGTTTTATCTTTTATGTAACAATAAGTTTCATAAGAAACCGCGGGGTGTGAGTTGTCGCCTGTAACAATGGATACCACTCCAGAGTCCCTCGCATTGCAAAACCGCATTCATTTTTCCATAGGGAAAACTACAAACTTCCGGGCGACTCCCATACTCTATTTGTTGTCGACTGTAAAAAACTTACAACTGTTGATTTAAACATGCAAAACAAATAAACTTGACTTGACTACCCTATGAATGGAGTAAATCATAAGTTAAAGGAAGTCATTAGGCATAAATGTCCCTTGACTGATTCCGGGCTCCCGTGTGTGTCTACATAATCATAAATTATAGCAAGGCCACTCCTTTGCCTAACAAACACTCACACCCTTGGACTTCTGAGAACCTGCACTATGCCATATTCAGAACCTGGCATATTCAGAAACACACAGGCAGTATTGGCAGGTCAACAGCAGCTTTCTGAGAATGCGTTCAGGAGAATGATATGCTCCCAAAGCCTAAACTCTTACTAGGCAACATGATGTTAAATATGATAGTTGGGCAGCGTTCAGGAGAATGATATGCTCCCAAAGCCTAAACTCTTACTAGGCAACATGATGTTAAATATGATAGTTGGGCAACACTTCAGTATACAAGCACCTTCATAAGGATGTTACTACACATTTGTAAGGGCTGAATAACATGTTTTAAAAGCCACTTCCACTGTTTTTTTATATTTTAGAGTAATCACTATGCACAGCTCATCATCACACACAGTTCACCCATGGCATGAGGATTCCTTGTCATTTATTTATAGCAAAGATATTATTTCACCTTGCAAACACTGACATAAGCTCTTCCTGAACACTTCCATGTTAGTTTTTAAACATGTTATGTGTTTAAGTGCTTTTAAATGTGTTATAAAACCCTAATGTAGGTGTTACCGATAGACGCCCCATGGCCACTGAGAGCCTTGGCTGACTTATGCTGTTGTGGATTACTTGCAGGATTTCACTGCATGCCTGGAAATTAAAGTGTCACATGTGCAAACCAGCAGATCACTTAGTCCCACTGTCTGCTCAGCAAAAAAAAGCATGCAGGAACTGGGACATGAGAGACGCGGTTCAAAAGGCACGAGTGAGGTGAAAGCAGACTAAATAGGGTAAGCCTGTGATTAGGTTAGCTAGAGCTTTTCTCAGAAATGAAATGACACGACAACAAATCTAGTAAGATAAAAAAAACAATCACAAACTCAAGCTGCTTACCACCCTTTCTAGGCAGTGTGAGTGACATGTTTGTGCTTGGGCACTGCTAATCTACTAATTCATGAATTAGCCATGATGGTGCCCAGAAAATTATTATTATTATTATTATTATTATAGTAGTAGAGTATATTATTATTATTATTATAGCCTTATTATTAGATTCTTATTATATATAGCATTATTAGTTACAATCAAAATGCAAGAGAAAATGTCCCTGCATGAAGGTGGTAGTCTCTTCTTCAAAGAAAAGGGTCATAGTTTGACGAGGTCCTCACCTAAGACAGGATGTCGTTTCTTGGACAACATACAGAAGATGTTTACAATTCTGGGCTCACTTTAGATCAACTGACTGGGCTCACTATAGACCAGGGGTACTCAATTACCCTTCCCCCCGTCCCACCTTCCTGTCTCCACCCGGCCGACCTCAAGCAGATGGGTCCCCCCTTATGTGCCGTGGTTCTACTCAAGGTTTCTTCCTGCCTAACAGGGAGTTTTTTCTTGCCCCTGTTGCCGTTGTGCATGCACTAAGGGGGTTCAGGCTCTGGGCTCTGTTAAGCGCCGAGAGGCAATTGTATTGTTATGGCGCCATACAAATAAAATTGAATTGAATTGAATTGAATTGAATTGAATTAGAAACCCAAAAGGTCCACTCGCCAGATTTCCATTCCGGAGAGAGAGAGGTAAAAAAAAGAGAGAGAGGCTTTGGAAACCCACTGAATATCCAGAAAAGAGCTGGGTGCAGTGTAGGCGTGGTTACAACAGGCTACTCAAAGGACTTTCCTGATCCAGCTGGCAAGCAAACTCAATACTACACTCTCACATTCTTATAGGACTGGGAGGCAGAAGTGACACGTGGAACTCAGAGGTGAGTTACCACCCTAAATAAAGGACGAAACGCAACTTTGCAGCCTTTATGTTATGCTATGGTAGGATGTTGTGCGGTGTCTTGTCCCAAGAATTTTAATGCCCAGTCTGACTCTGTTTTTCTGTGTATATGACAAATAAATACTTGAACTTGAACTTTTGCTTTTTACTTGCCTTGTAAAATCTGCGTAAGAGATGCAGGCTCTCCTCTCTCGCCCCCTGCAAAGCAAAGACAGCACAGAGAAGTCATGAGCACAGGAGACTGCATAACAGACGCTACATGTTTACTTTCTTTAGAGCCTGTGCCAATCTGGGAACAAGAAAGCACAGGCAAACAGTAAAGAGGGCGGGGGAAATCCCCGTCAACACAAGACAATACAAGAAAATTCCTTGTAGCGATAAGTGACTTAGAAGAAACGATGGACAAAGAACAGGAACAGATCATTTGCATACATATGGACACGGACATAGACACAAAACACACACACGCACACGCACACGCACACACATACACACAACAGGGAGGAGAAATTGGATATGTCAGGGAGGAAATGTGTGAGTCTTGTGTGAGCAAAACATTAGAGTTAATAGTAACAGTGGTACAAGTTCACGTAAACAAACCAGTATCTATGGCGTTGATGTCGAAAACAGAGGCTTTAGGTGTTCCTTTCAGTGTCTAAGTGCATTAAAAAAGGTGCAGAGCAAAGGGGAGGCCTTATTCAGAACTCCCCTCATGCCTTGCCCTCGTCTTTCCCAATAACCCAGAGTGTGAGTATCTATTCTAATATGTGGTGCGTTAAAAGAAGTGGGGCGCAGCTGCTCAGGGCCTTCTCACAAGCCCCTCCACAGAGCGCCCCACCACGTGTCCGGGGCCTCCCTCTTTCTGTTCCCCCCGCCCCGGGTCGGCCCTTTCCTCTATCGCGTTGGGGGTCGGAGCTGCCGGAGGAAAGCTTCTGGCCGCACACGCACACGCACACGCACACGCACACGCACACGCACACGCACACGCACACGCACACGCACACGCACACGCACACACACACACACACACACACACACACACACACACACACACACACACACACACACACACACACACACACACACACACACACACACACACCCACTCTCTCCCCCTCACAAACACCTCCCCAAACCCTCTCGTAATCTGTCCTTGTCCCCGTATAATTCTTTATGTTTTGGTATATGTTACATGTCTGTCGCACCTATCTGGGTTTTGTCGTGTTATGTGGTGTCTGTAAATGTATGTCTGCACTTTGGATAAATAAAAAGGGAAAAAAAAAAGAAAAGAAAAAAAAGAATACTGAAGTCATTCCACTGAAGTCATTTGCGTATGTGCTTGTGTGCATATGTGCCTGTGTGTGTGTGTGCCTGTGTGTGTGTGTGGGTGTGTGTGTGTACAGCAGTACAGCTGGTTCATGGGTGCCATGCCAGAGAATCAGAATCAGAATACTAAAGTAATTCCACTGAAGTAATTTGCGTATGTGCTTGTGTGTGTGTGTGTGTGTGTGTGTGTGTGTGTGTGTGTGTGTGACTGTGTGTGTGACTGTGTGTGTGTGCCTATGTGTGTGCCTTGTTGAAAAAAAAAAAAAAAAAAAGAGGCTTTAAGTTTGGCATTGAATAAAACTAATTTGGCATTGATACAAAAAAACATGGCAAGGAAACACTTATGTTGAAATTCACTTTCGGCGCTGATCAGATGTTAAGATGTTATGATGTGTTTTTTTGTTTATCCTGCTTTTTCAATGACAGCCTTTTCTTTATTTGTTCATGACAGCCTTTTTTTAGTGGAGGTTTTTTTCTTTTTTGGTATCCTTTCTGATAAACTGCCATCATTTCATCCTGGATACCAGTCATCCCTCTTGCTAGCTAAAAAAAACTGACGTTGGCTTTTTAGAGACTAGTTTACGAGGTAACACTAAAAGCATATTTCAAATGGAGTTGCTGCCACTTAGGTTGTGCCTGGGATACTCAAGTGCGATTGCGAGGCAAAACTTTCTTGAGTGTGCGTACTATGAACCAGAATCCTGCAGAGCCCATGTCATATTGTTTTCCTGAAGTAAATGGTGGAAAGGTTTAATGGTACTCCATCCATTCATGTGCAGGCCTACAGGAGGTGCAGATTCTGTGATTCTGGATTTGAATCCAAACATTACGCTACCTTAGAATAATAAGGTTTCATCTGCGTTTCCAAAAGATGATTGGGCCACACATAGAACCTTACAACACCAAGTCTGAGAATAACTTTGTCGATAGAACCTTTTTGTTTTCAGAATAAAACACTCAAAATGTATATATTTAAAAAAAAAACTTCTTAAATAATGTTCATAAATTATGCCAGAATAGGAATATGCAAAAAAAACTCAATTTTGACAAAAACGCAGATAGAACCTTATTATTCTAGGGTAGCGATTAGCTGTCCGTTCAGTGTTTCCGCTGGGGGAGCAAAGGGACAGTGGGTACCTCTTTAAGCTATTTAATTTGCCTATAGACAAATAAACCTTTCTATTCAGGACAATGGCAGCATGACTGACTAGGCCTGGTTTCTGTCTCTACTCCAGTGAGGTAGCTTGCTCTGGAGACCCAACTATAGCGCTATTCAATTCTATCAATTCGTTTTCAATTTCTCTCTGTGCAGTTTCTTAGAGCTTCAATGCTGAAATGAGTGTAGGAGGGGACATTGTAACGCGGTTTATTATCTTCCTCATCAGGTAATATAATCCCTAGTCAGTTACCACAGAATAGGGCTTTGGTAATAAATTATCCCACGACTTTTGTTATAACCTCCGCCAACGCGGTTATGTTGTCGGTGCAGTTTGTTTGTTGGTTTGTCTGTCTATAAACAGGATTATGCTAATACGAAAGGCTCGATTTCCATGTAACTTGGTGGAAAGGTGTGGCATTGACTTAAAAGAAAGGGTTGTAATTTGATTGGCTGTTGAGCACAAACAGCCACAACTTTTCATGGAACGGGTCTGCATCTTTTCAGTCTGAAATTTTAAGTTAAGTTTAGCGTTGAAATGTTAGGCAAATAATTTTTCGTCTTAAACTAAAACGACTTAAACTACAAATGCTAAACTAAAATCCACAAAAGACTCAATACAAACATATGACCAAAATGAAAACATGATCAAATTAAAGGAAAACTATTATAACCTTGACACACCCAGACAAAGACAGACACACATGTATACAAACACACACACACACACACACACACGCAAACTCAGACACACAACAAACATAAACACCAAGCAGCGTCACCTCAAGACAGGCCAAATGGACATCTTTGATGATGCACTGAGTCCCCGACAGCACAGACTGCTTCAGGAGTAGACAGGTCAGCTCCAGAGTGGCCAACCGGACTTTTCCGTCTGCCAGAACGGAAACACACACACACACACAATAATTTGACTCGTTCACAATGCCATTTCATCAACTTTTATGGTTCCATCAGAGCTATACCATAAAAGCTTGGGAGTTTGAGTCTCCTGCAAACCTGAATGAGACTCAAATGCAATAAAATATTTGTGTACAACAAGTAAGCAATACATTAATGTCACCACACTTTGACTTGTATGATCTATGTGGTCCTTGAAAAGACCTTGCATGCTTTCAGTTTCAAAATAACTAAGAGACTGATATGTTTTCAGTACACTGCCAATAAAAATAAAAAATTGGTGGACATGCTTGGGTGCTTAGCCAATAGCTAGGCATGAAAACAAGAATGAACTTTTCATTTTAGTGGTTTTACTTTCTTTATGACATTGTTGGAACAGGTTCCTAGGTACAGTCGGCGAAACATCCTGCCTTAAAACATGTTGTTAAAAGAGATGCCAAAGAGATGGCTATCAGGCAATATATTTAAGTGGCTTCATACTAGTTCACTGTGAAGGCCGAAAAAAACAAATCGGTGTACACGACACTCTCTGAGATATTAAATTAGCTTGAGGTCATGCTGGGCAGACTTTGTGTGTTGCCAGCCATGTTGAAATTAGAGGAAATGTATCCAGACTGACATATTTTCTAGGATAAGGTGTAAATGGACTGGGTATATTGAACAGATAGGCTTAAGATCAGATTTAATTTGAAGCATTCTTTTTTTTGTTTGGCTGTATTTGTTTATATATATATATATATATATGCTTGTCCTTTTTCCTTTTATTTAATCTCTCTCAGAGAGGCATAGTGAAACTCCCCCCTATGTTTGAACTGTTCTTATCGTAAAAATTGATATGAGATAGTGACACAGATGAAACAGCTTTGTAGTTATATTTTTATATTTGGTTTTCTTTCCTTTTTATTGTGTTTTGTTTTATATATATCAGGCACCTGTTAATCATAAGAGAAATGATGTCAAAGGAAAAGTATCCTACGATGTTTGTAACCTGTTGGCCTCAATAAAATCAAATTTAAAACAAAAAAAATAAATAATGAGGGCGAATGCATTGAGTGCTGTGGTGCGGTGTGGCTCACACTGTTAAGGTTTAGTTATTGAGCTAAATCCAGGGTGTAAGTTTGAGGCGCACGGAGCAGAGGATGTTTCGCTACTGCTACTACAGGTGAAGCAGTACTTCACCCCCCCAAAAAACGTACAACAATCAAGTTTTTTCTTCCTTTGAAACAGAGAAATGTGGTCGTTATCCTGCCACAGAAATGACATTGCTCTCTGAATTCAACTTCTTACTGGTATTGCAATCTGTGGAATAGCAATACTCTCACCTGAGGTGCAGATATTTCACTACCACTACCAAAGTTTCACTACCATTGATATGTATGTCCATTGCTTTTAATGTACAGTAC
>NC_137916.1:26554267-26564267 GCF_963457725.1 Sprattus sprattus | reverse complement strand
GAGCTATGCTTGCCTAGTCTTGTTTTCAACTACCTTTAAGTTCCCTGTTATAGGCTAACTTTTGCAAAAAAAATCCCGATCTTAACTTCCCATGGGAAGTTTCCCGGAAATGTACCCGGAAATAGTCCAACCCTTTGCAACTCTAGTGCTGAAGCTGTGGTGGAGTCTGCACTGTGACAAAAAGTCTAGCTGTACCAGTAAAATTTGTACTGTGGCTGACCGTAAAGACTGTGTCAGATAAAAGATGGGTCATGAAAAAAAAAAAAGTGGTGTGGCAGCTGCAACTAGCATCATGGTTTGTTTACTGGAAATGAAGACTGAAACTTGTATAATTAATGTGTTCAAGCCACTGCGAGTGACATACATGACCCATTTAATCTCTACCCAGAATCCAGTATCTTGAAGATAAGCTTCTCCCTGAAGGCCTCGTTCAGGCTCCCTGAAGAAGGACGACCACAGTAGTTTCGCCATTGTGGGAATACGGGTGTGATTTGTACTAATCTGCGATTCAATGTCAATGAAAGGAAAGGTTTGACTTAAGAGATAATAATTATTATAATTATAATAATGGATTTTATTTGTATAGCACACTTTAACAAGGTGCTTAAAGATGTTGGCATGTCAAAGCAGAGCCTCACCACACCCCAGCACTAGTTCAACCTTTGCCTGATATGATCTGTGTGAGTGTACAGCCAGTTGGAGGAGCAGAGCGGCGCCTATGTGGGAGCGGATCTTTACAGGTTTGGTCTGGTCTGGAACCGTCATGGCCAGGGTTGGGGCTTAACTCCCCTCTTCCTCAAAATCAGCTCAGTGAAAGAAATAGGAACTTACTACACTGCAAAAAATGCTTTTCTAACCTAGTGTTATTACTCTTATATTGAGATGAAAAATCTAGTTGGTCTTGTTTCTAGCTAAATTGTACTTACCTAGTGCTTTCTTGGTAAGGTTATTTTTACCTATTTCAAGCAAATATTACTTATTTTAAGAAATCTTAACAAGCCAAATTTGCTTAACGCACTGGCAGCCAAATTTGCTTGTTTTAAGCAAAATCCTGCTTAAATATGTAATTATTTGTCTTAAATCTAGAGGGGCATTTTTTGCAGTGTATCACTTTCAGTATAACTTCATGTTGTGTTTTTTGAGCGAAAACACACAGCGCTCATCAATCTCCTTTGAGACTTGTTTTTGGCAGTCTCTCTCTCTCTCTCTGGTAAAATGCTTTGCAGACTTTTTGTTTTTAATTCTCAGGAGAAAGACTGCAACCCAAGCCAGCTGGATCACTTCAGGAGCCCTGACAGTGCTATCCTCGTTCATGCAGGTCCGTGGGCCTTGAAAACCCGCAGCGCTGCCTCTTTGATTCTTTCATTGAGCTGATTAGGAGGTGAGGGCCGAAATTAAAGCACCTCACCTCTACATATACAACAACCTCAACATCACCCCCCGACACCACCCCAAAACCCCCACCCCGCCCCTGGGGGTCCCATCTCTGGGGTGGTGCCGTGCCCCCCCCTGCCGTCCCCCTTCCTCCACTCACCTTCCGTGTCCCCACTCGTCCTGCTGCCCTTTAGAGCAGCCTCTGTACCTTTAGCCTTTTCCTCCTCGGGGCCTTCGTCCACCCCACCGCCGCTACGCTCCTCTTCCTCCTCCTCACCCACGTTCTTGTAGTTGGGTCTCTTCTGCGTCCGCTTGCGCCCCCTCGACCGGCTCATCTCCAGAGAGCGCTCCAGGCTCTCCGAGGGCTTGGCGAAGCGCCGCACACCGGCATTGGCCTGCAACACAGAGTGGGACAAAAGAGAATTCAGTCAACCACCAATTGTGCAAGTTCTACCACTTAAAAAGATGAGAGATGCCTGTAATTATCATCAAAGGTAAACCTCAACTATGAGAGACAAAATGAGAAATACAAATCCTGAAAATCACATTGTCTGATTTTTAAAGAATTTATTTGCAAATTATGGTGGAAAATAAGTATTTGGTCAATAACCAAAGTTCATCTCAATACTTTGTTATATACCCTTTGTTGGCAATGACAGAGGTCAAACGTTTTCTGTAAGTCTTCACAAGCTTTTCAAACACTGTTGCTGGTATAAATACTTTTTTGCCACACTGTATGTCACAGGGCCTTCACCATACATACATACACCAGACTATTCACTTTAACTATTAACGCCATCTTTAATAGAATGAGCTAAATCATTTTCTATACTTTCCTTTTATTATGTCTTTGATAATTAATCTTCTTTCACACTTGTTTATCCTCTTATATCTATTTTTTTTCCATCTCAATTTTCTTCATTGCCAAAACGTCATTGTTTACCTGCGATTGACCGGGGAATGTAGGAAGCCTAGCTGCCTGAGATTAAGCTGACTGTTTTAGGGCTCAAATACACATAAGCGAGCAAATGCATTGATTCCTATGGTACGGCGCGCTTTGCGTGTGCGCCCCTTCTCCACCACGCGTTACGTCTTTGTAGCGTTTTTTTAGGTGCGCTTAAAAGTTGAACTATTCTCAACTTTCCAGCGCAAGGCAGGGAAGCGCACCGCTCATCAATGTCACACTCTGCCCAGGCAGCCAATCAGATCAAGCAACAGGCGGGCTTAACTACTTTATCACTTATTTCCTGTTTTGATGCTGGAAGATGTGGTATGATTAAGCAATATAGCACGAGTGGGAGTGGGATTATCCCTTACCTACCCCACTCCCACGAGTATTGCTTTAATAAAACAATTCTACAGTCAACAAATTAACATTTTAGGCCGAAAAATAGTTCCATTTTCAACGTCAGAATTTTGAATGAACGGTTTTCATCAATGCGCTTTCATCGCGGAGTGATTATTATTAGCTGTGAAAAGTCTGTTTTGGCCTCTGCACTTTGCCAAGGCGTTACTGAAGCGTCTACGCCTGAAAAAAGTGTACTTACTGTGTATTCCCTGCAGCGGACGGGGAGGCGTACATTTTCCGTTTTCTTTTATTAGTGCGTCAATGTTGTGCATTTAGGGTTGTGCCGTCAGATCACCTTCTTACTAAATAAAGCGTTTCATTGTTTACTTAAAGTGACCGTGGCAAACAGACATCTTGAGTTATGTTTATAACCCAAGTCCATTTGTTGGTTGTTTAGTTAGCTAGTTAGCTTGTTTGTCAGTTTGTTGGGAAGTATACTAGGGCTTGTATTGAACATGTGCAGTATTTGACACCATGTTAAGTAGGTAAGGCAAAACCTACCCAACTGACCAAGTAACTCTGGGGTTACTCTTGCTACTACAAGTACTGAGAGAGGCTCTGACTATTCCACGTAATTCAGCGCACAGCCATTTTAGAGACCTCACTGGGCTAACAGTCTAATTCTCTGAATGGATCAATCATTCTAATGCAATTTCCCCCATTCAAAAAGTGTTAATGGACACCATCTCCAGGTCAGTGAAAAGAGCTGCACAATACAAGTCAGACACTTGTTCATGTGTGTGTATGTTATGAAAGGATCTTAAGAGCTCACGGAGAGCTTACTGGGTGTGACTGGCTTTCAGAAGGTTTCTGAGAAAGACTAATAAAAAGAATGAAGCCTTCATTTTTGCTTTCATGGAAAAACTATTCTGATGAAAAGCAGGCACAGAGGAGTAGGAACTTACTGAATTACACTTTTTTTTTTTTTTTTTTTTTTTTTTTACAAGAACTATTTTTTTCCTTATTTTCTTCACTTAGAAAAACAGAGAACACACAACACAGAAAACATCTGTGGATTCTTGCAGGGAAACAACACTTCACTTCTCAGAAAGCCCTTCAGCCTTACTACTTGAACAACGTCCCACATGCTTGAGTGCAGAGCAGGCAGTAGTATATAGGTCTGCTGGGTCAGGCACAGGTTGTGTTTATGTAGTATGCCTTACCATGTAGGTTGGCTATACCTTGCACTCATAATAACACAGAGATACTCATATTTTAGTGAAATGTTTTGAATAAATCCCCTCGTTTTAAGTGGGCTACTTCAGGGGAAAATTTAAGTGAAATCTGACCATGACAGAGAGATTATAAGAAATATCTGATCTTAAACGCATGACATGGCTTAAGCAACCATGAGTCTGAAGAGGTATGAACATACTACTGATTACAATCAACCCAAATTTGAATCCGTGTCAAAACATTTAGCAGCAAAAAAGATGACACATTAACTAGCACTCTTGGTTCGAGTTCCATTTTTTATTTGAATGTACCAATTCCCTCAAAACATGTGATCCTAATAAGTCATCACACAAAGAGTTTACAACAACGAATGACAATCTTGTTATTCATATCTGTTCAGAGAACTGCCATCTGTAAACTGAGCCAACTTCCTTGCAGTCAAGCATGACTAGTAACCAGCATTACAGGTCACTGTGACAGGTGACACCTTAGCAGAAGCACGCAGTTCATACGTGAGAAGTGGAGCTTGTTGCGCTAGCACGGTGAGCACACAGGCACTAAACAGCACCCCTGTGGTTGGCCTGTGGTTTCAGAAGCTAATGACAGCTAAGAAACTGCTGCAAAATAGGACTGCTACTGGCACTGGCCACCGTCACAGCGGAGAAAAACGTGACCTGAGGCTTTTTCTTTTTTTTTGTCAAAGTCATGAGACTGTGCAGAAACTGTGTGTGTGTGGAACTGGGACACACACGTCGAGACCTCAGAGGCTACAGGCAGGTGAACCCATCGTGGTTCCTCAGGCAGGTGAAGCCATTGTGGTTCCTCAGACACTAGCCAACACCTTAGTAAGTAAGAGGACCTCAAGAGGTCGGAGTTACTCAGAAGTGTGCACCTGTGGGAGTGGCTTATTTAACAACTTATTTATGAACAATCGTCACGCAAAAGGAATGAATGGCAACAAGGCCAGGGCCATTTCTCATAGGACGGGTGTTGTCATTGAAGCACTACGGCCAGTGCATCAGAGAACAATGGTTGTGATGTTCCAGAGGCAGACTCTAGTGCAGGGGTTTTCAACCAGGGGTCCGCAACAGCATTGCATGGGGTCTGCGACATGAGCCTATGCTCAACACATTTCCAAATTACTGTTGAGTATTGTGAAAAATATCTTAAATAAGAAAAATATTGCCTGAAAAATACTGACGTAGACCCATATTCAGCGAAGAATTAACACTGACAAATGCTACGGGCGGAATATCTGTGCAGGGGGAGGGGGCGTGGCGGCGGCGGTTAGTGATCTACCCTGATCATTTCACATATTTAAGTGTTATAGGCAGAATATCTGTGCAGGGGGAGGGGGCGTGGCGGCGGCGGTTACAAACACTCACGCACAGGCACATCAGTGGGCCGCAAATTACTTTATAGTCAGAATGGTGGTCCCTGGGACAAAACCAGTTGAAAACCACTGCTCTAGTGCATGCTAAAATAAAACAGTTAAGTGTCTGGAATGACTTTGTAGCTGAGGGAATCGCATGGCTCATTTATTTGGTATTTCATTAAACATGCTGAGTGATAAGTGCAACAACAACCGCCTCACCACCATACCGCGGTACTAGGAAGGTGTACCACGGTGTTGAGCCAGTCACCGCCATTACCGTCATAACAGCTCCCCCCCCCCCCTTATCTGAATGCTGCCATCCTCAATAAGCTTGTGGCTTGGTCTGTGGTCTTGTCTACGCGTATCCAGATATTTTTTGAAAACTCCGTTTATGAAAAAAGGAAGACATCCACAGCACACACACGCTTCGTTCTATCTCCACGCGAGGATGACAACACGATTCTTAAAGGGCTGGGTGCAGGTGACCAATAAAAACAAGGGAGGCGGTGACTGCATGTTTCACTGAGCCTAAAGCTGGCTGGGACTCCCTGAGCCTTGAGGCTAGGGGATGCTGGGAAGATCCAGTTGCGTAAAATGCTGTGTGTGTGTGTGTGTGTGTGTGTGTGTGTGTGGCCAGGGGATGCTGGGAGGATCCAGTCGCGTAAAAGGCCAGCGCAGGCGTTACTTTCAAAACAAGAAGGGAAGAGGACGTCTGTTGTGTTTCGGTTATCTGTGCTTTTTTTCGAAATGAAATAGAAATGGTGTTGGCTCGAAAGGACTCGTTTACACATGGAACTCCAAGGTCTGTGTCTCAAGACAGACCTCAGCATTGCACGGACCCGACCATGTTTGCACTTAAGATCCTCCTCGATATGAATTTGTGTTATGAAAAGTTATTAAATTAGTTTTAGATCATCTGCGGCGGGTTTCTGTGTGTTGCCAGCCAGGTTGCCCATCAATTATACATATATGTGTATGTAAACATAGGTGTGTGTGTGTGTGTGTGTGTGTGTATGTGTGATGTGCGTGCACACCAGTAGGAAGGGAAGTAGGCAGAAGGACGATGGAGAGAAAAAATGCTCAATGGTGTTTTGAGCCCTCAACTTCGACTGCCAGGTAGCGGCTGCCTGGAAGGTGGTTCCGCCCCCAAAACTCTTATCCAATCAATGTGCTTCCCAACTCCAAACCTCTGGTTCCGCCCCCAAACCTCTGGTCCAATCCAAACACTTTGAGCCCCAATTCAAACTTTCTGTATAGTGCTCTCATTCCAGCTCCAACTTCATTCCACCTCTCAGCAACGAGTGAAAGCTCCAACTTTACAAAGGTATGTAGCTAATATATTTCTATTTTAAACATGAAATGGCTAATTGTGTTTGCTTTAGGGCTGTACATGTAAGATGGGCCAGCTAATGTTATGTTTAGCATGCAATATGTTAACCATATTTAAAGATAGATCGTGCTAATCTTAGCTGTGGTAATGTCTTTTCAACCTGCTAGCTAGCTCAATCTGGTTAAAACATTAGGTAACAGTAAGCCTACAAAGTAAGATTTATTACTGTAGATTAATCACTGTATAAAATGGGCCGGCTAATGTTATCTATACCATGCAATATGTTAACATAAAGATAGATTATGCTAATCTTAGCTGTGGTAATGTCATTTCAACCTGCTAGCTAGCTAAATCTAATTTTAGCTGTGGTAATGTTATTTCAACCTGCTAGCTAGCTAAATCTGGTTAAAACATTAGGTAACAGTAAGCCTATAAAGTAAGATTAATTACTGTAGATATGTATTTAAGTGATTAATTACTGTAGATATGTATTTTAGTGATTGTTAATGGTTAGTGGTTATCTTTCAAATGACGTTGAGCTGCTTTGGAATAAGGGTAACTCTCAGGCAGCCAATTGGTTTTAGATACCTGTGAGGCACTTGATGTTGAGACTAGTTGACTACCAGGCTGCTTACTAACACTGGGTAACTCTCAGGCAGCCAATTGGCTTTGGGTGCCTGTGAGGCACTCGATGTTGATACTGGTTGACTTCCAGGCTGCTTTGGAATAAGGGTAACTGTCAGGCAGCCAATTGGTTTTAGATACCTTTGAGGCACTTGTTGAGACTGGTTGACTTCCAGGCTGCTTACTAACACTGGGTAACTCTCAGGCAGCCAATTGGCTTTGGGTGCCTGTGAGGCACTCGATGTTGATACTGGTTGACTTCCAGGCTGCTTTGGAATAAGGGTAACTCTCAGGCAGCCATTGATTTTAAAGAAGTGGCCATGCTGCCTGCTCTAAACCCCACTATGGCCACAGGGAGAGCCACGGAGTTCAAGTAATTTGCAATATTCCACATCCTATATCTGGGCTCTGACAGGTATAATAGACATTATTTATCCTGAATTTATGTTTTTATCTTTTCCTCCAGACAACAGCTCCAGCACCTCGCCAACCAGGTGTGCTCAAATGAGGATTTTGGACTCCTTACACTCACCTTGGGACCAGGAATGGTAGAGGTGGTAGTTGACGTTTTTAAAAAGTGTGTTGACACACACATCGCAAACATTAACAATAAAAATAAAAAAATCTGTTGTTTGTTGTTGTTAATTAATAAAATAACTAGATGTTCTACATCACTGTGTATGTGTATTGAATTGGAAGTGTATTGAACTTGGCATCTTGATTTAACTAGTCTGATCATTTAGCTAGCTGGGCCTGAAATGAAATAAATAAATTTCAACACTTATTTCTACAGCTTCACATAAGGGTTTATTCCAGTAGAGTGTCACAAGTTAATGAAACCCCAACTTACATTAATTATTTAAAAAAAAATGTATCATCAGAGGAAACACATGATGAATTGGAAGTGTATTGAACTTGGCATCTTGATTTAACTAGTCTGATCATTTAGCTAGCTGGGCCTGAAATGAAATAAATACATTTCAACACTTATTTCTACAGCTTCACATAAGGGTTTATTCCAGTAGAGTGTCACAAGTTAATGAAACCCCAACTTACATTAATTATTTAAAAAAAATGTATCATCAGAGGACACACATGATGGAGGAGAGACATGACTGATGGGGTGTGACGTATTCTTTATTGAAAGGCCAAGGCCAAGTACAACACTCATACACACAGTAACCAAGTTGATACAGAATAATGTGAAAATGGTAAAAATCTAATTTCCTCAAAAAAATCCTCAGGAATATTCCCTTCAAGAATATCAAAGGATTGCTTGATTCTAGGGTCCCTTTCCTTCTTTAAGCCATCTTCGATTGACTTCAGCCAATTCTTCTCCATTGCCTGAAACGGGGAAAAAGTATGAAAACATAAGCCTATGACTCCCTGAGACACACATCCTAAACTATTTTATCTTGTGATGACCTGAACTGTAGGCTACATGGCCAGTGTTAAGCAGTCTAAAGCATAACGTTAATCCACCATGCCTAGATTCCTCTCCACTGGCTGTCACAAAGTCACCTGTATGAAGTCTATTAAAAAGCCTATTACAACAACTGGTGGCTGCCTCAGAGTTATCCTTATTCCAAAGCAGCCTGGAAGTCAACCAGTCTCAACATCGAGTGCCTCACAGGCACCCAAAGCCAATTGGCTGCCTGAGAGTTACCCAGTGTTAGTAAGCAGCCTGGAAGTCAACCAGTCTCAACAAGTGCCTCAAAGGTATCTAAAACCAATTGGCTGCCTGACAGTTACCCTTATTCCAAAGCAGCCTGGAAGTCAACCAGTATCAACATCGAGTGCCTCACAGGCACCCAAAGCCAATTGGCTGCCTGAGAGTTACCCAGTGTTAGTAAGCAGCCTGGTAGTCAACCAGTCTCAACATCAAGTGCCTCACAGGTATCTAAAACCAATTGGCTGCCTGAGAGTTACCCTTATTCCAAAGCAGCTCAACGTCATTTGAAAGATAACCACTAACCATTAACAATCACTAAAATACATATCTACAGTAATTAATCACTTAAATACATATCTACAGTAATTAATCTTACTTTATAGGCTTACTGTTACCTAATGTTTTAACCAGATTTAGCTAGCTAGCAGGTTGAAATAACATTACCACAGCTAAAATTAGATTTAGCTAGCTAGCAGGTTGAAATGACATTACCACAGCTAAGATTAGCATAATCTATCTTTATGTTAACATATTGCATGGTAAAGATAACATTAGCCGGCCCATTTTATACAGTGATTAATCTACAGTAATACATTTTACTTTGTAGGCTTACTGTTACCTAATGTTTTAACCAGATTGAGCTAGCTAGCAGGTTGAAAAGACATTACCACAGCTAAGATTAGCACGATCTATCTTTAAATATGGTTAACATATTGCATGCTAAACATAACATTAGCTGGCCCATCTTACATGTACAGCCCTGAAGCAAACACAATTAGCCATTTCATGTTTAAAATAGAAATATATTAGCTACATACCTTTGTAAAGTTGGAGCTTTCGCTCGTTGCTGAGAGGTAGAATGAAGTTGGAGCTGGAATGAGAGCACTATACAGAAAGTTTGAATTTGGGCTCAAAGTTTTTGGATTGGACCAGAGGTTTGGGGGCGGAACCAGAGGTTTGGAGGTGGGAAGCACATTGATTGGATAAGAGTTTTGGGGGCGGAACCACCTTCCAGGCAGCCGCTGCCTGGCAGTCGAAGTTGAGGGCTCAAAACACCATTGAGCAGAAAAAATAAGCAAATGAGGCAAACTTGTAAAAAAA
>NC_137916.1:26481767-26551767 GCF_963457725.1 Sprattus sprattus | reverse complement strand
CTAGGTTGCGAACAACTTCCCTAACACAGTCACACATCAGGCAAGTGTCAATTTGGCTGCAAGAACGTAGCCCAGTTCATTGTCAACATTAAACTCTAGTAAGAAATCGCTATACCGTTGTGCTGCCTTAACGGCGATTTGGACTCATTTTAAGATAAATTATGACAGGAGTAAGGCACAGTGTAAGATCTGCACTGTTACAGTGTCGAGGGGCGGAAAGGAAAGTACTTTGTTTGACACAAGCAATTTGATTAAACATCTGAAGACGCACCATAGTGCTAAGCACACAAAGTTCACTCATGCCAGTGGCGCAAGAGACCAAATCAACCAATCAATCTTTACTGACGTCTTTCAAAAAAAAAAAAAAACGCGCACGCACACAGACAGAGAGAGAGAGAGAGAGAAGGGGAGGAAGAGAGTTGTTGATCCTTTTGTAACTGAACTGTGCTCATGTTCTTATTCAGGATAGTTCTGTTCACTTTTTTGTTAAGCAGACTGTGTTGTTAACTATGCAGCAAATTAAATTGCCATCTGTCTATATTTACATTTTGTCTAATGTGATGATATTGACTCTTTTTTTTTTGTTGTTTAAACCAGAAAGCTCTGTTTATTTTTGGCTTGGGATAGCCTTCAGTTAATGTTGTACTATAGGCTTGACATAACCTGCAGAGGATGAAATAAAATCTTTCATGGAAACCAAATCTTGGAAGTATCGGTATTGGTACTCGGTATCAGCAAGTACACAAATAAAAATACTCGTACTCGTATCGGTTTGTAAAAAAAGTGGTATCGGTGCATCCCTACTGAGAAGCAGTTCAAACATCACAGGCATTTCTGAGAAATGACAGGGGGACACGCCTCCTTTTCTCCAGCGCAGCCGCCTGCCAACCACAGGCCTTATTAGCAAGCAGGATGAGGGGCTTATCAGCTTACTGTGACACAGCTGACAAGAGCTACGGTGTGTGTGTAGGGGGGGGGGGGGGGGGGGGGGGGGCAAACAAGTAGGAAGAGAAGGTGTGTGTGGAGACGTGGCTAGAGGATGCACCTGTGTGCACAAAAACATCAACATGAGTGCAAGCCACACACACGCACGCGAGCACACATACACACACACACGCACAGACAGACAGACAGACAGACACAGACAGACAGGCACCAACACCAACCTGGTCTCCTGTCAGCATTACATCAATAAGGATGCAGAGGACTCTGTGCACCAGTTACTGAGCTAGTCCTTGAGCTATTGTGATGGGGCGCACCATCAAAGGCAGCTCTCGACACCTTTGCGAAAGGCCCTTCCGAGAACGCCTTCCTTCCCGCTAGCACATTAACATGGATGCCAGAGGGGGGGCCGAGGCCTCCACATCCTGAAAAACAAAACAGCCTCCATCTTCTTGCCGATCCTCTGCACCACAAGAAGGCTTTCGCGCAACGCCCACACGCCAGAGCTGAAATCGACTTCAAAGAGCCATGCACCAAAACCGCCGATCTCACCTCCATGGGCCTTATCAGCTCCTGCGTGCTACAGTCGTGTCAATATGTATGCACCTCGCACAGAAAGGTGCCAGGGAGACCTAGAGTGCACCTATCCCCGGCGCTGCACCACAGCTCTCCAATCTAGCGCAAAAACAAAGTCCACAGCACCAAAGGGGTCATGTTTGTGATCGCTGGGGTCAAAGGGCAAGGGTCATGTTTGTGATCGCTGGGGTCAGAGGCACCACTCCAGAAGTGATATTTAGCAGTGTGACGGTGTAACAGGGAGTAGCAGATCATACAGCATCTCCAATCCAAGCTTACAGGGACAAAAAAGAAAAGTGTTTACAGCCTGTCAAACCTGCAGAGTGAGCAGTCATGTCATGTGCGTTGCGGATGCAGAGTAAGTTGTCATGTCATGTGTGTTGCACAGGGACGTGCACAGGACTTTTGAAGGGCAGTTGCTCTGCCCTGGGAAAAAGGGGCAACACATTAATTTTTGTCACCGCCGCTGCCACGCCCCCGTCCCCCGATCACAAATTTTGCCAATATCATTTTAAACTCTCACTAACCACCGCTGCCACGCCCCCGTCCCCTGATCGCAAATATATATATTTCCTTCGGAGGGGCAACTTCAGTTGAGGAGGGCAAACGGGCAGTTGCCCAAGCAACCATAGCCCACTCCTGTGCACATCCCTGATGTTGCAGATGCAGAGAGTTAGTTGTCATGTCATGAGTGTGTTGCAGATGCAGAGAGTGACAGCGAGGACAGCTGGAATGGAAGGTTGGACTTGGACTTCAGTGGTGCTTTGAGGACAGTGACGTGGGTTCTATTTCTATTTGGTTTGGCCCAACTTCAGATTGTTTTGCACCCTTTGGCACCTTCTCTGGAGGTAAGTTGATACTGTGACCGCATGACCATGGGTCCACATGCCAGCTATTTCAGTGGAGATTCCATTGACATTTGTCATTGCTAATTTACTCTACCGGTCTGATGTTTTCTTTTTTTTTCACCAAATTTTCTTTTCCACTATCTATTTGGGCAACAGCATCAGATCCTGTGACACTAAGAAACTGAACACTATTAAGGAGGCTGCTCTGTGCTGGGGACTGCTCTGTGCTGGGGACTGCTCTGCGCTGGGGACTGCTCTGCGCTGGGGACTGCTCTGCGCTGGGGACTGCTCTGCGCTGGGGACTGCTCTGCGCTGGGGACTGCTCCGCGCTGGGGACTGCTCCGTGCTGGGGACTGCTCTGTGCTGGGGACTGCTCTTGTGGAGAGATGGATGTTGCACAAACTGCTCAACACAATGGACACTTTGCATTCGCTGCACGACCCACTGGTCAGATAGCCGAGTGTTTTCAGTTGGAGGATCCTTCAACTCCACTGTAATAACTACACTACAGGAAGTTATTCCTGGCCACAGCAACAGCAATGTACAATGACTACCCTCAGAGGCTAATCCTCTGAATAGCAATGCACAATGCACATTCTACATTTAATTTGCACAGTTAGGGCTATATCTCGAATTCTCTTTTTTGTATTCTATTTATTTTATCTAGTAGTATAGAAGTGTATACGTAAATTAGTTAATACTGTGTTTTACCTACCTCAGTGTCGGTTTTTGTTTAAGTTATGTGTGTTTTGTGATTTTGTTTAGGTTATATTTGTTTTGTGATTTCGTGCAGTTATGCTTGTTTTATGATTTTTGAAAATTGCTTCTGCAACACTGCAGTTTCCCTAAGGAGATCAATACAGCAATCCATCTATCTATCGGAGGTCAATAAAGCAATCCATCTATCTATCGGAGGTCAATAAAGCAATCCATCTATCTATCGGAGGTCAATAAAGCAATCCATCTATCTATCTTAAAGGGGTATCGTCCATGACTGTCGCTTTAGGATTCCTACTCGACAATTATTTACTATTATATATTTGATTTTCGCTCAGCTTTAAGCACAATGTTTCACTTTGCTATATTTCATCATCATGTTGTCAAAGCTTCTGGCCAAACATAACCTGCCACAACAGATCATTCTCAATGATTCATATTCCAGTATGACATCAGGGAAAGGTCATGGTCAAAGAACACAATTATCCACCACTAAGCCAGGTGATTTCACTTTCACTGAACCAGAAGGGAGAAGTTGAGTACAATTGGCTTAAACCAAATACTCAAGAGGAACTTACCTATCTGAACGTATATACCCAGATTTAATTTACTAGATAACGTTGGTGTGTGTGTGTGTGTGTGTGTGTGTGTGTGTGTGAGAGAGAGACACATTCACTTACCAAAGCTTTGTGTGCATTGTGCTCGGCTTGAGCAGAGAAAACGGAGAGGTCGCCGTTGAGAATAACGTCGGCCAATGCGTGAACCAGAGGCTGGTAGTGGATGATGAGGAACACCTGATGCCACAAACAAAAGCAGATCTGTCACACAACCAGCACCATCACAGGACACAGACAACAAACCTGCCAGTCATTCTCTATCTGAAATCAAAACTGAACTGGACACAACTGAGTGTGACCTGATTTGATCATTCTTTTATCACTGATCAACATTCAGGACATCGGTACTTGTTAGATAAATTAATATCAAGAAGTTAATATTAATGAGACCAGCAATCAGAATTTCAGCGCTTTTTCTCCCATCCCATCGCTTCAGAAGTTACAGCAGTGATCTCAGAATATGTCCTTGAGAGAGGAGCAGTGTGCATAACTATCAGAACAAAAACAGGTGGTTTGCCTCAGCAAGAGAGTATGCATCCTTTGGCCTCAGGACACAAGTTAAAATACAATAACAATATCCTCATTAAAATCTCTCTATCAGTACTGAAATAGGAGAGCCTGTTGGAAAATGTGGGGCATGGGCCCAACCTGATGAGAGGAAAAGGTCATAGGTCATAGTGAGTGGAGTCGTGACACTGTACCTGGGATAAAAGGTAGAGGGACACTTGGGGCCGTATCTTCCGATCTTCAGACTGAAAGCAGAAAAAACAACATAGACCTTTACAGCAAATGAAACATTTTCCCTCATTTAGATTAGATTAGATTAGATTAGATTAGATTCAACTTTATTGTCATTGCACAGAGTTCAAGTACTGAGACAACTAAATGCAGTTTAGCATCCAACCAGAAGTGCAAAATAGCAATAAAAGTGCAGAGTATGTGCAAATGTAAAGTGGAATAAGTGAATAAATATGATACGTACGTACTTTAATGCACAACAAAGTTTGCTTATTAAACCCTAAGAATTACGAAATGAACACCCGTCAAAGGTAAAAGGTGACGATGACCTTTGTCTAGGTGACTTTTAAAATGTTCGTCACTGCACGCTCATTGTTATGCAAGTAGAGCCCTTTATTAGGTTTCACTTTCCTTCAGTTTCAGAAGTCAGACTGCAGTGTGTTTACAATTCTATGGTTAATAATAGCGAACATCTCTTTCTGTTTCTATTTCACTTCACGTACTGCACTACACGTAAATATTTATATAATGACAGACAATTACTAATTATTTTTATTTGCAGGCAGGCGGCAAAACCGGTCTAAAGCACAAATAACAGTCCCAGTCTCTATTTCAGACTGTTCTACGTGTTACGTTTCACTGCCGCACCGCGTTTAACAAATGTTTTGTTGCTTTAGAGTCAAGACTCTCTGCAAAAAGGAGACAGTGAATCATAATACACCACACATAAGACAGATATAATGTCAACATTTCTATTTTAGGCCTTCCGGCTAGAAGGGCAAGATTCGGTCTTGGAAAAGACCCAGGACTGAGTGGGTTTCTGTCTTAGCGGGTAAGACACTGATTGCTGCATCACGCCACCCCCACACACCTACCTACTACAGGGATCAGGCGCACACACACACACACACACACACACACACACACACACACACACACACACACACACACACGCACACGCACACGCACACGCACACGCACATGACCCGGGGATTCACCCGCACTCTGAAATTTCCCTGCTTCGGGACACAACACCTGAAACACAACAATGCCTCTGCTGTCAACACAACTAAGGTCAAGACGTAGTCATCTTAACTTGCCTGTTTTGAAAACGTCAGCAATTACCATGCTCACGCACTAAGCTGTGTGGAGTAATGCGTGTGACGAACTTAACGCCGGGGTTTTCAACAGAAGACCGAGCAGCTTCTCAAAACTCTAGGTTGATTTAAGGTGAAATTAAGGTGTTAAGGTAAGGCACGTAAAAGGCTTGTTGGCAAGGGACACGGCCTGCTGCATGGCACCTGCCCCCAATAAACCAAAAGATATCACTGCTCCTACCTAATCTCAATGCTGCAAACAGAAAGTGCACAGGAATGTTCCTTAACTTCCTTGGGTACACCAATCAGGTATTATCATTACTCATCTCTTTTAAGTGTGCATGCTCATGTCATGTATATTAAAGCAGCCCCTGCTTCAACAGGATCCTCAGCCTATTAGCGACAGGATCAGCATCTTACCTCCAGGGCCTCAGCTAACCTCAGCTTCAACTGCAATTACCCTGTCTGACAAAGGCTTGGCAACACTCCTGTTTGCACTCCTGTTTACAATACTTTCTGAGAATGACAACTGGCAATTTAGAGGCTCATATCGAAACTATCCATTCAACAAGCCTTCGGAATGTCGGGCTAACTAGATAACAGTGGTGTTATCCAAGTGTTTATGCGATTCGGTGTTTCTTAATTGATCATTTGAATTCACCAATTTTGTAGAATTCTGAGTGAGCTAATTGAGATTAATTCTGGTACTATTGATAGTTGGAATCAGGAGCTTCAGTGCAGGGTGTGGCGTTTTAAACAGGCATTAAGCGGGCTCCTCAGTAGCTGTAATGGAGGTCCTAACGACCGTGTCAGTGCAGAGTGTAGGCTGCATGAATTATCAGCAGAAGGTACGGACTACTTTGTAACCCCTTTCGAAGATACGGACTACTTTGTAACCCCTTTCGAAGATACAGACTACTTTGTAACCCCTTTCGAAGGTACGGACTACTTTGTAACCCCTTTCGAAGGTTCAACGAAAAGCAATTCTGACAATGGTGACAACGGTGCCGCGGTCCAAAACAGCAGTCAGGGCGGCTTATCCACATGTTAGAGGGTCATCTGCGGTCCAGAGGGAGAGGGATCATGCCCCTGCCAGTAGTGTATAGAGTTCTCTGCCACGACGTGATGGCAATATGATAAAGCACAGCTGCCGGATCCTACATAAGGTGGCCGGTGGCTTTTGCTGCCCTCCACTCAAGCTACATAGTTATGCCAAACCAGGAGGAGCAGAGGGACATCTGTAGGCATATTACTGCGCTATTTACATTTCTGGAAGACGCCCGAGTAATACTCTCTGCCGGACTAATACTCGGGGGGCTTCTAGAAATGTACATAGCGCAGTTATATGCCTACAGACCCTGGTATGGCAATGGCACAGAGGCCATTCTCCATATTAAACGTCATTGTTGCGCCCCAGTTTTTTAAAGCTGTTAAAAAGCACACACATTCCAATTGTATTCCATGTCACTGTGTTGACTTAGGGATGTCACGAGGGAGTAGGCAAATCACTGACGGGAAAAGGAATGTTGGAAATAGGATGCAAATCCATGACACTAAACAAACATCCAATTAATAACCGGATGTCCTGCCCTGTATTATAGAAAGACAGTCACACTGTTGGATATGGTATAACGTGTGTTTTGCCTCCCCTGCACGTTCACTTTATTTCACTCCGTTGCAATAGCAATAAATGCACCGCAAAATTTGGTGAGCAGGTCATCAAGAAGAATAAAGCCTTTTTAAACTATAAAACGTAGAGAGACTATATTGCTTGTATTTAACACAATAACTGGTGCCAAAGGCCTACATGGGGGCAGACATTAACAAAATATCCCTGCAGTTTGTGTGTAGGATGTGAGGTAGGTGTCATTCTGCAAATTAACTAGTTGAGTCTCTCCTTAAATCACCTCAGTGTTCATGCAAATACACACACAAAAGAGACCTCTAGTGGCTGACCTGAACACAGCAGCTCGGGTCACGAGCAGTTAGTTTTACCTCAGGTACCGATGACACAGCAATGGGGTTTATGAAGCCATGTGACTTCTTCAACAACATGCCCATTTAAAACGGTGTTCAACTCAAAACTGCGGCTAAGCTAACGGCAACAATTGCCCCAATGCATGTGTGGGTGCATGATGGTATGTGAGGGTCTACAATACAATGAACAAGCGGGGGGGACTGGGTGGGAGGGGCGGTCTCACCTGTTCCTGACCCACCAGGGAGTAGACGTAGAGGGGCAGGAAGAGGCGGTTGAGCAGGTGGTCGGTAAGCACTTCGTTGAGGAACTCGCAGTTGATGGTGAGGATGTCGTTCAGGTAATGCAAGTGGTCCAAGTGCTCGGCAACAAGGTCGCTCAGCTTCCCTCGGTTCTTGTGCCTGCAACCCGAGCAGTCAAACCAGTTCAACAGTTAATCTTGGTCGCCATGGGGTGGGGGGGGAGGGGTAACTGTCCTGTTTTGGTTTTGTGTATGTTTTTGTATTGTTCTAAAATGTAAAACTTGTACTTCTTTCGTATCTCTACCTTTATATTATCAATAAAAAAAATTATGAAAAAAAAAAAAAAACAGTTCAGTCAATACTTGACCTTTTACCCAAAATAAGCAGTACTGTGGAGAGACTGTGCTACAGACCCAAAGGCTGTGTTGACATTCCTGTGATGACTAACTCCCATACAATGTGAGACGTACTGAATATAAGGTGAGAACTGACAAAGACTACAGTCACAAGAAAACAGTTCATGAACCCCGCGATTTTCTGGAATTTTACATGTAGTATTCATGACACCCAATAGCTCTTTCAAGTGCTGTTGGTTTAGAGAGATTGTGTAATTTAGAGTAAGACACTATCATGTATGATTGAAGAATCCAGGAAATTCCAATGAGTTCACCCACCTTTTTCTTGCAACATTGCGTGGTCATTACCCCACGCATGTTAAAAACTAGATGATGACATCATTGTTATAAAGGAAGTTTCTTCCCACACCTTGCTAAGAATTCAGATTAAAGTTGAAGGTTGACAGACATTACAGAATTATGAAGGTTGGAGGTCACACCCTCAATCATCATTTTACCACTTATGGTATCTGGTGGCATTAGCAATGTGTGGTGTTATGGCTGTGATGATGATGATAGGGTTATCTTCGGATATGACACATAGAATAGGGTGGCTGTTGAATTTGCCTTGTAAACCAGCACCAATGCTGCTAGTATTGAGTATTACACTATGCTTTCCAGGCCCAATACTGATCAAAGACTGCCTCCTACTGGAGAAAAACAGAATTGCGACTTGAGAAGATCACATTAGCAACCAGAGAAAAGTGGGGCAGCCAAACTGCTGCGAACTACAGTCGTAAACGGAACAAATAAAAATAAAATAAAAACACACGTGGAGAGACTTACTCCTCATCCGTCTGCACACACTTGTCCAGCTCGATGACGTGACTCCCGATGAACCAGACGAGGTTGGAGAAGTAGGGAACTGCGGTCTTGTCCCGAATGTAGTGGAGCATGTGCTGGTTGTCCACTACAGGGGCAGGGCGACCACAGTTAGCCAGAGTTAACCACAATTACACACGCTTCAGTTTGGACACAGAAAGTGAGACAGAGAGACAGTAACCCAAGAGAAAAGAAAAGATCCAGAAGGCTGGTGCTAATTCTTGGAACATTGGTTTGAGAGAATGGCAGAGAGCATTTATTGGGAAGTTAATGGTGATCTTGTGTTATTAAAGAGGTAATATTAGGGAGTGAGGAGTTTTATACACGAGCAGTGCAATTTATTTATCAGGTGGGGGAGAGTTAGCACATTTTAAAGAGTGTAGAGTAGCACATGTTATGCTTATGAAACAAATAAAAACCAGACAAGCAACATGTGAAAACTAATTTAAATCCAGACCATCATTTGAACTTACAAGTAATGTAGTGGTCTGCTTGCAAATCAATGGGTTGTTCCTTTGATAACAAAATACTGTGGCTTGCGAAAGTATTCAATTCGGCCTTGTGGGTAATTGTTCTACTTGCAGCCTTAAAACAAACTGCAACACGTTTTCCTGTCAAACTGTGCAGAATTTATTTCCTGTTATTCTCCCTTCAATTCTAAAAAACTTTTAAGTTACTGCAGATGAGAAATATCCCCACAGGATGTTACCACAACCATATTTCACGGCTGGTGTGGTGTTTCCTGAGGCATTGGCTGTGTTAGATTTACACCACATCTAGCGCTTTGAGGGTTGGTCAAAAAGCTCTATTTTAGTCTCATATAATCATTAAAAAAAATCCCCATATCTTTAGCAACATCCAGACATGTTTTAATGTGGCTCTTCTAAAACAGTGGCTTCTTTCTGCCAGCCTCCAACAGAGTCCATTGATAGGATCTCTCTTCACAGAGTCCAGTGTTATGGACGTCTCTTGTGGATTCCTACACCTGCACCTCAAATCAAGCCACTGAACTGTAGATTTCTCGGGGTTATGGCTGGACTATAGTTGCCTCCCTCAGCAGTTGATATCTTTCTCGGATGCTTGGTTTTGGAGACAGCCTTTCCTACACAGCATCTGGGTGGTTGTGATGCAACCTCCACTGTCCTCTTATGGAGCCAATGGCTCTCAACTGGACACTAAAACACTTCCATATTTTCCTGCGGTCTTTTCCTCACTTAAGAATTTAGATCACCTTGTCTCTTTAGTTTAGACTTCCATTTCCTGTTATTTCACAACATGAAGGTTCTTAGACAGAGTGACTTTCATTGACTGAAGCAATTCTCTACTTTAACCACTAATAGGTAGTGCCTAATTACGATCAGCTATGATGAACTTAATGGCATCTCTGTAGCACAGGGATTTGAATATTTATGCAAGCAGTATGTTTTCCCTTTTAATTATTTATTTATTTTTCATGATTGCAGATAAATAGCTTATTTTGCCTTTGGGAATAAACTGGAGCGTACATGTTTGCAATAAAAATACTGAGTGGGAAAACGTGTAAGCATCTTGTAAGTGCTTTGTAACTGTGAAAATTGTGATGACTTTCGCAAGCCACTGTATCGAATTAAATGAATAAAGCTTGAATGTCTTTTGCTGTGAAACTAATTCACTCACACAGCTTCCGAGTGCCCTGGGAAGTTGCTTGTTGGTTCTCTAATACAGCATTAGTTTGTCTAGCTCTAATGTTAATAACTACAGTGAGCATCTCCACGTGGAGGACTAGACAGAGGAAGAGTGCTTACATCTAGGGTGCATTAGACTGACGGTAGGGAGGGTAGGGACCATAGACATATATACATAGACGCCCCATTGTCTGCTTCAGAACGTTGCTGCAACGTGCCAACTCGCCGCCATCTTTGGGAGGTGATGACTTGCCTGTAAACAGAATGAGCTGTGGGAGCATGCAGCTCCACCATTCACTTGCGTTTGTTTACAGGCAAGTCATCACCTCCCCAAGATGGCGGCCAGTTGACACACGAGCCAAGGACCAATGGAGTGTCTATGTATATATGTCAATGGTAGGGACTCCAGCCAGGACGGTGCTTTTGTGAACCAGAATCTCCAGTATCTTTGTGGACAACATCCACACTTGGCTGAGTCGCCATGGTTAGAGTGAGAGAGCCTCAGCCTTATAAGGTCATGGACACCTTAGGGTTAAACTCAAGGGTGTGCGTAGCAGGTTTTTTTTAATGTTGTGTTTACGCAGTCGGATTACGGATGCAATTACCATACGGAAGGGGAAACAAGACAAGAGAAACGTGCAGCATGACTTTACACAAGAAGGGAACAGGTTTATGTTCAGAGACTGAAAATAACTGTAAACTAAAAAAAAAGAGAGAAAAAAAGGTACTGACAAAAGTTCTGAATTGAATTGGACCAACTTACATGACACTGGAATAAGGCACACAGGAGTCACCATAGAGGGAGGAGGAAGAACAAACATGGAGTTAATAGGAGTTAATGGACTGAGCTAATGGAGCCTACAGGCCTGGACCTACAGATGACAGCAAAAACAATGCTACTCCAGAACACCAGAGGGCATACTGGCAGTCTGAACACCCACTGTGCAGGAAGACCCACTCCAGGTAACATGCCCGCCCCCAACAGAGAAGTTTTATTCAGAACAGCCAGGCAGCACAGATGCCACTGGTGTAGCTACTATCACTAAAACTAACTAAAACTGCTCATGCAAACTACAATCCAATATAACGTGACTTAGGGCATAGCAAATTTAAGACTTCTTTAGTATATTTAAGATATCACACCACACCACTTACTCCATGAAAAAAATACAGTTGGAAAGCAACATTTACAAAGGCATGGTATGAACAAATGTATTCTATCATATGCTTATGCTTATGCTATGTACTGAGGCGGTGCTTGGTATCTCTGCATGTGGGAAGTTGAGCAGGAACAAAGGCAAACTGACAAGCCAACTACTGCCAAACAAGAGCAGCAAGTGTTCAACCAGAGCTGTATTTCCAGAGAGGCTGTGACCAGGTAGAAGGTAGGCTTAGTGAGAGAACAAGAGAGAGAGAGAGAGAGCGCTCAGAACAACAGGTGCCAGATCACTGAAAGAGGAGTCTAGAAGCATCTCCTTAGGAGAGTAGGAAGCAAGATCGTAGACCTGCACCACACACAGAGCTACACCTTCGATTGGGTGGATTTCAGAGAGCAGAGAGGAAGGTGTTAGGACACAGCGAGCGAGCGTGCCCGTGAGTGAGTGGGCAAGTTAGTGTGTATGCGCATCTGTGTTTGTGTGTGTGCCTGTGTGTGCATGTCTGTGTGCCTGTGTGTGTGCCTGTGTGTTTACCTGTGTGTGTGTGTGCGTGTGTGTGTGTGTGTGTGTGCGCATGTCTGTGTGTGCATGTGTGCGTGCCTGTGTGTGTGTGTGTGCCTGTGTGTGTGTGTGCGTGTGTGTGTGTGTGTGTGTGTGCGCATGTCTGTGTGTGCATGTGTGCGTGCCTGTGTGTGTGTGTGCCTGTGTGTGAGTGTGCGTGCCTGTATGTGTGTGTGTGTGTATGTGTGTGGACAACCAGTCCTTCCTGCCAATCACAGCGAGGTTGCCATGCCCATGCATCTCAGGCTAGTTAACTGACAGCGGAGCAGCAGGAGGAAGAGCACTAGGAGGAGGAGGACGAGGAGAGAGGGGACCGTGCCTGTACTCACCTTTGTACACATTGAGAGTGATAGTCCGGACCGCGATCCTGACCATGCTCTCTGGGTGGTTGAAAAACTTAATGGCCTCCGTGTACAGGGCAAAATCATTAGTGTGCTGGAAGCATGGGAGACAGAGAGGTCGGAGGTCAACACACCAGCGAGGACGAGCCACTCAGAGAGACCAGGGGCTGCAGCAGACAGACTCCTAACAGCGACATACTACCACTATGACACTAGACTTCTCCACTATTAACATCGACATACTAACACTATGACATAGACTTCTCCGCCTTTAACAGCGACATACTACCACTATGACACTAGACTTCTCCGCCATTAACAGCGACATAGTACCACTATGACACTAGACTTCTCCGCCATTAACAGCGACATACTACCACTATGACACTAGACTTCTTCCCCATTAACAGCGACATACTACCACTATGACACTAGACATCTCCGCCATTAACACCTTCACTCGACCACTATGACACTAGACTTCTCGGCTATTAACACCTTCACACTAAAGCTCTATTCACATGATCGATCATAAGTTTCGGATATTCTATAAGCTAAATGTTTGAATGCTATTGCTTTCATTTTAACTCTAGGGGACCTGATTTGGCAGCAAAAAATGGCTGGGGGAAGCGGAAGCACATGCGCACTGTTGCACAAGCGGTAAAGGTGTGCTCACGGGCACTAGGTGGATGGAGGAAGGCCAAGGTCAATTAGTGAAAGGCTTTGTTAAAGCAGACCAAAGCAATTCCTTTAAATGAACGTGTCAGAGATTACAATGAAAGAAGACGGCAATGTCACCATGGTTTCTGGGCAGTTTCACAAGGAATACACCGTATTGCTAGTTCCATTGTTCAAAACAATAACATTTACTGAAACCGTTTTACAAATATAGCCCAAAACGTTGATGATCTCTCCACATTTAAGTGCAGTGGAAAAAACCCAAACTATAACTGCAGCGCAGGCTGACACTGTTTTTTGAACACGTCACAATTCAACTTCCAGGCCTAGGAATTAGTATTTACAAATCCCATGACTGTGCCTGGTTTTTCATGACCGTTCAACTGTATATGGTTACCTTATGTATCCCAAGATAGATCAATTGGATTAACCCATAACACAGGTTTGATCCTGCTTCCTTGCTAATACAAAAACATGTAGGCATGACGCACCACTCTTCCAATACAGGGCATATGATATTTTTTGGCAGATAGACAAATCCAACTTGGGCAGTAATGGTTTGTAATTGATGCATTGAAATGTTCCCTGTCAAGGAAGAATGTGTTGCCATGTCTATATGCAAAATCCACGCCTTTGGGCTAAGTTTGATTTATGGCCTGGCAACAAATAACCTGCCCGGGCGGCGGGCACAACAGTCCGTTTCCACCATTAGTTTTTGCCGCCAAACTAGAGCTCTAGGTCCTTCACACATTCTACAGTAGGCCTACTATACTTCTTACACTCTACTACTATTGGGCCTACTCAACTGCTACTACTTTTACTACTCTATACTATAGTACTACTTTTAATACTACTACTACTACTACGTTTGGTCTCTGTTACTCTACAAAGCCTACATTTCAGCCCACAAGTTTAAACAGATCATATAATATAATAGATGTTGAATCAATATGATGAGAATAAATACAAATGCATGACTTAAGGTTGGACCGCTGTTTATAGTCACAACACAGTTGCATGTCACCAGTGGTGATCAAGGCTATCAACTCGAAGAAGGGAAGTACACATTAACCACATATGAGACAACACGAACCCAACAGGGCTGTGCATTTAATATTAGTTTGTTGTGCCAACAACCACTGAACACTTATAATCTACAGATGTAGGCTAGTTGATTTATTTTACAGTAATTATAATATGATATCAGATTTGTATAGACAAAAGAAGACAATGATTGGCTGTCTGCAGCACCAGGTCTCTCGTGAGAGCACATCCTTCCACCCAGGCTGTCTTTAGTCCTGACACCAACCAATATTAGCTGGTGGTGTCACAGAGCAAAGACACGTCGTTCCAAGCACATCCATTTACAGTACACCAATAACTCCCCCCTATACACAGGAGCCACTCAACAAAGGACCAGACACCACAGCTTTCGGGACTTTGGAACAAAGCATTACAACCATGTAAGGGACTAGTATTAGTGCCAGCCACTGAAGAACTGGGTTGAAGATAGTTACCGTGTGACTACTTGGCTTCCTGGATGTCTGAGCAAACTGAACACTGATATTATCTGTGTGCACTAGTAACATCCAGCAGTAGGACGATGTAGCACATTTATCTCTGTCATGGATGGTGATAAGCATCACACCAGAAGCCACTTCCTGAGAGCATCGAGGTATAACATGTATAACGTGTCTTCATAATAAAAGTGTGTTCAAAAGCTTTCTATGGTAACTCAGGTAAAGTAAAATACTCCTGGGGTCAAAGGTCAAATATCTGAGACACATCACATTTCCATTGGTCTCGTGACTGCTCAAAGGTCTCAAGCACCTTACCTCGTTGTAGAAAAAATGCACTGTATGATTATTTAACTTCAGGGACAAGGTCTTCAAGAAGGAAATGTAGTAGGCCATGATCTCTTCATCCGAGAAGTCAAACTTGTGGACAATTATTGAATTCACATGATTATTGGAAAGTAAGTAATCTGGGGAAAGAGTAATACAAAATATGAGTGAAGTGAACAGTGTAAAAATGAATCAGTGTATCAATAAACGTTAGGTCTTCTTCAGTCAACCTACACTGTGGTTATGGGAGTACTTACAAAGTGATGTCTCATGGCTTATATTTTCAAAAAGTATGTTGAGCGTCTGTAGAAGCTGGACACAGACATATCGTCCAGACTTCTGACGCAAGATGTTGAGAAAAAAGGCGAACATATTCTTCTCCAAAAAGAAACTGAAAAAACAAATGATGGTTTAACTCCAAGCATTTCTCTTTAATTCATATGAAAGTAATATATATTATATAACCTCATACTCTCTATATATATATCCTTATGAATTATTATATATAGTATATATATTATGAGGTTAATGTAGAAATACCGACTTACTCAAATACGGAGCTGTCATTTTGATCCCCCCAAATAAGGATTTCTGTGATGGAACGAATAGTTTCTACTAAAAGGTTTCTGTTGTGATCCGTTACTGTGGTGTTTTTTGTGAGGACTTGGTACATGTACCTAATGACAGAAAGAGGAATGAGTGTCAGTTCCGCTACATGGTTTCAGAGTTGTCTACATTGCTGCACAGGTCTAGGATCATGAAGAAATGTGTAACACTCAGTCTTATCAGCAAAGCTCAAACGCAAATGTTAACTTAACAACAAAACTGTTCTGGTCTGTGGCAAAGGTCCAACATGCCTAAATAAGGTTATCTTTCGTTCAATTAGTTCCAATTAATATGCAGCAAGCTGCAAACTGTGAACACTTGCTAGCACGACAACCGTATCCGGCTAGTGTTAGCGACCTGCGTCCGCTTCATCCAGCATTAGATATACCGTTCATAACACACATTCAAAGCTAGCTATCACCTTGCTAATTCCCTAGCTAGCCATTAAACTACACTGATGATAAAGCTTACCTTTCATTAGTAACTGGCTAGCTATTTTTGGTAGCTTTATAAAGGACTACATTGACTTTAGCAAGCATTTGATGTTCTAACCTGGCTAGTGAATTGACAAGCCTAATGTTAGCATGTAGCTAACTAACGTTACTTACTTCAAATGGTCCAGTGAATGGATGTTTTTGGATTTCGCCTGTCGTCCAACCCAACTACTAGATCGACCGAACATCTTTGCACGCGTAAAGCTTGTTGGACAGTTTCAATTAGCTTGATTGGGTTGATCAGTCCATGGCAACAACTACCAACATTGATGTATATGGGGAAAGCAAGCTGTCTTGTGATATTGCAACACTGATAGCTAGCTCTGGTTCTGGTTATCTGCCCTCTTGACGTTCGGAAGTAATGATTGCGTAACTACTATGAACGTTGGGACTTGTAGTTTTAAGTCTAGAGGCAACACGTCCTGTTGACATTGCGCGTTAAGAAGCCACGGACAAAAACTCCAGTAGTTCAGTGACAGGTGTGTTTAAACGAGTTGAAACTAATAGTTGTGTTGTTGTGTTCGACTACATCATTCAAGTTACAGAGAATCATTAAACCGGCCTTGGAACAGTCGTGAAGGAAACCGGGGCGGTAGGTGCTTTTAAGACTGACACTACAAACAACCAATAATAGGACACAATAACATTGCTTGGACAAAATAAGAGCTGTTTTAGGGCGGGACTAAAACGGCCTCTAATCGCAGTATTGTTGTTGAAGGGGACTGTGGAAGTTTTTATCATTTTTTGTCTTGTGATGTTGTTCTCGTGCCACAACGGATCGAGCTGGTTTGGAATATCGTAGCTGTGGATTAGTACTTAGAAGAAGTGGTGTTACGAGGCCAATTTGGACGTTTGGGCCAATGTTACCTAGGCCCGTCCTCTCCCAGCTAGTTAGCTAGCCTGCTTGCTATCAAGCGTGGTGCAAATTCCGCAGGTCTGTCATGACAGCCTTTCCACATGTAATGTTGTAGGTGGAGTTCTGCATGCATTGTGTTCGGCGTTTGCCGCAGCAGTGCTCTCCGTGCATAGTATTATTTTGTAACATTTGTTTTCTTATGCTGATAGCTGCTGGTCTTTTCAAGAGCTAAACTGGCGAGTTCTGACAGGTCTCCTATTGAGGCAGGCTAGTTAGCGAACGCACATTAGCGAGTTCGGGTGACTCAACCACTGCAGCCATGCCCGAAATGGACTCAACATCACCACCATCATTAGCTACATAGGACAACAGAAAAGACTTTGCTCTGTCGCATGGCCTTTTTAATGTTGAGTTTCCAAGACTGCCCTGCCCGGTCACAAATAGCCAACAATTGTGCGCTCAGGATTCTATGACATACTCAAGTTTTTCTCAGCTAGATTCAGTTGAATCGCTGATTAACGAGCTCCCATATATGTTTTATCTGGGCCTGTTCTTTGTCAATGTTTTGATCTTGTATTATGCCTTTTTAATGGAATACATAGTCCTTAATGTCGGGATAGTTTTTCTGCCGGAGGACATGGACCAGGCACTGGTGGATTTGGGCGTGCTGTCGGACCCAGGCTCTGTCCCCTATGACACTGACACAGAGCTGGATGTTTTCGAGGGGTACCTTGAGTGAGCATCTTGTAGCTCACAGGACAAGCTCGTCAATGATGCTCTGCCTAACTCGTCGAGAGGACATGACGGTTTGGTACATCTTTTCGGATGTGTGTGCAGTGACGCCGAAAGAAAACGCAGGAACCTTTTAATGCAAAACGTCTACAGGGCCCTTCTCTTTAAACAAGTAAGTGAATTTACTGAGACTATGTCAAGAGATAACAAAAACCCTGACCCCTCTATGGTGATATATTTAAGATGGTTGTTCTTGAATGGATGCTGTGTACTTAGCCAGTGTTGTGTTTATTCTGGACAGGATGTCATGATTCAAGATCTTCGAGAAACTGTTGGACGCCTTGATCCAGTTGGAAACCAGTCCTTCTGTGGTTGGAAAATGTGCTGTCTGGACAACATGACTGGATATGTATGCTGAGACGCCAATACAACACACTCCTTTACAGAGCGTAGGCCTGGCCTGCCTCTCATTCCCAGCACTTGAAGAAATGAGAGGCTTAGCCTCTTTGTGCAAAATTTGTCCAGCAGTGTTTTCATTTCAGCACTTAAGATTTTCAATCCTGCCGTTGCATCTCAGATAACAGTATCTAAAATCTCTACCTGCCATTTCTGACCTGCATGTTCAGCTAAAAAGCAATAAACACCATGGGTGATAAGCTATGTATATGGAGTAGGGAAATTATACTATGTCATCATTCGCATATTTTAAGTGTACAACAGTCATGTGTACAGGTCTGGTATTAAATGACAGTAGATGGACAACATTTGAACTTTGTCATTAACTGCCAGTATCAAATTACCAAACCAGAAATTGGGGATCGAGGGTAAGTGGCTGTTAATGCCCTTGGTCCTAAACAACACAGGCAGTTTAAACAAAAAAAACGAATTATCTTTGTGTTTTTATGAAAAAGAAACAAAAAATGTTTATCACACGTTCAAAGCTTTCCTTTCATTTCCTCCTACCCTCTAAGAATGATATACACTGCACATTTTTTTTTCTACAGAACGATAAATACATCATATTTAAGATATATAAATATATATTTATTATGTGGTTTATTTAGACTGATATCTTGAAAGAGTAGTGTAAGATTTATGACAATCAATGCATGCATCTTCTGTTTCCCAAAAGGCCTACTTTTTGCAGTTTTTTTTTCTTCTTGTTTAACTGGAAGACACTAAGTGAAGTTGTCACACTTTTTTAAATTAAAAAAAGAGTGTTCAGTGTTTCATTATGTTTCCTGACAAGCAGAATTGATCTTAAAAGTGCCATATTTTAGCTTTTTCATCTGTTGCACACAAATGAATCACAGACATGGCTGGAATTGGGAAGCAGTTCATTCGTTTTAGAATTATTATTATTGTTACGGTTATTATTATTTTAGAGACTGTTTTCATGGTCACAGTATGAAGCCTGCTAATGTTCTACGAGTATGTGATTGTAGCGCCATGTACGTGAGCCTTACCTGCAATGTTCTGTACAAATACATTGCAGAACTGAGCAAGACAGGAAGACCTGTCACTGCATAGCTGATGAAAAGAATGAATGAAGGTCAAGTACGGGATGTGTAGCACAACCTTACATTATTACATCTCCATGATCAAGGAGGTGTAATATGGACCTGGAAGTGTCATTGGTTAAGAGAATTTGCAGGGGGGGGGGGGGGGGCAGCCATATTCACTTATTTTTTTTTTTACCTGGACAAGAAATAGGTGGCAGTCACATGATACTAAAATGTCACATGACTCATTCCATCTGTACAAAGGCTGTTTCTTAAAGACAAGGATGCTTTCTTGGTCGGACGGGTACGTAAGACTTCTTCCTAGCCTTCGGAGAACAAACAATGAAACAGTCTAGCATGGGGGCAAGTCATTGGGGAGTCATTGAAAATGTCCAGCCTTCAAATTTCAGGCTCTGGTACATGAACATAGAATTGTGGGTGCTTTAAGAACTCTTACTGCATCATTCAAAATCCTCTGAACGAAGGACTCTGCCCTTGGTAGAATTCGAAGGATCCTTGACATTTGAACAGTCCTTCGGCAGGATTCGGTGACATAGCATCCTTGAAATGCAGCCGTCGAGGATCCTTCTTTGACTTTGAGAAATACCCATCTCCCCTGACAATATATAATTGGTAAAAACTTGTTTTTCCCCTGTTACTGGCCAAATAGAAAGTGTTTGCTGATGACAGCCACTCTTAATATTAAGAATATCAGAGATTGAACAAGGACAAATTGTCTTTAGAGAGGATTGTGGGAAAATTGCTTTTGCTAGTTTAATTAATTTTCAGCATTTGACCAACACAGGGATGCTGTAGCCACCATGTTGTATGACCACAGCAATCATAATGTTCTGATAGAATAAGCCAGACTGTGTCAAACGGATGGGTTAGCAAGTTTTATTACGAAATGTAAAGGAGCAGTGCAAAAAACAGACCTTAAAAGACTTAGTGCAGACAGAAAGTATTTTTTTTCACAGATGTTTAAAAAAGGTGCAGCAGGTTGTATGGGGTATACAACATTCGTATAGCCCTATAGTGTTGAGACGCGTTTAGCAGCATTGTTGGACTTCATTCTTCTCACTACCATCTAAAGGTGTTGAATCCTTATCCTTTTATCCAGCTGGTGCAGATGCTGGAGTTTGCCGTACGTTATGGAAGCGTTCCACAGCCTTTGAAAGAGGAAGAGTGCTGTTTAATTTAGCATTTCATCAATGTGCAACAGAAGCAGAGCAATAAATTATCATCTGAGCAATGTGGGGAATACGTTGTGTGTGTGTTGAGTAAATGCAATTTTCCTTGCTATGATAACACTAACTGTTGATGCCTGTGGAAGTATGTGTAGTTAACTACAAGGAGCATAAAACATGGTCTTATACTGTGGAAAAGTTTTTACTGAGAAATAAAACTTTAAATACCCAAGAGACTTCATCCAAGGACAACATTTCAGGCTGTCGCTCAGCTTCTGCGCCCCGACATTAGCGAAGTTGTTAAAGCCCACACTGGATGTCAACACAACAAAAGTGAATTCCTCGGGACATCTGACCATCTAACTTAATGTAATTTGCACAGCAGGTTAATTATACTTACTCAAGGTCTATCAGGGAGCGCATCTCCGGTAGGACCAAAGCAAGTCTCTCTGCTCCACCTTCTCCAATCAGGTTATTGTACAGACTATTAAAAGAGAGAAGGATATGCTTTTGGATGAACTGAACCTGAGATTCTGGCCTCATCCTGAATATTAAAAGTAACCACAATTAAAGAGAGAACTGTGAACTGTTCTAGAATCCGCAACTCAAAATGGTAAAATAGAACGTTAACTTTTGGCAAAGTGCTGCACTCTAAATTGACCTGGAGTGCAACCAAGGGCAGCATTCCAGCAGTGTGCTTCTGAGCCTACGGCTGTGGAAGTGCCTTCCTCTAGCAGCCTAAATGTTAACCTTTTCTGCTGTGTATTTGACTAGTTTTCAATTTCAAAGATTTAAAAAGTCGACCCTACCTGAGACCTTGAAGAGAGGGCGTGGCAGCGAGAGCCGGGGCAAGCTTCTCTAGCCCCCTATCTCCGATTGAGTTCTGAGACAGACTAGTTGACAAAAGGGATGACATTAACTCATATAACAATCCACAAAAGAGAATAAGTTCAGGCAGACTTCCATCTAGCTGAGACTATCATCATATAATGTTTTTTGGAGCCTGTCAAAAGCAATTCAATGAAAGTGGGCTTACTTCAGCATTTTCAGCGACGATAAAGAATTCAAGACATCAGCCAGCAGTTCGGCTCCTGAGTTTCCTATCATGTTTTTCTCCAGGCTGAAAAACAAGAAACATCATCATCAATAATGGTACCACTCATCATCAATAATGGTACCACTCATCATCAATAATGGTACCACTCATCATCAATAATGGTACCACTCATGCTGGAGGGTTTCAATGCTGCTATGAGCTGAATGCCCTCCCATGAAATCTAATTAGGAGTGTTTTGCCAATTTATGCTCTTGGGACAATAACATGTTGATAAGCAAATGAAGAGACTGGTACACAGCCTACAGTATGAATCATACAGTAAGATGCATGAAGGCCGTCCTTAAAAGCACTCACTCTAAATGAATCAGGCTTCCCAGAGTGGGTAGGATGAGGGCGAGCTTTGGGAAGATCACAGGGCCAGTGTTGGGACCCAGCCTGGAGAAAACATGATCACACAAACAAGGTTAAGACACCACATATGAAGAAGATTTGGAACTAATCACTCCAGTTCAGTATTTTGTTTAAAAAAAAGGTGGGCACAAGCCAAAGGTTGGTTAGACTTTTCTTTTTTTAACTTTAAAACCAATTACATCCCACTTACTCAAATTCAAGCTTCTCGAGTTCCCTGACAGCTGGTATATTGTTTTCCAGTGATGGAGAATATCTGAAAGAGACCAACCAGTGACATGGACAGCGGCCGTTAATGGTACATTGCAACAACAAAATGAATGTAATGCCATGTACAGCTCAGCTTAAAATAAGTGCACGTTGCACTCAGTAAGTGACTGAAAGAGGAATATAGTATCTTGATTTGTCACCTGTGTGGCAAGTTTCTGTCTCGGTGGATCTGAATGAGCAGAGCCAGGTTGTTGATGTGGTCTTCCTGTGTTGCCTTGAATGGGTGAAGGGTGAGCTTGTTCATAGCACTCCCCAGGAGGTCTGTCTCACCACTGTGCTGCAGCTCTTCCAACATGGCAATGGTGTCTGCCAAGGGTGCCCTGGGTTACATGGTAGCATTAGAAAAGTTATTTTGTGGAGGAAAATTATGTCAATATGACAATTTGAAAAAATAAAATGTTTTGCATCATACAATCAAATCATATTATACACTGATAGATTTGGTAAAAACGTTTTGCTCTATATTTAGATATTAAACTGAAAAAATTAACCCCTTTTGCATCACCAATTTTGTTCTGTAGTCCTACAAAGATTGTAATGCATATATAATTAGGGTTGATCAAATTCCTTACACATCCAATCAGTCCTTACCTGTAGGACGTGACGCAGTCCAGCCCGACAAGCTCTTTCAGACCACCGAGGGTGATGCCTGTGTCCTGCACGTCAATGCAGAACTGCCTCTTGAGTGCCTTGGTGTTCTGCAGTAGGTGCCAGAAGACGTACTCGTCTGGTGGAGTCAGCTGAGCTCCGCAGAGACTTATGGTGTCTGGAAGGTTCTTCACCAGGTGCTTCATCAGCTTTTTGCTGCTCGTTTCGTACACGCAGTGGACCAGCTCCAGCAGCTTCCCCGGAGCCATCTCCCCAGACTTGAGGGACTCTACGTGGGCCTCCATGGCCTTTTTCTTGGCCGTGCTGTTGGTGCTGCTGCTGGAGGTGGTGTGTAAGATGCTGCTCACTTGGAGCTTGCAGTTCTGGAAGAGGAGCCCCATGGTGAACTGCTGCACCATGGCCAGCCACTCCCCCTGAGGCCTCCTCCTCCTGCTGGTCCCCATGGTCTGGCTGACCAGCGCCTTGTCGTTCACACTGTCTGACAGGACCAGGTGCAGAGAGGCCAGGAGGTTTTGGAGGAGGGCATGAGCAAAAGAGAAGCTTATCGTCTCACCCGAGCCGTCAGAGCTACCCACAGTATGAGAAGCAAGTATTTCTGCAGCAAGCCCATAGTCCCTGAGCTCCGTGGATCCCAGTTGCTTGTCTGTCGCAAGGCAGGTGTGGGTGCTGAGGAACTCCCACGCTAGCGTACACAACTGGGAAATCTCTGGCGTCTCCTGGTCTTGCGTTTGCGAGGTTAGTTTAAGGCACAGGGAGAGCACTCTCAGTGCCAGGCCTGTGAGGGTGGAGGGCAAGGTGAAATGCTTGTTGTCCGAGTGGTAGTCCAGCAGAAAGCACGTGTACCGACACAGCAGAGGATTGGAGCACAGGCTGTAAACATACTTTTGGAGCTTCATTTTAGTCAGGGCGGCGGCACCGCGCGGCACGTCCGTGAAATACCGCGAGGCGTATAAGTCGATCTCCACGGGAGAGAAGCCGCGGAGCTCCAAAATGCTGTCCACTTTGCGTAGCAGCGGGGTTAAGACACCACTGGGTCTGGTGGAAATGAAAAGTGTGCACCCTTTGAGAAGGCGCTTCAAGAAGAGGCCTGAGAAGAGCTGCTTGATGCTGAAGCCCCCTGCCTTGGCGCAGGTGGCGGGGGAGTGGAGGAGCCCCTCGTGGTCTTTGAAGTCCTCGAAGCTGTCGAAAATAACGAGAACCTCTTTGGGAGTGGAAACCAAGTGTTGGAACACGGCCTCCGGGTCTTCGCAGTGAAGAGACGTGGGTAGATCAAAGAGCAGCCTCCTCAGACTGTAGTCGGGCTGTGTCAGATTCAAAGTCTTGCAGTTTAGCGAGAAGACGTAGCGGAACCTCGGCAGGCCTCCCTTGGCCCAGTCGAGGCAGAGCCGCTTGATAAACGTGCTCTTGCCCGTCCCAGGTTTGCCCAGGAGTGTGATTACCTGCTTCTTCCTCATCTGGCCATCGTTGAACACTTGCTTCCTGGTCAGTGTGGCCTTCCTCCGCTCCGCGTCACTGAGGAAGACCATCTCTTTCTCGAGGCACTTGTTGGCGTTCTTCCCGGACTTCACCTGTACCTTCCTCTGGAGCAGGTGGACGTCGACGTAGTGGGACTCCATGCTCCGGTCCTTATCGAGCTCCCCGCAGGATTCTCTCATGCATGCCTTCACATGCTGCAAGTAGCTCGCAACACACACTATGAAGTAAAGCATTACAAAAAGTCAGAACAACAGACATTAAGTCATTGATAAAGTCATTATCAGTGTTAGGTCTCTTCATATGACTTCACGTGGAAAGAGAGGGTAAAGTCTTACCAGGCTCCTCTTCAACCCGCTCAGGTTGGAGATTTGTGGCAACATCAGCTGATTCACAAGTGCTCCCCTCTGTAAGAATAACAATGATCAAGTTTAATCAAAATTTGACCTCACCGAAAATGTCCTTAGGCACTGCCAGTATTATTTACAGAAGTTTATTTCAAAATACACCTAAACCCTACTAAACACACCTAAACCCTACCAAACACACTTAAACCCTTCTAAACACACTTCAACCCTTCTAAGCACAACTAAACCTCACTAAACACAACATCCACAAGAATAACTAACATGGGTAACATCTGACTGTGTTGTAACCCAGCGGGCATCTTGGACAATAAAGCGATGGGACTTTACCTATTGTAGGAGACGAGACGGTGACAGGTTCCCCAGGTGTGGTTCCGTTACTACGTTCTGATGATGGGCTCCCAGGTTCCCCAGGTGTGGGTCCGTTACTACGCTCTGATAATGGGCTCCCAGGTTCCCCAGGTGTGGGTCCGTTACTATGTTCTGATAATGGGCTCCCAGGACTCATAGCCAGGAGCTCTGGAGGAGACACTGAGCCAGGAGCGAAAAGGAGGCAGACGGTTTAAATGAACATGCAATCCACATTTCTGTTTGTCATAATATGCTGGCAAACTGCAAGAAAGGCCGTCAGTATTTTTGCTAACCCGTGCCAGACTACAACTTACGGAAATGCCTTTGGTTGCTTCTTTGACAATGCCCAATGAACATTTTTAACATACAGGATTTGTGAACCAAACCATCTACTGCAGTCCAACAAGGCTTATTTTATAGTATATCACATGAGTTAGACGGTTCTGAATATTTGCATTTATATCGCCACTGAGAACAGGGGGGAAGGCTGAACTAAACACAATGTCAGCCCAAAATGCACACACAATAATGAACACGTTCACCCTAACATTCACCTGTGTGCAATAAAACAGCATGAAATTTCCCAGGGAATAAAGTTTAGTGTTCACCTGTAGTAGGAGATGAGAGGGCGGCAGGTTCTGGGGTTGTGGTTCTGTTACTGCTGTCTGATAAGGAGCTTCCTGGGCTGACCAGCAGGAGCTCAGGGGCCACAGTGCCACTTACTAAATAGAAAATAATAGAATAGAATAGAATAGAAAAGAATCACGTTTTTTGGCCAATTAAGTTTGCACAAACAAGAGATTTGACTCCAGGTAAAGTGGCTCTCAGTGTACTTACACAAAATATAAGACAGACACAGACAGACAGACACAGTTAAAATGGAAAAGCATTCCACTGTTCTGTTTTGACTGTTTATGTTCTCAAATTGTGAATGATCAGCGGTACACGTGCTGATGAATAAGTCTTATTTTATGTCAGAAATTGGAGAAAACAATCCTCTTACCGGGGGAGGTGGGAACAATTTGTGGAATCGGCTTCCGAGGCGAGGTGGGTACTGCAACAAAGATGTAAGTGGGCTCTGCTTGAGGTATCCTGTATCCTGGTGTAGCAGGGTTGAGCACATGGGTCTGGATGATCTGATAGGCTAAGATTTTCAAAAAGGTTTTCATGAGATGATTAGTTATCGCAGAAAGGATACCAATTTATGTTTATCACATTTGGTCTTCACTAGGTTCTTTCTGTTTTTGTCCCTTTCCATTTTTTATTTCTAAGAAATGACTCTGCTGCGGATATTCCTGTTTATGTGAGTAGCATCTATAAAGGACATCCTCACTCCAAATACTGCAGGGGGAAAAATGGAAGTTTTGACGCAGTCGTGGTATTTACACTTACCACCACTAGGGGGAAGCAGAGCCGCAGTGTTAAAGTTAGCGATGCCAGTGATGGGCACAACCTGAGGAATGGCAGCAGGACTGATAGGGACAAACTGTCGGGGTCTGGATAAGGTGACCACATGTTTGACGATGTTTTCAGGGTTATCTGTATCACAAAAGGGTAATATATAAAAAGCCTTAGATCTTTTCTTGACATTACAGCGCATTCTGAATCACCTTGTCATGTATGGGTAAAGAGACGGTCACAGCTTTAATCTCACCTCGCAGTGATTTAACAGACGGGTTTTTTTTGGCCTTTTGTGTGACTTTGGTTCTCTTTGACCTTTTTGGTGGACAGCTAACGTCTGAAAGATAAGACCAATACAATACAAGAGCTTAGTTTCAGATTGTTGTGTAATGTAATAACATGACCATTGCTTGAATAGCAATCGCAGGTTACCTGTTTCTTTGGACTGGGATTTACGACATCTTGACCTTTTGTGCAGTGATGTGTTACCTAAATAGTTGAGAGAAAATACTTAAATACTGTATTTCACACAACAATATCAGACATTGGTATAAAGATGATTGTAGAACTAAGCTTGAATTTGCATATCTCCAGTAATCAATGTGTCACCTTAGCATTATATTGTAATAGGGTACATATCACTAGTTACCCTGTTAAAAATGTAATGCGTAATGTAACTATTTGAATTTCTTCATCAAAGCCACCTATTACATTTTAACACATTTGATTGTTTTTAGATTGGCAGACGGCTGTGCAATTTCAAACAAGAGAACCAGTCAAAAAGATCGTTCAGAATTTGAGTGCAAACTGCCAAATGAGTGGAGCCTGTCTAGATGGCGAAAAAGATGCACAGCAACAGAATGAATCTTCTGTGTATAAGCTTTAAAGTGTTTTACCGAAAATAATGTATTCAGATATAACCCAGGTGTCCTCACCAACATTTTGATTAACAACTGTAATCTCCGCTACAACTCTGTTACATGTAACAAGTTACTGCCCAACCCTGATTTCAGCAACATATCTAACATAATTTCACAAATCACAAACCATCCATAATTTATGTAAAAACAGTGCTAAAAAAGTGTAGGAGGAGAGTGGCCTTCCATTGTGTGAGTGCTCATAGTTTTTTTTTGAAATACCTTTATTCTTCTGGCGGCCAGAGGCATGATCAGAGTCTCTGCTGATCGGTAATGCACATGGCCCATACACTGCAGAGAGACAAGAGGAAGTGGTGGGAGTTAGTGCATGTGACTCTGGCACAGAGCAGACTCTGTAAATTAATTCATTCATTTTATATTTGATTCATTTTTGCACAGTGTGGAGCATAGACCCTATTACATTTCACTTAATGTTATTGTATGTGACAAATAAAAACACTTGAACTTGAACTTGAACTTGACTCTGCTTTGGCTAGATGGCGACTTGAGGCAGCAGTAAGGCAGCGTTGTGTTGGAGAAATAACATTATGTGAAGCACAGAGAACTTCTGTTCTGCTATGGGTTTCCATGTGAAGACTCCATAGGCCATGTGTGGTGAGATAACAGTGCAAGGAGCATTGAGGAGACACTGTAGCCTTTGAAGACAAGGCCAACACAGTAGACAAATTGCACTCAGGACCATATCTCCTAAGCTCTACTTCTCTCTCTCCGTTGTCGCGTGTTGTCTGTGCTTCTGGTCTGTTACGGAGAATTAACCGACACACTCCCCATCAGATCAGCATTCCATCGAGTTCTTTGCTAAAATCACGCAACTGCAACTAATGTCAGTGCTAAAGTAGAGATCTGGTATATTATAAGTATAAAAGTGGTGTTTTCATGGGAAATCTGTCAGAACATGCTGATTTTCATGAGGCGTTTCCCCTCAGCTCCAACGATCTTTCAGTTGGCATTTCCTCCCAGCCTCTGATTTGGCTAGATGGCGACTTGAGGCAGCAGTAAGGCAACGTTGTGTTGGAGAAATAACATTATGTGAAGCACAGAGAACTTCTGTTCTGCTGTGGGTTTCCATGTCAGTTGGTATTTCCTCCCAGCCCCAACGATAACTCTCATGACCCAGCCCACAGAACCGCATAGTGCATAGCCTGAGCAGCTCGTTGAAATGACGGGTGTGTTAATCTGACCTTCACATGACCTTATACCCTGGACATTAATTGTGAAGATTATATCCGTACTAGTTGCTTATAACAACATGCTTCAAAAATGGCAGATTGTTGTCTCTTTAAGAACGATTGTTGTACAAACACTTGCACACTGGGTTCAGTTCAGATATGTGTGGGTTTCAAACGACAAATATATCTGCAGGTGGTTGCGTCCTGCAACCCCCCAAAGGTGCAGGAAAGCCTAAGCTTCCTCTATGAAACAGGAAGTCATGTATGGTGTTACCCACCAGTGTCTGTACCAGTCAGGCTGCCCTACAACAGCCCTGTCTCAATGATGGCGTTGCTGCAGACAGTTAGGCTACTGGTCCCACCAGTGTCGCTTCTGGAGGGAGCTTTATCTAGCAGACCCGTGCTCCCATGTGTAAAATATCACAGTTGTATGCCTGATCAGGGGCTGTGCACTGATCATTACCTGCTCGCTCTATCAGATAGCCACACCCCATAAAGAGACCGAAGTGACCTCCATTAGGTTGCAGTTGGGGATAAATTGGGATATGTGAGGAGGGACAGCCCTAGACCAGTGAGGTTAGGCCCACAGACCAGACTGCAGACAGTAGAAATAGGGACTCTTTTTTTCAAAAGAAAGTAGTTCCAGTGAAAATGGTACAGACTGGAAGGTCTAGAGTAACTGGACACTGTTTCTGGAAAGAGATGCTGCAGTTTTTTTGTAAATTTACTATAAATACTGCATAGTTTCAGAAAACAATATTCCATTCAGCTCCACTATATTGGTGAAATTTCAGAGTCAGATGTCTCAAATGAAATGTATATGTGTAATAGGTACTATGTGTGTACCTTCTACTATTTTGGACGAAGCAACATTTAAAATTAATTGTATTTGATTCATTATTTGGCTGACTTCCTTTACATTTACTTAAGTGATTAGGTTCATTCCACGCTTGAAGTAAAGCCACAGCTGCTAATATTACTGCATTTAAGGAGAAAAAACTAAACCCACTTGATATGCAAGAAAAACATATTCTGATTCTCAAGAGGAAACAATATTTGGACTTTTGTTTAAAATCTGAATGTATGAGCTCTGGCGGTACTGATCCATACTGAACACAACCACTTTGGTCCCAATCATTTTACTGAAGGAACAGCAACTAAGCATCTTTAGTTTAATAAGGCTCATAAAATCATAATGACACATCAGATGATGTCATTATAGAATCACCTCTGCCAAGGAGATAATGTTATCGATGCAGTTTTGTCTGTCTGTCTGTAAGTCTGGTTTTCATGAAACTTTGTGCAAAGATGTAGCTTGGGCCAGGGAAGAGTCCATAAAATTCTGGCTCATCTATGTTCGTAAACAGTATGGATCCTGCGGGTGTGTGATGCTCGTTGTGTGATGCTAGTTGTGTGCAGCTAGTTGTGTGCTGCTGTGTGATGCTAGCGATGTATGAGCTCCGGCAAGGCGTGATTTGAATGTCAGGAAGTGGAGCTCAGCTCTGGTGGGCTCCCAGCCAAACCCAACTCTTTGCTAAACACGGTTATGGCCAACAGAAAATGAAAGTACTAGACATGTCTGTATGGGGAAGTTTCTTTAAAAAGTGTTTTGAAGTTAGTGACAAAGGAAAGTACCTTCATTACACCACATGTGAAAAATCAGTTAAGTGGTTTGCTTAGGGGTTATCAGCAGGAGGGTTATCTGTTCTCTCTATCTATCTACCTATCCATCACTGCAATCTAACTGACAAAAAACACCCTCAAGTGACTGAAACAAATAAGCCATATGATACAGGGAATATACCTGCTCCCTCTAGCCACACCCCATCAAGAGAAGCATGTGACCTCCCTTACGTTGCGGTCGGGGTTAAATTGGGATCTGTGAGGAGGGGCAGCCCTCGACCAGTGAGGTTGGGCCCACAGACCAGACTACAGACTGTAGAAATAGGGACTCTTTTTTCAGAAGAAAGTAGTTCCAGTGAAAACTGTACTCTGTCTAGAGCCGAGGTCACTAATAGGGCAGACCGCGGCCCGTGTCCTGACCGGACCCTATCCTATCCGGACCCGGACCTATAACCGGTAAATTACTGAGAAGTATTACATTTTGACGGAGCATTTTTTATTTAAACCGGCACTGGTTTTGAGGCCCAGGAAGAAACTCACAGATGTTTACCTCAGCAGCGGACGGCCGGAAGTAGTTAACCCCGTTTTGTAGAACCCGGAAGAATGTTGGGAGAATGTTGCGCATAACCCCTATTGTTCTGTGAGTTTCCTGCAGGTGTGTAACCATAGAGCACGCCATGTAAAATTACTTTTATCTCAATTATTTCTCGGACTACTGTCGCTTGTTTCGTCTCTCCACTGAGTGTTCATCCCTCTGGCTCAAGTCGCGATGCTTATCGGAATGCACAGATTTGATTGGCTGAGTAGCATCACGTGAGATTATTTACAACAAATGATGAGCTACTTTTCGCAGTTTCCTGAGTTTGTTGCCTTTTGCCTTTTGCCTCTATCTCCTGTGTTTTTGGATTTTCGCCTCCAAAATGATCTTGTGTTTTCGGAACTTTCGGAACATCCTTTAATTGGGTCCTACTAGCTCACTTGGCTAAGACGCTGGTTCAGAAATCCAGCGACTTGAGTTCAATCCCTAAGCGAGCCTGACAAAACCCGTACGTCTCATATGTTCCAAGTCTTGCGATTTTTAAATGCGGCAATGTAAATCGCCACTACGAGACAAAGCACAAATCTTTCGAGCAAACAAACCCTCTCAAATCCGAACTGAGGGCACAGAAAAGACATGATCGAAGAGCCCAATATGATCGATCCACCAGAATCCTAACACATCATTCACTGCCCAACCACGTGCTAACGAATGTTCCCTTAGAGTTGCTTGGATTTTGGGTCATGTTGTATTTTAACTCACTCATGGATGTAATATTGAATAAGAATTGAACTGCTGATGCTGGAACATGGAACACCTGAACGGAGCGAAATAGTTACACAGAATTTCAATGTGAAAAGGCTGCCACAAGGCAGAGAGGCCTTCTCAGAAAGGTCATGAGACAAAGAGAATCTGTAGGCCTTCTTTGAAGAATGAACCAGGCTCCTCTGAAAAGGTAAAAGAAAGGACAAGACAACTGTTGTCACAGGAGAACAGTCAGCAGTGTGAAAATCGGTCAGTCTCGGTACCAAGAAAGGCAAAGCAACTGTTGTCACAGTCAACAGTGTGTCGTCTGCCACGGTAGTGTGAGTCTGCCGGCTTGCTTGGGCCAGCTTGAGTTTTTAAAAAAAAAAGTGTTTTGAAGTTAGTGACAAAGGAAAGTTACATGCTGTGCACTTATTCAGAAAACACCTTCATTACACCACATGTTAAATGTCAGTTAAGTGGTTCGTTTAAGGGTTAGCAGCAAGATGGTTATTGTTTATTTCTCTTTCTCTTTCTCTTTCTCTTTCTCTTTCTCTTTCTCTTTCTCTTTCTCTATCTATCTATCTATCTATCTATCTATCTATCAATCAATATATTTGTCACTGCAATCTAACTGACCCTCAATGAAGTTGTGAATGAAACAAATAAGCCATATGATACAGGGAACATATACATGTTAGAACCAGTAGCACAGCTGTATGAGCAGCAGACACATCAGCTGGACACATCACTAGTCAGACGAGTTTGAGACCACCAGCGAGAATGTTTTCAAGGATTTTGAGATTCATTAGAGTGGCAGTTTTAGTTCATTCTGTTCTGTTCACACATCCTTAACTTTCTGTCGTTCAATGCTTTGGCTAAAGTTGTCTGACTCGAGCAATGCTGGAATCATATCAGCCTCACCTTTACCATGACATACAGAATCCCTACATGCTCTCACTTTTATTCCTTCCAAATGTTTTCTTTATTTCTAGCTTTTTATTAGGCCATGAGCACCGGAGGGGCTGTTTTTGGCATGTTATTATAATTTTTAGCGGACTCACTTGTTTTCGAGGCATTGGTGACATTAGGAAACTAAAGAAATATTTCACATGAATCACACTTAGGTGTGGTTGGATAGCTCAATAGCGTCCCTGAACGCAGGCGTTTGCCAGAATGATGTTCGTGAACCGCTTGGCAACATTTTGGAATGTATTGTGTTTTTGCCTTGGGTGTGGCCAAAGGACTCCCGCTGTACTCCCTTCCATTCCTAACTGAGTTCATCGCTATTTTTGCCACCATCGCTATTTGTGGCTCCTGACTTGTTTTAGATATGTCATGAGATTTTTGCCCACATATCAGTTTGCACCTGCACCTGAATCCAAACTGAATTGAAAGGGGAAATGACACATTGATGCTTTGAAAGATATTCCACGAACTTGCATTTCCTGACGCTACTCCTGGTCACACGTATTTGCTTTAGTGATGTATAGTTATACAATGATTCACATTGCATTTCATGTGCAATTAATTCAGAGATGCCTGATTGGTGAGCTGGCCTTAATTTAGTAAGCTTGTTTGGTCAGAAAATACATTCAGCTACAACATTTCATCACAAGTGCTGTGTGTTACATTTGGTTGGGTCTAAAGAGGCTAAAGTGTGAATTTGAGTGTGTGTGGCGTGCGTGCGTGCACAACCTGTATAGTCATGCACACCCATAGAAAGTCATGTGTGAGTGTGTGTGTGTGTGTGTGTGTGTGTGTGTGTGTGTGTGTGTGTGTGTGTGTGTGTGTGTGTGTGTGTGTGTGTGTGTGTGTGTGTGTGTGGACAGTACATTTGTCAGGATTGTACAATTCATGTTTAAGCAGCTGATGTGATCACCAAAAGTTTGCCAGTAGAATATCCAAAATGGTCACAAAGGAAAGGTCTGGATTTGCACAAGACACCTGGGGTCAGGAAGCAAACTGAGGTGTGAGTGACCTGCAATTAATCATAGTATGGGAATGGGGGAGGCCATTGAGATCCATCTCAGTCAGAGAAACCAGATTATCATACAGAACAACAAAAGGTTGCCAGACCTGCTTGCATTACAAGCCTAGCTCATTTACATTAGAAGCCTAGGAGGTGTCTAAGAACACTAAATATGGCTAGAATTGGAGATGCTTGTGGTTCAGTCCTACACCGCTGAATCCGGAGTATGTTGCTTCGTCACTGCACTTTACTGGAATAAAGATGACTATCAGAATCAAAGAAACTCCCTTCATTTCTTACAATCAGGATGTTGTCGGATCGGATGATGTTACTGGTAAAGCTCTGCTATGACAACAATCCTGCTCTATAATGCAGTCCTGCCTGCTTATCATTCCATTTCCCTGGATTAACTAGTACATATACTTAACACACATATGAGATAATACTTTAGCATTCAAGCCAAAATGACACCTTATGGGACTTCATCTTTCCGTACACAACATGAAGTTCAGGATGGGTTCCGGTGTCTGTGCGTGTTTTTATCCTATCTAGGCATTATAAAGGCATTAAGCATGCACAAAGAAATGAAAACAACTAGAACCAGTGACCATAACTCAGCAGTCTGGCCACTGAAGCTCTAAACGGAAGTGCATGCCTAAGCAGCAGACATATTCCCAGGGCGTGGGTTTGTTTTCATTCACAGGAAATGAGAGTAGACCTTAACTCCTGCGTTGCTGTTCAACAGGGGGACTCGTTGCGTTTCTGAAATAATTTTTACTTTTAAACTTTCCTGGTTACTTTCTATTCATGCATATGTTTACTTTCAATTCATTGACCTCGACTGAAAACCACTTTGCTGCTGCTGCTCCGGCTGTTTTAAAATGTACTATACAAATAAAGTGACTTGACTTGATACATATTGCAGGTAAATAAAGTAATTTGATGTCAAAATACACAACAGCCTCAAAATATCTTTACATTGGTGAGATAAAGCTTTTTGGAGTGTTGTGTTACAGTAAGAATCCATAGTAAGACATTACAGTACAGTAAAGAATCCACAGTAAGATTAAAAAAAACATTACATTAGCAAAGAGATTCTATCTTTCTTTTACCTTTTTCTGTTGCACTTGCAGAAACTTGAGTAAAGCAGACTGTCTCCAGTGGCGTCAGCTGCACTTCACCTGAAATGAGAAGTAAAAGAGCATTATAAAGAAGTAATGAACATCATATGGACGAGCATGGCGTGGCATGTCTAGTGTCTTGTAGGCAGTTTTAGGAAATAGCAAGTCACGGCTAAAAATAACTCATAACAAACCTGGTTACGGGGAAGCTGGAGAACTACAGATGGCTTTTCTAAAGGCATATTTGTCCATACAGACAGTCATGGGTTTTTAACTGTTAACATACCTCCGTTGGGGTTGCATGGTTCCAGAAACGCACCTGTGGCCAAAGCAAAATAATGATTTCACAATAACAAAAGCTTAAGCATAAGCATAACAATAAATACAAGTGAATAAGCAAAAGCATTATTGACTATAGGTCTACCTATCTTAAATATGCCTATCATGACATGAATAAGCAAAAGCATTATTGACTATAGGTCTACCGATCTTAAATAGGCCTATCATGACATGAAATGAATACGATGCCCTGATCAATTAGCCTTGCATATTTACATAGACTGTTTCTGTCATCCTTCAATGCAGGAGGTGATGAGCATGAGCATGTGCTGTGTGTATTGCAAAATATATAATAATAAGACTTTCATTTTATATAGCGCTTTTCTAGGTACTCAAATATGCTTTGAGATATGATGTGAAAACAAATCAACTACTGGATAGCCCAGTTGTTTTCCCCTAACGGTGGGCAGTGGTGGTTACCGGTCTCTCTTTGGTCGCCAAGGTCCTGATCACAGCTGCCAGTCTCCAAAAGGATTGGATTGCTCAAGAGGGCAGCGAGGACAATGTCCGCATCTTAAAACCAACAAGCACAAAACAAGCCACTTATTCCCAATAACGTGAAAGCCACAGCGTGTAAGGTGAGATGAAGAATACAGAAAGTCAGCCGTATTCAGTACTACTGAGTGGGAAAAACATAAAGAATGTTTCTTGTTAAACCATCTCCAAGGTACCAAGATAATATAACTTACCTTCCACATTATTGTCTATCAGGTCGGTGTTCCAAGACTCCCAAAAGTTGCCTAACGCTGGGTAGACAGGGACAGAGTACAGTTGGAATAGAGTGACAGTTTGAACACCCTAAAGAATTTACTTTCACGGCAAGGCTGAACTGTGATTTTTGTTCTGCAAAATAATTTTGAAAGAGGATGTTTTGATGGTGGGTAACAGGTTCCATAAAATACTGTAATGTGGTTTATATGCAGTGCAGTTAATTATCTGCAAAATATGGTAACCACACAGTAGAATCCCATTGTCTCAATGGTGTCAGGCCTAGAATATTACAAATCTATCACACCACAAAACAGTCATATGCAGATAATATTTGTGAAGATTTTTTTTTTTTTGTATATTTGTAATATTTCAGCTGTCTGCCAATAATTGTAATATTCTAACATGAAGGTTATAGTAGTTTTCCAATATTACAGGTGCATTTCAACTGTGAATGATATGGGTACAGTTGGAACAAAAACACTCATTGTATTTATTAATTAATTGTGGAAAATATGAATTACTTACAGATATTATTGATCATCACTTTTTTAGTAGACAAGCAAAATAAATAATATATGAAAAAAATCAGGTTTTCAGGTACTAGATTTTGTGTGGTAATGCAAAAAGTGTACCTAATGTACTCGGTCTACCCTATGACAACTATCACTTAAGCAACATTAAAACAATATACTTTACTATATATACTTAACTACTGTACTATACTGCTCTGTAGGTCCGCCCTATTTTTAAGTTTGGAACCCATAGGGGTACTGTCAGTATTTACCTTAACCAAAAAAAGAACATATTTTCTTTCTTGTAAAAGAAGCTGATTTTATTTTTTTTATCAGCCTATGCTTTGTAAACTGTGGTGTTGTTCATTTTCATTCTTCTTAAAAAAAAAAACACTGAGCAGAGAGCAGGTTTAATCCTTTAAACCTGGTCTCCTCATTTTCTGAAGATACATTGTGCTGTTGACTTGCAGAATACGCCATCTTATTTATGTCTCTTTTCTGTTGTCTTCATTTGCACATTTGGCATTGAGTAAAAGTATACATGAGAAGTAACTTTTTTTGAAAGTTTCTTTTGAAATGTATTTGAATATGCTCGTGAGCTCCACACTTATTGAATATGTCCTAATTTGCATAGGCAGAAACACATTTCATATGTATGACAAATACATCGGCCCAATCATCATCCAATCATCCTACTGCAAATGGGTTCTGCTTTCAGACTGGCCTCTAACCTGAAAACTGCCTGGCTTGGTCGTACCTGCCAGGTGTATGGTGTTTCTGCCTATGCAAACTAGGACATATAATAATTAAGAAATAATAATAATGAAGACCTTTGTCAGGTTTTTAATGGCACACACAACACCCTGGAACACACACGTGCATATATGGAGGCGACACAGGACACACACACATACACACACACATACACGCAGGCCTGAGGTCACAGTGAATTTATTTTCTTCTTTTTTTCCCATTCTGGACCGTCCTTCCACAAGGACCCCCCAGGAGCAGTGGGCAGCTTGGAGCGCCCGGGGACCAGGTGAAGTCCATATTTGGTCAGGGATGGACATGGTTCTGTTATTTTGCATGTTTTTTTTCTTAGTGGAGAAAACCCCTTGTGAACACCTAGGAGATAGCCCACCTGAGCACTGAAGGTCTGGGGAGGACCTGCCCCCCAGAGCCAACAGCGGAACCCATGACCTATTCAATAAGTGTGGAGCTCATGTGCATATTCGTATTCATTTCAAAGAAACTTGTAGTACAAAAAAGTTACTTTTCATGTATACGTTTACAAGGTTAAGTTGTATTGTGGAGTAAAGGAAAATATTAAGCCTATTGGGGTTTATTTTGGGCATATTCGACATAGCTCATTTGCATATTAAAATTAATTTTCAAAGAAACTTGTAATGCAAAAAAATGTACTTCTCATGGGTACTTTCATTGTGTAAAGTTTCATGTTGATAGGAGTTTTTGGGGTGTATTGTTGCCTGGCATTATAATAAGCACACATCTCGGATTGATGAGAATTAAACATATTTCAACTAGGATTTCTTAGGTCTTTTAGTATGTTGTTACTAACTATGTTAGACACCTCAAAGAAATTATCTATGCTGAAAAATCTTTGGCACCAAAATGAGTTACTTTTCCTGGACTAATAGACACAGGCTGCTGCGGCGCACATTGGAGCGGCGCTAGGAGGCTTGGTATTCCCCCTTAACTTCCGCTAGTCTACCATCATTAGTTCACAGCGCAAAAACTCGGTATTTCGAACGCCATGGTAAATGTTTTGATGTATATGTGAAGTGCCCTTAGATGTCTTGAAATGAACTTTTAGGTCACATGTATTATTTTATTATGCGTGTATTGGTCCACACCAGTGTTTACCAAACTGGGCTACGCAGACCCCCCAGGGGTACGCAAAGGTACGTAGGGTGTACGCGGGGACAACATTTTATCTGCATTTTCAAAGTGAAACAGGCCATTACATGTATGTATAAAACAATGTTTGCATGATGTTATTACATGGAGTAAGTTAATGTATAAAATGTATTGGGTTTGAAGATATTTTATAGAATAATCATCATTAACATTAGTTGGCATGGAATGCACCCTAAATTATAGAATCATCCATACATTGTAGTGTTCAGCCAAATAATATACTGCCAAAAATAGCTACAGCAGGAAGGTAAGTCAAAACCGAGGCAGAACGGTCAGCTCGTCAGAATTCCACTGGCTGATGCCCTGAGTAGAGAAGCGGGAGCTCATTCCGGTTGCTGCACGAAAACGGATAAATGTTTTAAAAGAGTTAATCCCCGGTCCAGAGAGACACCAACCGCTATCAGTAGAACGCCTACAATCGAGGATGCACCTGCCGACAGCAACCAACGCTAAAGTGCAAAATAGCTTTTAAGAAAAGTTACCTCTATCGCAGGTGCTGGGGCCCTCCATGTCATTTGAATAGTTTTCTTTGGGTTAAAGTTTTAATTTGTGGAAAGGGACGAGCAACTTCAACTAACATATTTTCATAATGTATGCAAAAGAAAGCAGATGGGTGTAAACAGAAGATAGACAGAGTGCTGCTGCGCACATTGGGCTTGGAGGCTTGGTTTTCCCCTTTCACCGCCAATAACCCACCATCATGACATTTGTTCACAACGCACAAACTCGGTACTTCGAACAGCATGATAAATACGTTTTCATCACGGTTCTTATCTTATCATAAAAATATGTTTTGTTTTCAATTAAATCACAATTCTCCTTATTTTCAAGCACATAAGTATTAATCAGTTTCCAGTCATCATCTCTCATCACTTGCAAAAGTGCAAAATAGCTTTAAAGTTACCTATATCGCAGGTGCTGGGGCCCTCCATGTCATTGTAATAATTTTCTTTGCGTTAGAGTTTTCATTTAAAGAAAAAGATGCTCCACAGCGTGAGTAATCAAACGACCTCCATGTTGCTGGGTGTGCTTGTTAAGTGCGACAGGGAATGAGTACTATGTCCTCAATTGACCAGCCTCGGTATTGCTGGCGGTTTCACTTTCACTTTAAGGCTGCATGTGTCGCTTCACAATTTGTTTGCGTATACCTCAGCGCACCCATGTTACATTATAAGCAAACACCATTACAGCCATTGAACGATGACATCTTAATTAAATAGCTTCACTAACGGGAAATGATTAGGATTATCAAGGTATATGAAGCTAGTTCTTCCAGTGATGCCAGTGAAACCGGTATTATCAAATTATTAAATCCCTACATTCTGATGGGAAAAAAACTGCCAACTGGTAAGAAAGATTATACCCCAGTGAAAGAAGAGCTATATTCAACAATTACCCCCACGGGACCACTGGAATAGATACCTTTCAGACAAGTCCACCCCAGGCATTAGACTGAAAATGTACATTAATTCAAAGGAGACCAGAATCTATTCAAGACACAGATCAGCTCCTTATGCTTTAAAGCTGATTGTTCCTTACATAGCAACATGTCTGTTTTACAGATCTGGCCACCGTTTCAGTTACTTCACCAATTTGTTTGTTGACGCCTCACCCCTTTCCAGCATCTAACCAAAAAAAATATAACACAACAAAGGGAATGATGTAGTCCCACACCACACACTAAGGGGCGGCAACTGGAGTTTTGTTTCGTTTGACTTTGCCTGAGGAGCTTTTGCTTTACATAATACTACCAACACCGACTCTTGGAAATGGCAGCATTTACAAGAAATGCCTCCAACAGTGCATGCCATGGGAGAGCAGTTATTAAAATAATAGGTAGGCTTGGAAGTCCTCCTACACTGCAAAAAATGCTTTTCTAACCTAGTGTTATTACTCTTATATTGAGATGAAAAATCTAGTTGGTCTTGTTTCTAACTAAATTGTACTTATTGTACTAAATTGTACTAAATTGTACTTATTTTAAGAAATCTTAACAAGCCAAATTTGCTTAACGCACTGGCAGCCAAATTTGCTTGTTTTCTTGCTTGCAAAATCCTGCTTAAATATGTAATGATTTGTCTTAAATCTAGAGGGGCATTTTTTGCAGTGTACAGTTCCTTTTTCTTTTCTGTCCGCTGCAGACGTGAGTGTATATTTGGCGTATGTTTTTCATCATGCTGATTATATGCCATGTACATTGTCCTTTAGTGTTAGAAAGACACTTCTCAATCATATCTGTTATGATCAAATGTAAAATGTATTTTTGTAAATGTAGTAGAGTAAATGGAGTGTAGTCATTACTCTTATTTAGTGATCAACCCATTAATAAAACATTTATAACACACACACACACAAAACACATACATTAATAATTGACATATTCATTTATGTGTTTTGTGTGTGTGTGTGTTATAAATGTTTTATTAATGGGTTGATCACTCAATAAGAGTAATGAAGTCATGTTCCTGTCCCAGTAGGCTACTCAATATGAAGGGATGATCTAGCTGAGGTGATTGGGGAAGGTGAATCTGTGACACTTGTTACATTAGAATGTGTATTATTCTGAATGTTTGTTCATTGGTATGATGGTAATGTACATGTTAAGTACATGGTTGGTTTGTGAAGGTGTGTTGTGGTATCAATTTCTCTGAGATTATCATTTCGCTCTGAGTGAATAAACCTGGTGATGCTCCTCTCTGAGTTATTTCACACCTAACTCAAACAAGTGAAAGTGACTCTATGGCAGAGGTGGTGTGGACACATACACTCTGAATTCCACCTCTGCATTTGATCCATCCAGGGAAGTGACACACACAGCACCCAGTGACACACACACACACACAGTGAAGCGAAGTTACACTAACTAGGAGCAGTGAGCTGTCTTTGGCGAGCAGTGATCGGGGTTAGGTGCCTTGCTCAAGGGCACTTCAGCCGTGGATGTGGGCATGGGAGAGCAGTGCTCTACCAGTTCCTCTGCCCACATTTTACCTACGGGTCGGGGATCGAACCGGTCACACTTCGGTTTCCAGCCTGAAACCCTAACCAGTAGGCCACGGCTGCCCTCAAGAGAGTCTTTGATACATCAAGAGAGTTAAAGTAACACACTTTCAAGCGGGCCAAGAAGCAACAGACCACATGCGCTTTGGATGCAATGAGGACTAACATGTTGAAGTTTGTGAAGTGAAGTGAAAGTGACTCTATGGCAGAGGTGGTGTAGATACACACACTCTGAATTCCACCTCTGCATTTGACCCATGAAGTGACATACACAGAACCCAGTGAACACACACACAGTGAAGTGAAGTTACACTAACCCGGAGCAGTGAGCTGCCTTTGGCGGCGCCCGGGGAGCAGTGGGTTAGGTGCCTTGCTCAATGTGGGCATGGGAGAGCAGTGGTCTACCCCTAACCAGTAGGCCACGGCTGCCCCTAATTTTATGCACAAACACGTTCAAAACTAGGTCAAAGCACCACACGTGGTGTTGCCGCACATTAGAAACTTTACGTCTGGCATGGGAGTTTGAAATTGCAAAAGAGAGAAAATAATTTTCGAGTCAGAGGGCATCCAAGCAACTTTCACTTTCCAAGCAACTTTCACTTAATAGTTCCCTAAGGTTTTTAGCAGATTATGTTGAACGTCAAGGCCCTGGAGACAAACTTGCTGCAACTTGCTGAAATATATTACTTTTGCTCTATGTTTGCAAAGTTTGTTCACCTTAGTTTCGAAGGCCCATGCATCATCGGTGCCTGTTAGGCAGCCATCGAGAACATTAGAAGGCAAGCAAACACAGAGAGAGAGAAGAGAGGAAATAAATGTAACTATTTAAGTTACTTCCTATTCCTAAAAGTAATGCATCTCATTAGATGTGCAAAAAGACTAAGCTAAAAATGAGAGCACATGCAGCCAAAGGGGATGGATGCAGAGGAAATAAAATAAAAATAAAAAATAGAAAAGTTATCCTGCTGTTCATACATTTGGTTGTATAGACCAGAAATGATTGCCAGATTAATGAAAGGTAAGCCAGTTATGTGAAGGCCTTCACACTCTCATAATCATACTCTTGAATCACAATTTTATATTTAACACACATTCTTCCACCAGCTAAAAACAAATAAAGAAAGACAGAAAGAAACAAGAACAGACAGACAGAAAGAGACAAAGAAAGTCAGACAGAAAGAAAAAAAAAAGAGAAAGAATGTCAGAAAAAAAGACCCAATACAAAAGAAATAACGTGAATCCGGCCCTTTCTCGGTCTCAACCCTTAAAACCGAAGACAAAGCCAACAGATACCCAACATGACTCACAGGAGATCCCGGGGCATTCCAAACTGGAGACAGCTTCCTGGTGCAGCACAGATTGCAAAATCCCCTGGCAGGCATCCCACCTTTGCCACATAGGTAGCGCCATCCTCCGTGCCAGATCTTCACGGTCTTGTTCGCTGGCACACCTCTCCCAGAGGGAGTGCGCTTCTTCGCTGGGGGACAGGTAGTGGTAGCTGGGAAAGACCTGCGCCTCCAACATCTTCTGGAACAAGGTGCAGAGCTCCGCAGGCGAAGACACCTGCAGCACCCATCTCACCTGGTCCAGCACCCAGTCAAAGGTTACCCTCGCGCTGTCCTCAGACATGTTGTGAAGGGACTTGGAAGGTTCCCCTGCTCCTCAGCAAAACAACCAATTCTCTAGGATGTAACGCTACATTGCTGTAGCCACAAGACCACTTTGTAGCCAAAATTGTAAACTTAAATGTTTTTTTTTGCTTTTTTTTATTATTATTAATAATAATAAATAAAAAGTGCAAGTTACTCAAGTCTAGTCGTGGGGCTGTATGTTGCTGCCTCCGAGATCAAGAGAAGTCCATAGAATGAGGCAGAAGGCTGGGATCCACCTACCCTTTAACCAGGGGAAGTGAAGTTTCACATGTCCCTTTCAATAAATAAAAAAAAGAATCCAAAGAAATACTGATACATCCTGCCTGGTCTAAATCCACATTCACTTCACTTTTTCACCCTAGATCAAGAGAGAGCAGAAGTTGCTCCCCAACAAATTTCGGGTAGTCTGGGAAACAATCTGTGGCAATATTCTGGAGAATTTGCCCATGTGCGTCAAAATGCAAGGTCATCTTATAATTAGGAAAACCCAGAAGAGCTTGAATAAATACAAATACAAACAATAAGAAACTATAAAATAAGTAAATAATAATAATTCATATATAATTATGAAGGAAATCTTGATCATGTTCATGTCATAATATAAATCCTGAAAAAACCTGTGATGATCCTACCCACACAGATGCAATGGTTAATAAATACAAACAGTAGCTATGACAACAGTGATAATACATGCCGGAGTAAAAGCAGAAACTGAATGGATACCAGATATGTTGAAAGTCACACCATCACCCTCGAAATCGGATTATTTTATTGAGTTAATATGTAGAACACAAATCCTAAAGACTTAAGACGATCATGTTGACACTGTCAGTCAGGTTACAGACAGTAGCAGACCTTTCATTTTGAGTAACAAATAAAGTCAAAGTCAAAGTGTGTTTATTATTGCATGTACCAAATTGCTTCAGCACAGCAAAATTCTTACGACTTGGCAAGCATCATTCATCTACGCAGTAGACGTCATACATATAACATATAGCAAAAAACAACATAAAACTCTATAACACTATGACAATAAAACATATACAATGTAACATTAACATACAACAATTTAAAGAACAACATATATCTCTGTAACACTATGACATTATAACAATATAACATATAACATTAACATTCAACAATTAAGAGTACAGTAGAAGGGCTAGCAGCAGTTTAAGTGTGAATTGAGAATAAGTTAAAAAGAAATGTTAAGAATAAGTTAAAAAGTTTTTCAAATTGTGCAAATATATCTATGAAGTGAATTGTATGAGTTGGGGAGTAGGGAGTAAGTAGAGGTGGCAACTGTTCAGTGGGTCAGTGTTTCTGATTCAGAAGCCTTACAGCCAGGGGGAAAAAGCTATTTGTGAGTCTGGTAGTCCGTGTTCGGATGCTCCGGTAGCGTCTACCAGATGGCAGCAATGAGAACAGTCCATAGCCTGGGTGGCTGTTGTCCTTTAAAATCTTTTGTGCTTTCCTCAGGCATCTAGTGTTATAGATGCCTTGCACGGAGGGGAGATGGCTGCCTGTGATACACTCCGCTGTCTTCACCACCCTCTGCAGGGCCTTGTGGTCGGCAGCGGAGCAGCTACCATACCAGGCAGTGATGCAGCCTGAGAGGATGCTATCAATGGTGCAACTGTAAAAGTTTGTTAAAGTTTTTGAAGACATGCCAAACTTCTTGAGCCTCCTCAAGAAGTATAGCCGCTTCTGTGCAGGTTTGACTGCTGAGCCTGCCTGCATGGACCAGGTTAGGTCATCCTTGATGTACACACTGAGGAATTTGAAGTTGGAGACTCTCTCCACTTCAGCTCCCTCGATGTGTATGGGGTCCTGACCCCCCTCTGCAGCTTCCTGAAATCCACGATCATCTCCTTGGTTTTGCAGACGTTGAGAGACAGGTTGTTGTCTTGGCACCATTCTGCCAAGGCCCTAACCTCATCTCTATAGGCGGTCTCATCGTTGTTAGAGATGAGACCCAGGATGGTAGTGTCGTCTGCAAACTTCAGGATGATGTTGGAACTGTGTGTTGCCACACAGTCATGCGTGTACAGGGAGTACAGGAGGGGACTGAGTACGCAGCCCTGGGGGCCCCGGTACTCAGGGTCAGTGAGGAGGTGGTGTGGTTACCCATTCTCACCACCTGGGGTCTGCTCGTCAGGAAGTCCAGGATCCAGTTGCACAGGGGTGTTTTAAGACCCAGGCCCCTGAGCTTGAACAGCATCCTCACATATGTGTTGCTCTTTTCCAGGTGGGAGAGCGTGGTGTGTGTTGCTAGGGCAATGGCATCGTCTGTTGATCGGTTTGGCAGTATGCAAACTGAAAGGGGTCCAGGGTGTTGGGAAGGGTAGAGCAGATGTGGGTTCTGACCAGCCGCTCAAAGCACTTCATAATTGTGGAGGTCAGTGTTACAGGGCGGTAGTCATTCAAGCAGGTTACTGATTTTTTCTTTGGTATGGGGATGATGGTGGCCTGCTTGAAGCAGGTGGGGACTTCAGACAGATGCAGTGATAACTCCACTGTTGACATTTGTCACCCACCCCCCTCCACCCCCAACATATCTTATCACTAATAAACTACTATATTAAAAACAAGAATGGTGTTCACTCCTAAGGAATGTGTTTGTGCTGTACGACCAATGTATCATGTGTATATTTATTTTTTTGCTGGCTTTATGGAATCGGAAACTGCCATCCTCTTGGGCTTATCCAACATAAGGTTCAGTACAACAGGCTACGAATTCCAGTTGTGGAGACACTGGTAGAGTTGTTTCTTTGTAGGACGCTGACTTATTCCTATTCTTTTAAACCACGTCGTCTTATTGTGCTTTAGTAGAGAATGTATGTTTGTCTGCAATGTATTTGTATATGGCATTTATTCTATGTTACGTCTTTTATGTGGACCAAGAGTCTGTTTTAAAAGTTTGACTGATTTAACATCGGTTCTACGTATCAAGTGTGTCGTTTCGCACAATAATATGATCTACGCGAAACCAAGGGTCCAAACGAGCACATAACAGTGCACCCCACACAGTGCACGAGATAGAGTACAAATGGGTGTTTCATTACATCACAATAACATTTTCTCAGGTAACCTCCATGTAAACACTCTCACATGAAAGTGCAAAGTGTGACATCTCAGCAGCATCGGAGGGTCATTACCAGTACCTGCACAGATCAGACATGGCAATGTAAGTAACACATAAATGTATGAATTATGTCATCACATACTCATCATACACCTATCTACCCCCACCACTCATACACTTATCCTACCCCATACACTGCCTGCTAGCATTTACCAGCAATGAAAATAACTGCCACCATAATTTTCTACTTACCCTTGTAATAGTATTTCAATATCAATTTTGTATGCATCATGTATAAACCATGTTATCTTTTTATATATTGTGTAGATTTATCACATGTTTGCTAGCATGATCATTAAGATATGTCTATGATTTTATCTGCCATATTCCTGATTGTTTCCCCTCTCCTTCTTCTCCCACCCCTTCAAGTGCCATGTTAAATCACCACAAATGAAATATCCCCTGAAATACAGGCTTTAATTAATCCACAGGTGACCTCGTTATCTGCAAACGTACAGCGAGATCACAGTTGGCCATTTAGTTTGATGCAGAGCATTTGCAGCAACCAAATTGGATGTTGAAATCAAGACTATCAGAGAACTGTTATAGAAGAAAAACGAGAAAAACTAAAAACGACTGAGCATATTAAATAGCTGCATAGACACTAGGATCACCCCATTAGTACGGACCTGTGAGCTTGGCTAGCATAGATATCCGATCAAGAAACACGCATAATAATAATAATAATAATAATTTTAAAAACTTAGCGACAGCAAAAACGCAACAGCATTGCAAAGCATTCACTGAGCAATCACACAAGACAAACCTAAAAAAGGTATTTATCACTTACATAATTTATTTTTTGTAAATTAAAGACAAATCATTTAGGACGTACACATATACAAAAATTATTTAAAAAATATTTCCTTATACAATTTGTAGACTAGAGTACGTAGATCAGTTTGATTACATCGGTAGTGCTGAAATCTTAATCTTGAAAACGGCATGCTAGAGCTAAATGCCGAGAGCGACAGAGAGATTTCCCGAGAGCTTCGCTGAAATCAAGTCAGACATCACAGCGCCTGAACCAGGGATGAGTCTGCCTACATTGATCCAAGCAGCAGCTACGTATGACGTTTGTGCGTTCGCAAAGAGCAAAGATCTCGCTCACTTAATGTGGACAGCGGGCAGGGAAGCCATTAAGATGCTCCTCGTTCCCATCCTTCCTCTTCTCATCTTACAATGCATGTAAAGAGTTCCTCAGGGAGTACCTTAAGCAACTTCAGGCCGACTTACATTATATAAATATGTTATTAGAAGGCTAATCTGAATTATCTCCTGGTATACTGACATGTGAGGCACAGAAGTCCTTGATCCCTGTAAGAGAACGAGAAGGACAAATGGATTAGTGAGGTAAGCCATGACTCAATTCAGAACTGTTCCACAGGATGCTTTCTGTGCTAGAAAGTAAGGAGATCATTCAGTTCAAGGAATCTCCATTTCTTAATGCACACCCAACATTTTTATTCCACCACTTCTCTTTTCGCAGGAGCGAAAAAGAGGAATAGACGATTCCTCTCACCGCAGACATTCATGGATTAAATGTTTATTTTAATCCGTCACAGGCTTGAAAGATGTAGTGGTGATGTGTCTACGCACATAATTTAGCCATGCTTCATTTTCTATATCTTGGGTGACTCAACCAGGTAGCTTCATGGCAAGGTGAGAGGTTATTTTGTGTGCAGGACCGACAATGTGCTTGTTAAGAGGCCATGACTTGGCTGTGACACTGCCGTCGGCTTTGAATTGTTTTTGAATTTGCATATCAAACAATGCCACACGCAAATAACTAAATATGGCCCTGCAACCTGACCTGACCTGCCACTGGTCTGACTGGTTCTGAGGCTGACCCTAGGCAGACTAAGGGTTTAAGTTCTGAGGCTGACCCTTGCAGAGGGCTTAAGTGTCTGGCACAGCGCAGATGCGTACGTGCGCGTTCGTGTCTCCAATGTATTCTAGCGTTGCTATAGCGTCTCTCAGCAGCACACAAGCTTAATCACAGTGGGTGAAATTATACCTCTACGCCAGGTGAATCTACGGCAAAGACTATTATTTTTATAGGTCTATAGATGTATCTGCCCCTTCATAACTATTTACTCCTCTATCGACATAGCAATAGCTATGACATACCACTGCGGGTAATCTAATTACCTATGATTCACTGAAGAATGAAAGAAACTAAACGCTCATTTTATCGGTAGTTTTATACGAAGGGCGCAAACAAACGAATTAAATGATGTGCATCTGTACTGCAAGTCGCCTTTGGATGAAAGCGTCTGCTAATTGCATAAATAGCATAAATGGAGTGAGCCAGTGCTTTAAAAGTTGTATGCACATGCACAGTCAATGTGCACATGTCTGCACAGACACAACATTTTGGTGCTGTGCGGAGAGTCGGCGCGGGTGAATTCTAGTCTGTATGCAATAAAGATCTTCACAAGGCAATGCTGGCAATAAATGGTAAATACAGCAAATGGAATGATGGTACAATCTGCAGACCTAAGTCCAGGCAAACACTGAGCTGGTAAAAACAGGTGCCAGAGAACCATATAACCCGCCTGATATCAAAGAGTAATCAACTGTGTGGGTAGGATTGGACGTGTTTGGCACACCAACCACTCACCTTTCCCTACAAGGCCGTGCCATCAGATGAATTTGGTGCTTGCGTAATCTCAGTGAAACTACTTCTTCATTATTATAAATCTGACAGAGTGCTTCTATTTATTAAGTGCCATTCTAGGCCTGTCCACCTTTTGGTGTAGACTAGTGGCCTGGACTTACTCTGGACTATGTTGCCATAAGCGATGGCCGCTGGGGAGTCGGGCACTTCGGTAAGGAACGATTTCCCCTCGTCACAGCTTCTCCCTGCAGAGGCATGAAGCAAAGGGTTAATTGTGAGTACTTTCGGCCAAAGAGGAAGCAAAGCTTTGGCTTTAGTTTGATAAAAAAAACATTCAAACAGGTCGGACTGTGGCTGGTTATGCCCTTGTGACCAAAGGAATGGGGAAACACCGTATCTGGCGAACAAGAACCAAACACCAAACAGAGATCAGAGCCAGAATAAGTCACAGATAAACAATGTGCACGTGATAAAGCAGGTTTTTTTCTAACCAAAAGCCCAACAGACCATATCTGTGTTCTGCCATGTTGCTCAGATAACACAGACTATCTGGATGCTACAAGAGAACTTCTCATGGAACTTCTCATGGAGCAGAGCTGTAAAATCTTCTTGACTTTTGAGTCTAATTTTCTTGTAGATGATTTTCCTGTTTAAAAATAAAAGGCTACACTGGGCTGTGCTATGTGAGGACATTTGTGAAATGATTGGATAATGAGTCAAAAGTTATTTACAGTCATGGAGTGTGTCATTGTCAGTGGATAAGAAGTGATAACTTTCGAGTAAGAAATGGCAGACGTTGAATGAGACATTCACACTCATATCAAACTATTGAGAAATCTGACACATGCACTGGCTGCACGCGACAAAACCTGACCCATACAATTACAAGGTGTCCTCGAGCAAACTTTTCTGGTCAAACTGGTCTTGGTGAATGAGTGAATGTAAGTGTGCATTCTTAAAGCGGCTACTGTAGTCTCGTACATGTTTATACAGGTAGAGGTTTCGGGAGCATCAGCTTGTTTTATGTTTTAGTACGGACTACAGACAGAGATGCAGGCACAGTGTGTGTGTGTGTGTGTGTGTGTGCAAGTGCATGTGTGTGTGTGCGTGTGTGTACAGGTAGAGGCTTTTCGGAGCATCAGCTTGTGTTGACTATAGACTACGATGCAGACACAGATGCAGGCACAGTTGAGTGTGAAAGTGAGCAGACCAACCGCGTCACACCACAGCTGTTTTACATTCTCTTCAAGCTCTGAACTAAACCTCTGATTTCACTACACGCTGAAACAGTTCAGCCATTGCCCTTCAGGCGAGGTTGCATATCATAGAAGGTGTGTGTTACAGCGAGCAGACCAGCAGACACAGGCTCAGTGCTGTACCTATTCGAGGGTCCAGTGGCACCTTTCCCAAAAGAGGAAGATTCAACTCTTCGCACATCCTCTCGGCTCCGCCTGTAGATGGGGGGAAGATCTGGGAAGTGTTCTGAAAAGAGAGATGGAGACATTTCAATTTAAATGACAAAGTCAAAGTAAAAGAGCACAAACTAATTTGATTAAACACTAAAAGGTCTATATCCTTCGTCCGGGATATTTTTATTTTTGAGTTTTCGTCTTAGAGACATAAAAAGAACAACCACGGAAACATTGAACCCTTTTCTAATATTATTGCTGAGGTCTTCTAGAATAGAATCATATATTCCATTTGTGCATCAATGTTTTTGGTTAAGCAAAATGTACAAAAACATCAATGAAAGACAGACAACTTAGAAAAGTCTAAAAGGCCTTGGACCTTAGAGTGTTAAACACCATTCAACTCCATTCCAATCCATTCAACGGTGTGGATATGTAAGGCTGGGAAGAGTGCGACTGCACCAAATGAAACGACATGTGTTCTCATTTAATTGTTGCAATGCACACATTCACACATCTTGTGGCAAATGATAAGTGTCATAATATATCAGCCTAAAGGTCAAATTACAGTGTCGCTGGAGAAAACTGAAGGGGATCTAGTGACGGTGCAGTACCTGTGTGCCTTCATAGTCTGTTGTTGTCGCTGTTGACAAAACTGTCTCAGAACAGAACGTTTGATATCTATGGCAGCTCAGCTACCTAGTTAACTAGTTGAAGTCCTATTGGACACAGAAGATGAGCCTTACACCCCCCACTATTAATCATTCATCAAATAATGTTATGAAATATGAACCTCACAGCTAGCACTGCAAGATACTAAAGTGTGCAATTCAACAAACTATCTATAAAGTCTCTCGTAGGCAGACTATCCAAATTAAGCAACACACCATAGTTGCCTGGACTATAAATTGGCTTCAAGGGGTGCAACCAGAGATTTTAAAGACAGCTGAATGGCACATTAATAACCATGCTGAGTTCAGTAGAAGTCAGTCACATCTCCTCACATCCTTCCCTCTTCCTTGAGCGGTCCTAGTCATGTCCTCCCCGAGAGAGGCACGTCCGGCAAAACAGATGCCATCTTTAATGCCAGCACATTTCAATCAAACCAAAAGCTACCTTGATAAAAGTTAAGGAAGGGAAGTTAACCTCACTCACACTTCCTGTTTCCACTCATCAGCCTGCCCACATGAAGTGTGAGGACACGTATTCTGGATCCAAACAAGTCAACCCTGACAACAACATCTCTCTGTTTTATGGTCACTATTTAAAGGCACAATATGCAACAATTATGCTTCAGGATTAGGGTTAGGATAAGCAGTTTAACCTTAAAATAACAGCTTAAAAAAAATTGGGGCGCTACATGACTTTTAATATGGAGAATTGCGTAGTTCTGTAGTTTTGCCTGCCGATGCCCGCCGACCTTACTTTGATTACCTTCTGCCGATCTAGTAAGTAGCTTATTTGCCGTCTTGCTTAGTCTTGTGTTGCACATGATTGACGTTTGACTGTGTAAGGACAGTCGTTGAGTAATTAATTTGTCATAATGTCAAAGTCAGCACATTTCAAGAGATTTCGTTAGTTTTAGCTGCTAGCATACCTTTAGCGAATAGCTATTAATCCTTAATGCACCATTAACTTGGTGCTCTAAAACTGGTGGCAGCAGTGCACACAGGTAACAGTAGCGTGAGCTAAAGGTCAGTAGGCCTGTGGTAATGTCATGGAGACCCGTATCTGTGTTGTCTTATCCAGCATCAGCTGGTTCCAGGAAGGATCTGAGCGTTGGGTGAGGGCCAGGCCTGTTCCAGTCAGCTTCTCTCAGTGGTGGCATTTGGGGGCGGGGCAGTGGGACTTGCCTTGCACTTGGGGCACACAAAGCCACTCATGTTCTCCACCACACCGATGATGGGCAGCTTGACCTTCTGACAGAAGCCAATCTCCTTCCTCACGTCCTGAAGCGACACTTCCTGTAGGAGTCCAGGAGGGGAGGGAGAGGGGTGGGTGAATGTGTGAAGGGGGGGGGGGGGGGGAGAGAGAGAAAGAAAGAAATGGAGAGTGAGTTACTCTGTTGTTGAGGAATTTCCTGTCATTTACAACAGGCCCACTTGTAGAGCTAATCAACCAGGAGTAGAAAATGGCTGCTGTTAGACACTCCTGTAGTACCGAGCTACTGCTTTCCCCAAGGCTACAAAATCCTTTAACCACTTGATACGCTAAGCATTAAGTGATGAAGGTCTAGTAAATGATTAGAGTGGAATGATGAAGAGACTCAAAGCAGCATACATAGAGAGATTCATTATTTCTCATAAACGTTTTACAGGAGATAAATAGGTAATTCAATTTTATTTATATAGCGCCAAAACAATAAAATGGTCTCCAAGGTGCTCTACAGAGCCCAGAGCCTGAACCCCCTAAGAGCAAGCACCATGGTGACAGGGGTAAGGAAGGACTCCCTGTTCATCAGGAAGAACCCTGAACCACGGCACATAAGGTAACAACAGAGAAGGCTCAATTCCATGCTCAGACACAAGAGTGGCCACCAATATGTACCCTTGGTAACTTTGCCAAATACATGAACACACTGAATAAACCAATACACTTTGAATATTAAAATTAAAAGGAAGTACACCAGATGATAAATGGAAATGATGTTCTGATATACATTTGTCTTGCATGTCGTATCTGCATGAATGTCTTGACTGCATAAATGGTGTCAATAAAAAATTGATCACAAAAAAACAAATTTAAAAGGAATAAAAAATTAAACAAAAAAAAAGAGGTGAGCTATTGACACAGGGCATATTGTTCTCATACCACTTGCAACAACAGCACATCTCTCATGGAAGAGATAATCACAGAGAGATTAAATGTCTGATGGTCAGAGTTATGATCGTCAGAGGGTATGGGGAAGCGAAAGTGTCTGAGGTCCCCGCTTCCTCCTTGGGCTGATCAACAGTTCATGCCTCGCTGGACATCCTTGCAGTTTTGCATAGTTCCTAGCGATAACATTCTTCTGAGAGAGAGACCGCTCAATCTCACACACACACACACACACACACACACACACACACACACCTGATAGGTGTGACTGGAGACCCTCTGTGTCAACATATGCCCAGAGAATCCTGAATCAATGGCAATAGAACATGGTAAACAAAGCCCCCCCCCGCCCCCCCCCCCCCCCCCCCCATAAAAAAAAACCCCTTCTCTTCCTCTCCGAATGAGAGTTGGCCTCCGTTTGAGTGAACGAGGCGAAAACTGTTTTTGTTTGACGCTCCTTTGTTGTGCAGTGGATTGAGACGCTGACATGGGTGTGAGGCTGTGTGTGTGTGTGTGTGTGTGTGTGTTGTGCGGCGGACTGAGACGCTGACATGGGTGTGAGGCTGTGTGTGTGTGTGTGTGTGTGTGTGTGTGTGTTGTGCGGCGGACTGAGACGCTGAAATGGGTGCGAGGCTGTGTGCTTGGTGAATTCTACATCAGAGACCGCTGGCAGGCCAACATGGCTCTGGCATGACTCCACTATGTCTGATGTACAGCCATTTTGGTCAAACTATTTATTGAGCTGAAATCAAAAGGTACAAAGGTACATTAACAGATGGGGCGGCGTCATTCTGTAATAGATTTAATTGGACAGAATAAAAAAAACAACAGGGTGTTTCCCCTTCATTTAGGGGCTGCCAACTGAGGATCCCAATTCAAGCTGATGTCTTGTATAGCGGCTGTTACATCCCTGAACATTTTCTGTGGCCTGTGTATACCATCCTGTGTTCCGTGTTTTGCAGACAGCCCAGCAAGTCACCCAGGGGCTCGCTCTTGGAAAAGCACAGTCGTTGTTTTGGCTGCCATGACCTTTGCCAAGGACCCTTGGTGCCTGGCCTAGGCCGTTTCAGACCTTGCACCAGCCTCGGAGTGAGAGTCCGAGAGTGAGGCCCAGGATTCTTTGAGGCCTATTTCTGAAGGCCTGTTTGTTTCTATGTTTCTTTACAACTTCGAGCTTTTGTCGTTTCTATTTTCGTTGTCTCGCCGTTTTTCTATTATTCAATATATTTTTTATTTAGTTTAAAGATAATAAATTCTTGATTATTTTTGTGCTATCTGACGTTGTCTGCCAGTTTTCTTATTTCCTCGAACTCGTTTTTGTTTACGTTGCCTGACCCTAGCAGTGAACGTAACAGCGGCTCAAATAAAGAACCAGGGTAACCCCTTATTACAGGCACATTTCAGACAGACAGTCACTCTCACGGACGTCTGTCTCTATCTGTCTGTGTGTGTGTGTGTGTGCGAGTGTGTCTGTGTGTTATTCCTCATTACAGGCACATTACAGACAGACAGTCACTCTCACGGACGTCTGTGTCTATCTGTCTGTCCGTGTGTGTGTGTGTGTGTGTGTGTGTGTGTGTGTGTGTGTGTGTGTGTGTGTGTGTGTGAGTGTGTGTTATTCCTCATTACAGGCACATTAGACAGACAGACAGTCACTCTCACGGACGTCTGTGTCTGTCTGTGTCTTTCTGTGTGTGTGTGTGTGTGTGTGTGTGTGTGTGTGTTTCTGTGTGTTATTCCTCATTACAGGCACATTACAGACAGACAGACAGTCACTCTCACGGACGTCTCACAACAATGGCTGGGCGTGTTGCCAAGTTAACCAAAAGGTCTTGATCAAGTGTAATTCCCCAAACTCATGAGTGTGCTTCCTGATTCTTTCTCTAATGCTAGTATTATTTCAAGTGAGTGTGTGAGTGTGTCTGTGAGTGTGTCTGTGAGTGTGTCTGTGAGTGTGTCTGTGAGTGTGTCTGTGAGTGTGTCTGTGAGTGTGTCTGTGAGTGTGTCTGTGAGTGTGTCTGTGTCTGAGTGAGTGAGTGTGTCTGTGTCTGAGTGAGTGTGTGTGTCTGTGAGTGTGTGTGTCTGTGAGTGTGTCTGGGTGAGTGAGTGTGTCCTTGTGAGTGAGTGTGTCCTTGAGAGTGAGTGTGTCCTTGTGAGTGAGTGTGTCTGTGTGTTTGTGGTTGAGGGAGACAGTAAGAGAATAAGGGCATGATTAAATGCATCACTATCATCTGAATGAGTGTTTTTGTACACATGCTACTACAGCTTGCAGATTGTGTGTGTGTATGTGTGTGTGTGTGTGTGTGTGTGTGTGTGACAGCGTGGAGTGAGGTTGAGTGTGTGTGTGTGTGTGTGTGTGTGACAGCGTGGAGTGAAGCTGAGTGTGTGCGTGTGTGTGTGACAGTGTGGGGTGAGGCTGTGTGTGTGTGTGTGTGTGTGTGTGTGTGTGTGTGTGGTTAATCTGCAGATCTGGCAGACCGAGTCATACACATTAACACTCTGATTAATAGTGGCTGGGCGAAATAAAACATCATTAATAAGGGACAATATGAATTACATGCTCTTAAATGTAATATCTATTTTGAGTAACATTTTTTGTCGAAAAACGAAATAGTAGATTAGACTCTGATGGCAAACAGCGTCAGAGAAATTTCAAAAAGGAGAACTAATAATAAAGGAAGTGCCGAAAGTTTCTGTGTGAGAGTGATTAGGTGAAAACCCATTAATCATCATGAGTCAAATGCTGGGTAAGTAACGCAACAGCAGTGAATCGCTGCATGTATGTTAGGCACAAACTGGGACCTCAAACATGCTACATCATGTATGTTAGGCATAAACTGGGACCTCAAACATGCTACATCATGTATGTTAGGAACAAAACTGGGACCTCAAACATGCTACATCATGTATGTTAGGCATAAACTGGGACCTCAAACATTCTACATCATGTATGTTAGGCATTAACTGGGACCTCAAACATGCTACATCATATATGTGCTGAAGCAAAAAGCTAGCCAAGTCAGACAAACACTTTAACCTACATTTGTACAGAGAGCAAAAGAGCTCCACAAGCAGTTTAAATCCAAATTTGAGCATCACTGTATATGCCCTCTTCTTGAATACAGTGAGAAGTGGCACCTGGAGAGGCATATTGTGGCCACAGTGGAATTTGACAGTCATCTCACAGTGTGTGTGTGTGTGTGTGTGTGAGAATTTGACAGTCATCTCAGAAAAGATCAGCGAAAATATCCATGACCAAATAACCAACGTGTTGATTAATTATGGAATACCAGCAGACTAAATAGTTCTCCCCAGTGATAATTAACTAATTTAAAGTGTGCAATTTAGACCTGCCACTGGGTCCTGTGCCCCGCACACACACACACACTCACACACACACTGAACACGGTGTTGGGACAGACATTCAGTGAGAAGAATGCATAAGAATATATCAAAGATGCGGTGGCTCTTTATAGGCCTATTTATTAACCTATTTTTGTATGTTGGTCAGCCTTAGAATGTTAGTATTACCTCTTATAATGTTAGCATTAGCTTTTAGAATGTTGGTATTAGCTCTTATAATGTTAGCATTAGCTTTTAGAATGTTGGTATTAGCTCTTATAATGTTAGTATTAGTTCTTAATTGTTTGCACCTGGTAAGCCATTCAGAATTTTATCATATCCATGCGTACATGCAGATCAGACCCGATCCATGCATTACTATTCTACAGATATGTAGCCTTGTTTTTGTGCCTCTTGGTGTAATTATGTAAAAGTGTATTTGTGTGTGTGTATGTGTGTGTGTGTGCCCGTGTTGGAAAGGGTTCAATTGCTTAAACATTAAGCCAATATACATTCCCTTTGAAGCAATCCGTAAACCGTAAAAAGCACTGTTTACGGTTTACTATGGCAGTAAGTTAAAAGATAAGACTTCAGATGAGCAACATCTCCATGCCAGGCCTGGCAAATGTCTCCATCCCCACCCCCACTCAACCTCCCTTTGTCACCAGTATAAAGGGTTTGAGACAGGAACAACACTCTCCCCCTACCTTCAGTCTGAATCCACTGATGGTACCAGATTGTCTGTCTGTCTGTGTGTGTGTGTGTGTGTGTCTGTGTGTGTGTGTGTGTGTGTGTGTGTGTGTGTGTGTGTGTGTGTGTGTGTGTGTGTGCGTGTGTGTTAGTGTGAGTGTGTGTTAGTGTGAGTGTGTGTTAGTGTGAGTGTGTGTGTTAGTGTGAGTGTGTGAGTGTGTGAGTGTGTGTGTGTGAGTGTGTGAGTGAGTGTGTGAGTGTGTGAGTGAGTGTGTGAGTGTGTGAGTGTGTGAGTGTGTGTGAGTGTGAGTGTGTGTGAGTGTGTCTGTTAGTGTGAGTGTGTGTGTGAGTGTGTGTGTGTGTTAGTGTGAGTGTGTGTGTGCGTGTGTATTTCACCTGTGGCGTGGTTATGATGACTGCACCGTCTATGCGAGCCTGCCCGAGGTACTGAACTATGGACAGGTGCTCGTCGGAGGTGCCTGGGGGCGTGTCCACGATCAAGTAGTCCAGCTCCCCCCAGTCCACATCCCGCAGGAACTGTTTGATCATCCCTGCAGTGAAGTCAACAAGCTCAGCGTCAGCTATGGCCAGTTAATGCTTAATCCTTCCGGATTAATCAAAACATTTCAGACAATCATTGCATCATCTAATCTGCACTATCACTATCTAATCTGTAATGACTTAAACTAGTCAGCCAAGTTCCTGGTCAAAACAGGCCCTCGTTAAGGAATGCCAAACCCACACGGGCAGGAGATGCGATGTTGTCTTTTGTTAGACGCTCTACTGGCTCTGTACAAGCGCAGGTTTGTTGAGGTCCTGACCCATCACAACCTGAAATACTGGTTCATTATAAATAGTCCTCCATTGCTTATGCTAGAGAAATGTGACTTAATGGCATAATGACCAGGTATGCAACAATAACATGGGGTATGTTGTCATTCTTGCATAACAACATACTGGATCTCATTTTAGTCTGCTGATTGGAAAAAAAACTGCCCCAGAAAGCCCCAGAACCTGTGCGCTCCTGTTGTCTCTGCGTTTGTGTTGATCTTGTAGAAGTGTGAACCCTTGACTCCTCGGATGCATTCAAGTGTTCACGACTTCAAGAGCTATGAATAGAGAGAGGTGTCTGTTTGGTGATGCCTGTGTGTGTGTGTGTGTGTGTGTGTGTGTGTGTATGAAGCATGCAGGTCAGGACAGTGTGTGTATTCGGTGTTGCACTGGGATCTACATGGTGTATTCAGCTAAGCAGAAATGTGAAGGTAAACAAATAAAAGAAGTGCGTTGTTCACGTGAATCAAACCACGATGAGGAAGTGAAAGGGGCAGTGTCTAAATACAGACTGACACAAAGGCCCATTCTATTAGTGCTACTCCACCTCCTACATACACAGTCATCACACTCACACACACACACACACACACACACACACACACACACACACACACACACACACACACACACACACACACACACACACACACACACACACACACACACACACACACACACACACACACACACACACACACACACACACACACACACACACACACACACACACAACCAACGCAAGCACTACTTGTTAAGCTCATTAATATACTGGCTCACCACTAGCCTCAACAGATTTTAATTTTGCGATATTGCAAAGCTGACATCCATGATGTTCCCCATCCAAACCGTGCTGCCACTATAAAGCCAAGGAGCTTTGTGAGGGTAACGGGTCATAAGTTCTGTATGGAGATCCCTCTGAAACTACATTCATAGGGGGAGCCCTAGGTTTCCTGTCCTCACACAATTACGGATATGCTTATTACATCCCAGTACTACTATCGTTTATTTTCCCCTTACATGCCTGATTAAAAACACTTCTTAAGAAATAAAAACACAAACAAAAGAAAAGAAGAAACAAAACAAACAACAACGAAAAAGAGCACCCACACACCACCACCACCCCCACCCCCACCCCCACCCCCACCCCCACACCCACACCCACACCCCCACACCCACACCCACACACACACACACACACACACACACACACACACACACACACACACACACACACACACAGGAAGAGAGGGAACTCCAGTGGAAAAGGGTGGGTGGAAACAGACCGTTCTTCTTGGGGCCCCTCCAGATGACTGCATCATCGGGGCTGCTGAGCAGGAAGCCGATGGACATCACTGCCAGGTTGTCCTCCACGTACTGCAGAGGGACACAGGGGGAACACAGTCACACACCCTGGAGCCAGCGTTCTGTTTAGGCAGGTCCCTTAAAACTGTCATCAGTCCATATCCCTCTTCCGGGATATATATATTTTTTGTATGGTATGTTTACATTTGATTTAAATTAAACTACTAAATTCCTTTTACTTACATGATATTATTGCTGAGGTCTTCTAGAATATATAATCAGATATTCCATTTGTTTTTAGTTAAGGGAAATGTACAAAAACATCAAGGCATGTCAGACAACTTAGAAAAGTCTCAAAGGCATTGGACTGTAGAGGGCCAAGCCCAGTCCAAAAGATCTCAGTAGAATCTGGTGCCACGTGATCTAGTTTCAATCTAGTTATCGATCAGTGTGAGTGAACCGATTAAAGGCTAACTATTTCATGGTGCAGTCCTAGTGAAGGGTAAATATTTGAGCATGTGTGTGTAGAGTACTAGGGTGTGTGTGTGTGTGTGTGTGTGTGTGTGCGTGTGTGTGTGTAGAGTACTAGGGTGTGTGTGTGTGTGTTTGTGTGTGTGTGTGTAGAGTACTAGGGTGTGTGTGTGTGTTTGTGTGTGTGTTTGTGTGTGTGCGTCCTAGTGAAGGGTTAATATTTGAGCTCAACAACCAATCAGAAACGCCACACCCTACCGTGCTCCTGCAAAGGCGCTGGAGCACGAGCGCCCCTCATTGTTGATTGGCTAGAATAGAACAATAGTGTACGCCTGGGTCCAAGACAGTTCAGAATAGTGTACACCTGAGCCAGAATAGTAGAATAGTGTACACCTGGGCCAGAATAGTAGAATAGTGTACACCTGGGCCAGAATAGTAGAATAGTGTACACCTGGGCCAGAATAGTAGAATAGTGTACGCCTGGGTCCAGAATAGTAGAATAGTGTACGCCTGGGTCCAGAATAGTAGAATAGTGTACGCCTGGGTCCAATAGTAGAATAGTGTACGCCTGGGTCAGAATAGTAGAATAGTGTACACCTGGGTCCAAGCCAGAATAGTAGAATAGTGTACACCTGGGTCCAGAATAGAAGAATAGTGTACGCCTGGGTCCAGAATAGTAGAATAGTGTACGCCTGGGTCCAGAATAGTAGAATAGTGTACGCCTGGGTCCAGAATAGTAGAATAGTGTACGCCTGGGTCCAATAGTAGAATAGTGTATGCCTGGGTCCAAACCCGAATAGTAGAATAGTGTACGCCTGGGTCCAGAATAGTAGAATAGTGTACGCCTGGGTCCAGAATAGTAGAATAGTGTACGCCTGGGTCCAATAGTAGAATAGTGTACGCCTGGGTCCAATAGTAGAATAGTGTACGCCTGGGTCAGAATAGTAGATTAGTGTATGCCTGGGTCCAAACCAGAATAGAAGAATAGTGTACGCCTGGGTCCAAACCAGAATAGTAGAATAGTGTACGCCTGGGTCCAAACCCGAATAGTAGAATAGTGTACGCCTGGGCCAGAATAGTAGAATAGTGTACGCCTGGGCCAGAATAGTAGAATAGTGTACGCCTGGCACATGCACTCTGACCACAACGCCAAAGAGCCAGGCTACGATGGCATGGCAGTCAGAGCACATACTCATCTCTAGTGATGGCACATCGTCACAATGAGTTTATGACTAACAAAACCCCCTGCCAACTACAATATTTGATCTTTTTTATAGTGTAGCAAGCAAACATCATCTTTTTTCCTGACTGATTTAGAAGCTGAAGGTAGTTTTCCTGACTGATTTTTTCCCTGATTTTCATATGTGTACAAACTAGATATGAAGAGCTTACCACAGGGGACCATCCCGAGCCACTCTGGTGAACCTGTACAATAAACACGAGACACACTGTATTAACTCAGATACAATTACAGAACAGCACGCTAAAGAAACAGACAGACCGATGGATATATAGATAGAGACAGACAGACAGAGAGATCCTACCATTAAGTTAATTACTAACACTAGGAAGTTTCTGATAAAGATTATGCTTAGGGTTATGTTTGATGTATAAGTTAATGCCTTTTATGAGGTTGTTTAGCCTTTTTTCACTCTGGCAGGGGGACTGCCAATGGAAACACTTTGGCTATAATTGGGTACATTTACATTTTAATGTTTATTAATAAACACTGTCCCCCTTAATCAAATAAACAAACTGAAACTGAAACAGCCTGTAGTTTGCTTCTCGACAACGATTTCCCCAAAAAATATCCTGTCCTTTCTGAACATTAGTTAAAGTGTATCAAGAGTTTTATCGTATTCCGTATTCAACAGGAGTCAAAACAAAAACCATACAGAGAAGACTGGGAGGAAACTAACAACCTTTCATCACGCTCCTTCAGATTAGCACCACTGCTAGAAGTGTTTTACAACTAAATCACAAACTGCACGTTATAGTCAAAGGTAACGTTAGCATAACTTGGCTTCGGAAATGAGAGGCGGTGAAGGAAAAAGTTCTCAAGGCTCATCGGAGGAAGCACACATACAGTTCAGGGAGTCCAGAAAAGCCTGGAAAAACAGATGGGAGCTAAGAGACACATTAACGCAGAAAGAAGACCTGATGTACCTGCTCTCCCTCCAAGCCCATCATCCTAGGTATGGAGGGACCACAGATGTCCACATCCAGCAGAGCAACCTGAAATATGAGAGAGAGAGAGGGAGAGAGAGAAAGAGAGAGAGAGAGGAAGAGAGAAGAGTGAGTGGAGTGGGGGGGGGGGGGGGGCAGGGAGGGAGAGAGAGAGAGAGATTAATTGCAACGTGGGAACAAATATGCCATTTCCACTTTGTACCATAAGGTGGCAGTGGAGAGCCATCCACAGCACAGCAGGAGGCACTGCAGAACTGCCAAGTGTCTGAGGCATACCACTTTCCCCACACACACACACACACACACACACACATTACGCAAGACAGCAGCGCAGACACCTCTCTGCAGAATCTGCAACCTTCCTTTACCCCACAGCAGTCTTCGATGCCAAAACGATGCTCTATTCAGTGCTAGCGCAACCCAAAACAGCACCTCTTATAGCAACCCCTCAGTATGAGAAACAACATGACTCGAAACCCCTCCACCACTGAAGTTGCTTTCCATGCGCCACTTAACAACTGTTTATCCAGAAAGCCTTTAAGTGATGGGTGAACATGTGCCAAGACCATGTGTGTGGACCTTCCAAATATTCAAAAACCATCCCAGCATTCCAGACAGGCAGTGATGAAAAGTCATGGATGCTCTCCGAGTGAGGGGAGAGGCATACCAGCTGGCGTGTGTTCGTGTGTGTGTGTGTGTGTGTGGGTGTCTGTCTGTCTGTCTGTGTGTGTGTGTGTCAATCTGTGTGTGTGTGTGTGCGCAGGCACCAGGACTTAAGCTCTTTGTAAATTCATTCATTTATTATTTTACTATAATGGAGGCTTTGCTTTCTGATAAATCAAACGCATGCAAGCAGGTGCTAACACACACACACACACACGCACACACACAAGTCATAAAAACAGACAAAAGGTAGGTAGTTCAATGAAAATGCATGCAGCAATTCCCCAAAAGTCTCTCTCTCTCGCTCTCTTTCAGTTCTTCCTTCTTCCTCCCTTCCTCCCACCACCTCTCTCTTTCTCTCTCTCTCTCTCCCGCCCCTCAGCGGTGTTAGGGAGCGGAGACTGGAGCATGCCTTTCAGATGACACCGGGACCTGGGCTCTCCAGCAGATGTTTAGGACATTACACACCAGAGGCAGCCTTTCTCTCTCCTTCTCTCCTTTTCTTTATTTCTCTCCATCCTTCTCTCTCTCTCACTCACTCTGCTGATGTAAAAGCCAGATGCCTCCCCCCTCACCACACCCATCTCCTCCATCTCTCTATCCTTCTCTCTCTCTCCCTCTATCTATCTTTCTTTCTATCTCCCTCCCTACCTCACCACACCCCTCTCCTCCATCTCTCTATCCTTCTATCTCTCTCCATCTATCTCCCTCCCTCCCTCACCACACCCCTCTCCTCCATCTCTCTCTCTCTCCCTCTATCTATCTTTCTATCTCCCTCCCTACCTCCCTCCCTCCCTCACCACACCCCTCTCCTCCTTCTCTCTCTCTCTATCTATCTCCCTCCCTCTCACTCTCTCCCTCATCCCACCCCTCTCCTCCATCTCTCTATCCTTCTATCTCTCTCTATCTATCTCCCTCCCTCTCACTCTCTCCCTCATCCCACCCCTCCCCTCCATCTCTCTATCCCTCTCTCTCTCTCTCTCTATCTCCCTCCCTCTCCTCTCTCCCACTCCCTCCCTCACCACACCCCTCTCCTCCTTCTCTCTATCCTTCAGCATGAGAGCAAGAGAGAGCACCCTCTACTTTCTGTCTGATCTGAGACCAAATGATAAACTCAGAAGACTGAAGGGGAGGGGGGGGGGGTGGTACTGGAATGAATGTTTCTCTTTCCCTCCCCCAGAGTGAGACACAAGTCAGTGGGAGTCTCTCTTCCCATATCTGTGTGCGCAGTGAGGAGGTGAGAGCATAAACAAGCACGCTGCTCTCTCCTTTCCTGACGGAAATTCTCTGAAAGCAAACAGGGGTGTCATTAAAACCAGACATGGAGGGGAAAGGGGGAGATGAAAAGTAGAGGTAGAGGAGGAGTAGGAGGAGGAAGAGAGGGAAAGAAAAGAAAAAGAAAAGAAAGAGAGATGGTAAGACGGTGCGCTGGAGAGGAGGGCCTCGTTTACGGTCCCCATGGGAACTGGTCTCTCTGGTGATGCATGGGTTGGGCCATGTCAAAGTTCCTCTTCCCCTATATGAGGAAATGGCTCTCTGTCCTCTCTGGACCTTCTCACTCTTTTTTTTTTTTTACTCGAACACCCACTTTTCCTCTAAACACACACCACACACACACACTTCTACTTGTCAGGGTCAAGTGAGGGGTTCGTCTGCTGTGATCAGTGCTGGACACGGCTCTGCACCCGGGCCTCAGGGCACATACTTTCCTTTACTCCTCAACACTCCGTTTCCTTCCAACCCCTCTTCTCCTTTCTTCTCCGCCCTTCAGTGCTCTCTCTCTCTCTCTCTCTCTCTCTCTCTCTCTCTCCTCTCTCTCTCTCTCTCTCTCTCTCTCTCTCTCTCTCTCTCTCTCTCTCTCTCTCTCTCTCTCTCTCTCTCTCTCTCTCTCTCTCTCTCTCTCTCTCTCTCTCTCTCTCTCTCTCTCTCTCTCTCTCTCTCTCTCTCTCTCTCTCTCTCTCTCTCTCTCGAGCTGAGTGGACGTGCGAATGTGAGCTGCGAGAGACGCGTGAGTGAAACTGTTGTCTGTGACAGAGACTTTTCTTCTAACTTCATCTTCTGTGCGTTGCATTTGTTTATTTGTTTGTATATAGTATAATTATTTGTCAAAAAAGTTTTTGTGCGCTGTATTACTTAAGTTGCGGGGTGCGCTTCAGCGCTTGCTGGGCGACCACCTGCACCGCGTTAGCGAACAATGGAGTCTTTCGCGTGTTTGACGAGGTCTCACGCAATTAGAATTGAATCCCCGGTCGGAGTGGAAGAATGTTCCTTAGCTATTGGTGAAATTATTGGATATGAGCATGTGCTTTCGGGTTCACGCATGAATAAAGCCATCGTGCTGTTTTTAAGTTCAATTGCAAACGCTGACTTGGCTATCCAGCATGGCGTGGTAATTAGGGATTCTCTGATTCCCGTTTATCCCCTAAGTAGTCCCTCCCGAAAGATACTTCTTTCTAATGTCCCCCCCTTCCTCAGTGATGAGCAGATAATTAAAGAATTGTCTCGTTTTGGAAAAGTGGTGTCGCCGATAAGGAAGTTACCCGTCGGCTGTAAATCGGATAAATTAAAACATCTCCTGTCTTTCCGTAGGCAGGTTTACATGGTGCTCACTGGTAATAGGAGCGACCTAGATGTTAAAATAAGTTTCAATGTTGGTGGTTTCAGCTACCTTGTGTTTGTAACTTCAAACGTGACAATTAAGTGCTTCCGATGTGGGAAAGACGGACATCAGAGGCAGGACTGTGACAGGGGTGGGAACAAAGGCCAGGCTGGACAGGGAAATGCGCAAGAAGAAGCTGCACCTGCAGCAGATTCTGCGAAGCCTACGAGCGAGGCTACAACACCAGAGCCTACTACGGCTGATTCCCCGGTTAGCTCTCCCAAAGCATCCACAAATGGTTCATATACTGACGACACTACTGCCACAATGCCTGGTGATACTGAGACTCTCATGACTGGTCCTAATGTGCCTCCTCCTTCCGCAACCGAGTCATTAAAATCGGACTCACTTGCGGCCGAAGTGCCTGCGCCTCCCGTAGGGCATAGCCCTGAGACACCTGTTGAAACCGGGTTAGGGGAGGAGGGTGCTGGGGTGGAGACTGCTGATAAACCTGAGTCAGCCGAGGCCGTATCTGTACCTATCTCTGGTGGTCAGATTGCGCAGCCTCTTGATGAGTTGATACATAAGGAAGTCGCTGAAATGGAGACTGATTTTAAGAAACCGGCATGCAAAAGAAAATCGAAAGTTGAAGAAAACGAGCAAGTAAAGGTTAAAAAGGGAGAAGGTGGATTTGAAGGCGCAGCTGAGGCTGAGGACTACACCTCTGACTCTAGCTGGTCGGGTTGCTCTCAAACGGATTTATCAACGGTGGTTTATACAGCGGAAGAATTCATGCAGTTTCTCATAAAAACTAAGGGGCATAGAGAGGTCCGTGTTGTGGACTATTTTCCGAATAAGGAGCATTTTGTTAGGGATGGCACGTTCTGGTTGAGAGAGGGCGAGATCCCTAAGCCGGAGTATTTTCGGCTTCGGAAAAAAGTCGGTGAAGTGCGGAAAGAGTTGCGTAGCGGGAATGTTGCCAGCTGATTTGGCTGTTCTTTTTTTTGAAGCTGTCCCTAATGCTGCGAGCTCAACTAAACAGTCAAGATGATGACTTTTTCTTTTAGTACTATTAATGTAAATGGTGCAAGGGACATAAAAAAAAGGATGTTGCTTTACGACCTAATGAGGTTAAAGCGCATAGACGTGCTGTTTGCGCAGGAAACGCACAGCGACGGGAAAAATGAGATTGATTGGAAAAGGGAGTGGGATGGTTTGTCTGTTTTAAGTCACAAATCTTCGACAAGTGGCGGTGTGGCCATCTTATTTTCTAAGCATTTCATGCCACTTCACTTTGAAGTAGATGAGATTGTCAAAGGACACTGCTTAAAGGTTGTGGCAAAGTTTGAGGCTACTACTATGTCCTTTTTGAATATATACGCGCCCACAGTAGGGGCAGACAGGCTTTTGTTCCTTAATGCAGTTGGTGACTCTTTGAGTAAGCTAAATGCTGACTGTTTGCTTTTTTTAGCTGGTGACTTTAATTGTACTGAGAATGATTACTTGGACAGGAATCATTTGGAGCCACATTCTGCTTCTAAGAAGGCTCTCAAACAGATAATTGAAGCTCATGACCTGTGTGATGTCTGGAGGAATCTCCACCCAGACGTAAAACAGTTTACATGGACACACTGCAGAGACAATCACATGTCCCTGGCAAGGTTGGATAGAGTCTATGTCTTTGCTCATCAGAATAGCTCTGTAAAGTCCTGTAGAATTTTTCCAGTTAGTTTCTCAGATCACAGTGCAGTTGTCTGCTGTGCAAGTCTAACACCCTTTAAGCCTCGCAGTGCCTATTGGCATTTCAACGCAACTCTTGTAGAGGACAAACGTTTTCTAGGAATTTTCACTTTATTTTGGGAGAACTTTAAAAAACAGAAAAGAACATACTCCTCCCTGCAACTGTGGTGGGACTGTGGAAAAGTCTTAATAAGGCAGCTTTGTCAGCAGTACACTCTAAATGTGACAAAAGACGTATCTCGGTCAATGAGGACTCTTGAAAAGGAAATTCTGGGCCTACAAGACTTAGTAGCATCCTCTCATAATGAAGAGCATATTAATGCTCTCAGGTGTAAAAAGAAAATGCTTGACGATTTATTAAATGTCAGGGCCCAAGGGGCTCTTGTACGTTCACGTTTTCAAAATGCAACGCAGATGGATGCACCCTCAAAGTTCTTCTTTAGTCTAGAAAGAAAGAATGGCCAGAGTAAACTGATCCACTGTCTGCTCTCAGAAACTGGGCAAGAGCTCACTGAGCCAGCCGACATTCGCAAGAGAGCGGTTGGTTTCTATGCTGATTTGTTTAAGTGTGAACTAAATGACATGGAGGCTGTAGCTTGCACTTACTATGATGATCTGCCGAAGGTAGAAGATGAGTCTGCTACTAAACTGGAGGAGCCAGTGACCCTAGGTGAGCTCCATTCTGCACTCATGGGGATGGAAAATGGGCGCTCAGCTGGCGTGGATGGGCTGACGGTCGAGTTCTTTAAAGCATACTGGGGGCTAATTGGGCAGGACCTTTTAGAGGTCCTGGTAGATAGTCTTGATAAGGGGTTATTGCCACTAAGTTGTAGAAGAGCTGCCATCGCCCTGCTACCCAAGAAGGGGGATTTACAAAACATAGCAAACTGGCGGCCCGTCTCACTCTTGTGTGTGGATTTTAAAATTTTGTCTAAAACCCTGGCTACAAGAATGCGTAATGTAATTGGTCAAGTAGTTCATATTGATCAGACTTACTGCATACCTCAAAGATCAATTTTTGACAATGTTGCACTAATACGTGATTTCCTGGACTTTTCACGCTTAACTGGCGTTAAGGCGGGTCTAATATCTCTAGACCAACAGAAAGCCTTTGATAGGGTTGAACATTCTTTTCTTTGGCAAACTCTTGAAGCCTTTGGTTTTGGTCCTGGATTCAGGGCCATGATTGAGACCATGTACAGAGGCATTGAAAGTGTGTTGAAAATCAATGGGGGGTTAAGTGCTCCCTTTAAAGTAAGCAGAGGAATCAGACAGGGGTGTGCCATGTCAGGAATGCTGTACTCCCTTGCTATCGAGCCTTTACTGCATAAGCTTCGAACTGAGTTACAAGGTTTTTCAATACCTCATTGTAATAGCAAACTGTGTCTGTCTGCATATGCAGATGATTTAATTGTTGTTGTGAATGGAAATGAAGATGTAAATAAGCTTGAATGTATTGTGCATGATTTTAAAAAGTTTTCATCAGCTGCAGTAAACTGGGCCAAAAGTGAAGCTTTGCTAATGGGGAACTGGGGTGGGCAGCCTCCCAGTTTACCTGGTGGGCTGGTTTGGAGAAGGGATGGGTTAAAGTATCTTGGTGTGTTTTTGGGTAATGATGTTTTTTTAAAGAAGAATTGGGAATGTGTTGTGGAAAAGGTCCAGGGTCGTCTTCAAAAATGGAGGTGGATCCTGCCTCAACTGTCATATAGGGGGCGGACACTAATAATAAATAACCTGGTGGCCTCTTCCCTGTGGCACAAGCTTGCCTGTGTGGACCCTCCTGCTGGGCTTTTGGCCCAAATTCAAAGACATTTAGTGGACTTCTTCTGGGATAAGCTCCACTGGGTCCCTCAAAGTGTGCTCTTTCTGCCCAAGGATGAGGGCGGGCAGGGTCTCATCAACCTAATCAGCAGACAAGCGACTTACCGTCTGCAGTTTGTCCAGAAACTTTTGTGGGGGCCGAGGGACCTGGTCTGGAGATCTCTCGCCCTGGCAATGCTACGCAGGGTGAATGGAATGCTGATAGACAATGCACTGTTCTTGATGGACCATAAGAGACTCAACCTGATTGAACTGTCGTCCTTTTATCAGAGCTGCTTCAAGGCCTTTGGACTCTTTAGGCAAAGCTGGTCGGCAACCGCAACATCACTACACTGGCTGCTTGAAGAACCTGTTACTCTCGGAGCTCGGTTTGACTTGTGTGGGGAGGATACCCCAGGACTAACGAACATTCTGTGTGACTGTAATTGTAAATGTTATTGAAAAAGCAGGACATGATTTCAAGAATGCTGGGGCCTTGGCCTCTGCTTTAGGGGTGAGGTCTTTGAGGTATGCAAGCAGAGTACTTGCGAAACTGCGTGGTTTTTTGAATGATCGAGAGGGAGCCCTTTTAGAGGGTTACTGTTCGGGTAACATGTTGCCAAATGAAGATGATCCCTTTCCTGATTGTGTCTTAAGTACAGATTGGCTGGAGCCTGGTTACACTAGTCCCCTGCTTAATCTGGGAATTGATGAAGACCTGAATTTGGCCACTGCAAATGGGAAGGCAGTGTACAAGGTCATGGTGAAAGCCTTTAACAAAAACAATCTAAAGGGGCGCACTGATACAGTATGGAGGGAGAAGTTAGGGATTGATGGTAAAACTAGACCTGTTTGGAGAGTTTTCTACAAGCCACCATTGACCAAAAGGACAGGGGATCTTCAATGGAGGATATTGCATGGGGCCATAGCAGTTAATGCTGTTACGGCAGTCATGAACCCTGAGCTGAATGACAAGTGTTTATTCTGTAACGAAAGGGAAACTATCTTTCATTGCTTTATGGAATGTACCAGACTTATCCCTATGTTTGTTTTTCTTAACAGTTTACTTAACCCTTTAGGGGTGGTGTGCTCTATGCAGAGCTTTGTACTTGGTTTCCCTTACAGTCAGAGGCGAAGAGCTAAATGTCAGCTGATCAATTTTATTGTTGGGCAAGCAAAGCTTGCCATATACTTGAGTAGGAAAAACAAAATGCGTCAAATGTCGGATTGCCATGTGGTACCTATTTTGAGGAATCTGATAATGTCAAGAGTCTCACTTGATTTTAGTTTTTATAAAGCCATGGATAATTTGGATAGTTTTGTTGAGCAGTGGTGCTGCGAAACTGCTGTGTGCTCAGTTGATAACGATGATTTAGTTTTTTGTTTTTGAGTTTTTTGTTTCCCATTGTTTTGGATAATGTGTAAAACTCTGTTTGCCCAATAAAGGTTTTTTTTAAAAATTCAAAAAAAAATTCTCTCTCTCTCTCTCTCTCTCTCTCTCTCTCTCTCTCTCTCTCTCTCTCTCTCTCTCTCTCTCTCTCGCTCTCTCTCTATGTCTGTCCATATGTCTATATATATATATATATATACATATATACAATG